>NC_063342.1:42805049-42838933 GCF_021869965.1 Rhincodon typus | reverse complement strand
TTTTCAAGCAGAAGATTTCTTACAAGTTGTATGATATTGACTGGCTTTCTGACGTGTTGTGTTCCTCTCTGCTCACACTGTGTTATCTTTAAATTTATGATCTCTTTTTATTCAACTGGGCAGAAACAAATTCCACTGAATCTCTGTTTACTTGACATCACATGTCTATTTCAGGCAGATAATGTACTGTAATCATATCTGATTCCTGAAGATAATTTCCAGAATATGCTGGAAACCTAAAGTGCCTCATAAACCCAGCCAACTAGGAATTTACGCCCTAGAGTTGAAAACGTCCTCTTCAAACACAAACCTAGTCATGTTGCCCTCAAAAGGTGCCTTGTCTGTTGGTGTCTTTAAAAAAAAATGTGGCAGGGAGCAGCGACATGAAATAAAAGAGGAAGAGTAGGTCATTCAGCATATTAAAACTGTGTCATATATTCTAACTTCATTAATGTTAATAAGCTGAAGATGTCTTTTATACAATTTTCCAGCATTCATTCATGTAAACCCAGTATCCAGGGTTGCTGGATAGTGGTGACTATAAAAGATGGTAATTCAGAAGATATAGTAATGTTGAGATAGGCATATTTCACTCAATTTGCAATCATTTTCTCTTTTTTTTTGCCAGAACTTATGTTTTCATAAGCGTAAACACCAGTTGTTCTAATTTTTACCCTCAGGACCATTTGTCACATCAGTAGGTTTTCCAATTGGAAATCCATCAATATATCTGTTCAGAAGCACAAATGCAATACAAAATGGTCACAAGGGACTGGGAAATGCCGAATGCCAGTGACCTTGCACCACAGTGCCTGTGACTGGTTCCCCGTGGATCATGCCTTACGATGCTTTCGGCTCTGAGCAACATGGACGCTCCTTGCAGTTAGTAACAAGTTGAAATCATCAGTTACCTGCTCTGATTTCCAGGTCAAGAATTTCCGATCTATCTTATTCGTCATGTTTGGTAAGATAGGAAGCTGAATATTAAATGAGATGATATGCAGCATTAACATGCCTTTAACAAGTTATAGTCCTCTTAAATGGCAACTCGTTGCTGCCTAGCAAAAAACTTGCAAAGCATAAAAACATACAGTGAATTGCTGCAGATGTCAAGGTAGGCCTTGCTGGATCTCTCAAATGATTATGTCACAGATCACACCTTAGTCATGTTTCGCAGACCCCTAAGGATTCTGCCCTAAAGTTTATTGGTGACTTTGCTGCAGCATCCTGTGACAAAGGGCATGAGTGTGATTTCTCAAAGAAGTACTCACAGAGAGACACACTAAATTGGTGGTTGCCACTACACTGATTAAAGTCTTCATGAAAGATCTTCTGGGTGATGAAAACGGTTGTGCCATTGTTGCATTGCTTGAGGATAGACACAAGTGTGAAGCCTTAGTGGCAGGCCAACAATTACATGCTTTAGCACAGCCAACACTATTGCTACTGTCAGCAAAGTTCATCAAACCAACAAGATTTGTCACCAATGTGATTTGTCGGACTACCCAGTAGAAGTCCAGGTTTGCTCCACATCTGCAAATCATGTGGCACTGAAGAACATTGATTTTGATTTTGATTTGATTTATTATTGCCACATGTACCAAGATACCGTCAAAAGTACTATATTGCATGCTAATCAGATAAATCATACCTTACAAAAGTAATAGAACAGAATGCAAAATATAGTGTTACAGCTACAGAGAAGGTGCAGAGAAAGATCAACACTAATATATGAGAGGTCTGTTCATAAGTCTGATAACAGTGGGGAAGAAGCTGTTCTTAAATCTGTCGGGTTTTTTTTCAAACTGTTGTATCTTCTGCCTGATGGAAGAGGGTGAAAGAGAATATAACTGGGATGTGGAGTGTCTTTGATTATGTTGGCTGCTTTGCCAGGCAGCAGGAAGTATGGACGGAGGCAATGGAAGGAAGGCTAGTTTTTGTGATGGACTGGGCTGCATTCACAACTCTCAATAATTTCTTGCAGTTTTGGGCAGAGCAGTTGCAACACCAAGCTGTGATGCATCTGAACAGTATGCTTCCTAAAAATTAATAAGAGTCATTGTGGACATGCCGAATTTCCTCAGCCTCCTGTAGCATTGACATGGATGGACTAGGATAGATTGTTGGTGATATTTACTCCTTTCAGCACAGTTGTGCAGCAAATCTGTTTGCAAAGGACAAGCCAGACCCTAGAACTGAACACAAGTGATGGGACAGTGCGGCATGGTGGTTCAGTGATTAGCCCTACTGCTTCATAGCACCAAGGACCCGGATTCTATTCCACCCTCGTCCGACTGTCTGTGTGGAGTTTGCACATTCTCCCTGTGTCTGTGTGGGTTTCATCCAGGCACTCCAGTTGCCAACTTCAGTCCAAAAATGTGCAGGTTGGGTGGATTGGCAGTGATAAGTTGCCCATAGCGCCCAGGGATGTGTAGGTGTATCAGTCATACAAAATGCAGCATTACAGGGAATAAGATTAGGGGGGTGTGGGCCTGAGTGGAATGTTCTTCAGAGGGTCACTGAGGCCGCAATGGGCCGAATGGCCTGCTTTTGCACTGTAGGGATTCTGTGACTGACAAAGCAGTATCTCACCACAACACTGGGAGCAAGGAACCTATTAAAAATGTGCACAAATACAAATATAATGAACTGAATGAAAGATACACTTTGGAATATCATCAAGCTTTCCATATTTTTTATATTTTATAGCTTTCCAACCTTACACACCATGTTGATGGTATATGACAATCAGAAATTCTTAAAACCATTCACATCACATGTCCTGAAAGGGGCGATTGCTGTAACTTGCAAACTAAAATCAACACAGGAGCTATTATCAACATATTACCACTTTACATCCTGAAAGATATGAACATCTGCAGGTGACACTTCCTGGGACAACCTACAAATGACCCTTCCACGGTTTATAACAGATTCCTAATTCCATGCGTTGGTAGAATCATACTGCATGCTCATTTTGATTTATCAAAATTTTCTACCTGGTAGAAACCAACAGTCCAGCTATGGCACAACCACCAGTACGTATAGATCTCGGTACATTCACAATTCATTAGGTTCAAATTAATCCGACTGTGGTGGAACAGACAACATGTGACTCAATTGAATAAGCTGAGGTTAGAAACATTCTTAAGATGGATCTATTACATTCTGACCAGAGCAATGTGAACAGCGTAATTGCCAACAGCTGAAGATGAGCAACTACAACTATTGTGAAAGACCATTATCCAAGGATGGCCTGCTAATATTAAATAAGTTCCTGAGAACATTCATTAATTTTGGCCATACAGAGATGAACTTGATATTCCAGGGAAAGTCATTTTCATAGGCAAGAAAGTCCTAACACCAAGTGTTATGCCAAGGTAACCAGGGACACATAGGTACTGAATGCAGGACCTGGGACGGCGGGAGTACATCAAGGCTCAATAATCAGTGCCGCTGTACTTGGGTTGTGGACTTGGAATGGTGATTTTTGTCACCATGAATGCGAATCTGGGTATTGGCCAGTGATGAATCAGGATGTAGGACCTGAAGGCATGTGAGTCATGCCAAAATCAAACAAGCCAGCAGCAGAGGGAACCTCTATACACAATGTTCAATGCACTGCTTGGACGAAAGAGCAACTGACATGTTCACAGTGCTTTGGGGAGGATTACAGCCTGTTGATGAATCACTTCTCCAAACTTCCTATTATTCAATATCTTCGCACTCATTCTATTGCTATCATTGCTGACATGATGATGCTATTTTCATTTCATTCAATCAACCAGAAATGATCATTTCTGACAATGGACTGCAGTTCTTGAAATGGTTTGGCAATATCACATCATCATCAGCTCACTGCCCTCGCTCAAAACTATCGAACCCAGTGTGCAGGGTGTACTTTCAAAGTAATGATCAGTGACAAGAAATAAAACAAGATTTTTGCATTTTATTGATGCATTTTCATGCAAACAATGGAGAAGGAATTACCATCCCAAGCATGATTTATGCTTGGAAGGTAAGTAACGTCCAATGAGGGGATGACCTTGGCCAGCAGCCAACTGTTTAACTATTTCTGAGACAAAGGATCTTCTTCTTCAATGACAGAGGAGAATGAAAGAAACATATGACCAATGGGCAGAAAACTACCACAACTATATACCAAGCAGAGGGTATGAGTTAGAAATATAAATCCAAATAGCAGCAAAGGTTTCTAGAACATGCAAGTAATTCAAATTGTACTGTCATCACTGATCATGGTGCTGCATTGCGAAGGAGCAGAAGCCAGCCAAGACCAATATGTGACACGACAATCATGCAGAAAGCGAGTGAGGAAGAAAACTCTGACCATGTTGGTTGTGTAGTGATGTAGTGTGATAGCAACTAGAAGCCACACAGGCAAGTTGTTAACCAAGAATAAACATGCCTCTTCAAATGGATGTACGATAGTCACACCAGGACAAATTGTCAAACCTCCAAAATGTTACGTTGAAGTTGAATTGTTAATCTGTTTTACCTGTTTGTATTATTGTTGGAAAGAGAAGATATGTTTATAAATATCTGGCCATAGTTTTCAATTTGGAAAAGGGGAATTTTGTATTATGTCTCAAGTGAGTATGTGGTGTAACTATAAGTGACATGCTCATGGTTACCATAACTACGTCAGAGCACATGACATGATGGTATAGCCATTACAGACTCCCTTTTAACCAATATTTCCCCTAAGCTGCGCAGTTGAACACGTATGCAGCCACTCAAAGGACCCGCACATGGTGATCAGTGTGCAAATGCCATTTGCTGCTTTGATGACCAGTTCAGGAAGCTGCTATCACATGCAGATCTTGAAGGTCTGTTCAGCAGAAAAGAATTTAGCAGGAATGATGCTATTAGCTGGAGCCACTTAAAGCATGATATTTTGAAGAACCATGCTTCTGTTTGTAACTGAACACATCACTAATAGCTCAGATAATGAAGTGCCTGTGACTGTAATGTATGTATATACCACATGGTGTAATAAATTTCTGCTATTTCGCTCAGTGCTATGTTAGCCACATCTACGTCTTATGTTGTAAGAGCTAACATAATGTAAAGACTGCATCCTTTTATGTCCTTTATTTTTTGATTATAAATTAAATTGAAAAGGGCTGATTTTAAAACCAAGGACTAGAGATAGAATTACTGAACTTTTGAAAGCAGACTACCGAAATTCAAGCAGTGGGGGAAGCTGAGATCAGAGAGCAAGGTACTGCGGTAAGTGTGCAGAGAAAGATTCATCTGGCAACAGGTAGCTGATTGGTTTCTGCAAATATGACCAGTTGTAGTTGCTGGAAGTTATCAGCCTGACAACAGCTCTCTGGCTGGCTCCAGATAAACAGCTTGAGGATTTACAAGAGAGGGTGAGATTCCCTCAAATTGTTGAAGAGCAGGTTCTCAGTCTCTATCTGCAGTAAAAGTACCCGAAGCCTGAAGAAAGCTGGCTATTTTGTTTCACCAATTGTTATAAGCTGTTGCCTTTAATCAGTAACTGAGAGAATTTGTAGTTTGTGTACCAATCATCCTGCAACTCCTGTGAAGTGAAAGAAACTAGAGAAAGAGGGATTGAAGAATAGAAGGTCTTGGGAAACAAAAGAAATATTGGATCCTGTGGACTGGTGCTATTCAATCATGTTTCTGCAGTTTGTTTTCCTCCTCTTGTAACACCAGTACTTTTTTATTGTCTATGAATGTCTGTTTGTAAGTGTAGGGGTTTAAAAATGGTTTAGAGTTTCAACTAGTAGAGTTATATGTTGATAGTTCAAATTTTCTTTACCTGTGGCTTGACCTGTATTGTTTGTAATAAATAGTAGCTCTTGTTAAGTGTGGAATTCTGGTCAGTGTTTTCTGTTTATCTGGTTCCATCAAACAGGTAAAATAGAAATTTTGCATACTTTGATGAAAATCATTAACTTCTATGGTGACCCCAGGAGTAGTATGGCTTGAGAATCAGCACATTTTCCCATTTGGGTCATAATAGTAAACTATGCCACGTAGTGTCCAAATATCTTGTTATAGGCAAAAGCCCACGTCACAATAGCAGATTATACACATATATGAAATGGCATTTCGCAAGCACCTTCGAGTTATTGAAGTTATGTGAGTAAAAATACACAAAATGTCACTGCAAACAGAGCAGATTGTGAAAAATGTTACACAACGATGATTTCTACCCAAAACCACAAGAGGGAGACAATTATTTTCAACAAACTGTAAAATAGTCCATGAAATGTTTTTTATTACATCCAAATTTACTAGAGATTTACATATTCTCCTCCAACATGGAGCTGCTTCCTGTATTTCCACAAGCAACTTACAATCCTAGAAATGCCTTTTTGCCACTTGACTGCTGAGTAAGTTTGCAAATTCTCATTCCCAGACAGTATGCTGCAGGTTAATTTTCACAAGCTGAGCAAAATAAAATGGTAGCTTTCAGCCCCACAACTCCCTTTCTTCTGTCTCAGTTTGAAATGTGCAATGCCTAAGTTGCAATTCTGACATGAAAAAGAAGCAGGATGTAGGCATTGTGGAATTGCAAATGTGAAATTACTTTTTTCCTGTCAATGATATGGGAAGGTGTAGTATCAGTGCATTGTCCCACACTGCCAATTCATCACACTTAATAACAATTCTCAGTTTGTACCTTGTTTACAAGTCTCATGTTGATGGATGCAGTGCAGTTGGATTGACTTTTTCTGTTTGCCATTAACAAATAGTGGTGTGAGTTTCATAGCGACTAATTTGCCACATGCCGGGGGAGGGGGGGTACTTTTCTCATGGTCTTCACCTCATTAATTGTGCAACCGAACTGTTGGGTGCAGTTCTCAGAGAATGGCATGGCAGAAGTACTTGCCACTGGTGAGACTTTCTGGATTACGTACCTGTGGTACTACATTTAAAGCCCAGCCGGACATCAGTTCAGATACTGCAAAGCCAGGAACTCCCCGCAAAATGCTGTGCTCAACCCTGAAGTTTAAATTTGTTGCAGAGGAAAAGTAAGCTAGATCCCCACTTCCACCTCAGACAGCTGGAGGTACTGGTCGATGGGCTGGTTGAGAGGAGGCTAGTCCCTTTTCTAGCTAACTTCCAAAGGAGACAAAACTAATAGGTCCAGACTATTTTGACAAAAATAATAGCACAGGTCAATGCTATATCTAAAAACAGAGGGATGCCCAGAAGTACAGAAAGAAGCTCAAAAAGTACTGTGCTAAGGAAGGGTAAGTGTCATCATTATCTCTGTGTTAATTCACACTCACTGGGCCAGGTCTCACACTAACTCTGCCACTGTACACACACCTCATCAAAGGTCACAGACTATAACTTTCACTATTGCATACATCATTTCCACTCAATGGCTTACCCATTTCATCCTCCCAAACTACTAACTATTCCTGCCCTACTTGCTCACTGGGGCACTTCACCACCTCTTTTACTAATCACCACTAACTGCTATTCCCTCCATTTCCATCACACTCAATCCCTCTCTTTATCTCATCGCAGGAAAAGACAATTGATCAACCAGGTTGAGAGTTCTAGGATTGGTGGGTGGGTGGGGGTGGTAATGTACATCAGGCTCTTCAATCCCTCTAAGAGAAATGTCTTCATTTGGCCAGAGGAGAATAGGACCACTCATGTAGAGACAGCCAGACTTTCAATGGGCAATCAACCCAATAGCTTCATTGTGCTGTGCCATGCTGCTTTCTCATTACCACCAGTGCTAACTCATTCTTAATATGCATAAGCCTTCACGCATCTGCTACAAAAAAATCCCTGCCTTCTCTTACGCAGACATTAGCAGCACCAAGTGAACCTCTACAAAAGAGATAATAACCAGAGCCTCTTAGTTCCACATCCACCTCTGAGGAGGAAGCTACTGAATCCTCAGGAGATGCATAAGCAAAGGCTTTCACCAGCACACTCCACTAACTCAAAGACTATCTAGATGCAGGAGCATGATCTGCATGTTAATATGGACAACACTGAGGTGAATATTTCCACACTTAGGCCCACCTCATGAGACAGCGTATGGAATCACTGATGACTTCACACATCTATGGAGGTCAAGGTTCATTCTATGTATCAGCTTTTCAATGGAGCATGTTGCCAATCTTCTTCAGAAATGGGGGAGGGGGAAGGCGTCTCAGAAATAAATAGAGAGAAGGGGTGGGGCTGGAGAAGGTAGGTGGAATGGTGATAGGTGAGTGCAGATAGGGAGTGGTGGGAATTGGTCAGTGAGGTGAGAGGAGCGGATAGGTGGGAGAGAAGATGGACAGGTTGTGTTAGGTTTGTTTGGGGGTGGGGATGTGAGGGCAGAGGTGTAGGAAGCCCCCTTGTCCTCACATATCACCCCACTAACCTCCATATCCAGCGTATCATTCTTCGCCACTTCCGTCACCTACAATCCGACCCCACAACCAAAGAGATATTTCCCTCCCCAACCCTATCTGCCTTGCGCAGGGACCGCTCTCTCTGTGACTCCCTCGTCTGCTCCACACTCCCCACTAACCCCATCACCCCTAGCACCTTTCCCTGCAACTGCAGGAAGTGCTACACCTGCCCCTACACCTCCATCCAAGGCCCAAAGCAAACCTTTCATATCCGGCAGGGGTTCACCTGCACATCCGTCAATGTGGTCTACTGTATCTGCTGCTCCCGATGTGGCCTCCTCTACATCAGTGAGACCAAGCGGAGGCTCGGAGACCGCTTTGCAGAGTGCCTGCGCTCTGTTTGCGACAAATGACAACACCTTCCAGTCGTGAACCATTTCAACTCCCCCGCCCCCCCTCCCTGGGCAACATGTCCATCCTGGGCCTCCTCCAGTGTCACAACGATGCCATCCGGAAACTGGAGGAGCAGCACCTCATATTCCGCCTTGGGAGCCTACAACCCAATGGTCTCAATGTGGATTTTACCAGTTTCAAAATCTCCCCACCCCTCGCCTCATCCCATGACCAAACCTCCCTCTCCTTGACCTTACACAACCTGTCCACTTTCACTCCCGCATATCCACTCCTCCCACCTCACTGACCAATCCCCACCACTCCCTACCTGCACTCACCTATCATCATCCCACCTACCTTCACCAGCTCCACTCCTCCTCTCTCTATTTATTTCTGAGCTCCCTTCACGCCCCCTCCCCGCCATTTCTGAAGATGGGTCCCGAACTGAAACATCAACTTTTTTGCTCCTCTGATGCTGCCTGGCCTGCTGTGTTCCTCCAGCTCCACATTGCATTATCGCTGGCAAAACCAGCATTTGTTGTCCATCACTAATTACCCTTGAACTGAGTGGCTTGTTATTATTGATGATTTCTGTATTTGAACCCCTAAATCTTTCTACTTACCCACAGTTCCTAACTTCTATTCATTTAAAAAAATACTTTGGTCCACCTTAAATCCCAATCTCACATGTTCACACATTGAATACCATCTTCCACAATTTGCCTACCTGCTTAGTTTATCAGTCCTTATATAATTTCTCTGTTCTTTTCTATTGTGAGTTTACTTTAACAGAAAACTATTTCTAAACTTCAAATTTAATATGATGTCAAGATCATGATTTTGGTATAATGCTTCCAATAATAGAAGGCAAGCTAAAATCAGAAAAAATAGAACACGGCAGTCTGAGTTTTCAGTAGTAGTGTTTTAAAAACATTTAGCAAATAGCCTCCCATCTATCTGTTAGCCACGTTACACCCATGAATCACAAGGACACAAGAAATAGAAGCAGGACTAGACCATGTAACCAATCAAGACTGTTTCACTATTCAATGTGATTACGAATGATCGTAGGCTTCACCTTCACTTTCCCATGTGCTGCCAATAACCCTTGTTTCCAGAGTAACCAAGAATTTGTCAGTCCTAGCTTTAAATCAAGTCAATTTTGCAGCATCCACAACTCTCCAGTTGTGGATATCTCCAGATACAGAATTCCAAAGATTCACAAATTCACAAATCTTCAAGTGAATTATTTTCTTTCCTCCCAGTCCAAAATGATCATTCCCTTATCCTGAAACTGTGCCCGTGTTTTAACTTACCCCGCGAGCATAAACAATTCTGAGGGGGCTTGACAGATTGAATCTCAATGTTCACCCTGTCAGGTCCATTTTAGAATTGTATCTGCTTCAATGAGCTCTCATTCTCCTAACCCCACCAGAAAGAAAGCTCAATTTAGTCAGCCTTTCATTCCTAATCCCAGGAACCAATCTAGCTATCCTTTGCTGTACTGCCTCCAGTGCACGCATTCTCCTCTTTAAATATGGAGACCAAAACAGTGCACAGTATTCCAGGTATGGTTCTCAAAGCCCTGTATAATTGTTGCAGGACTTCTTTATTCTTATTCTCAAACCCCATGCAATAAAGACCTAAAGTTACTTGCTTTCACAATTGCTTATTGAACCTGCATGCTAACTTTGTGTTCTTGTATTAATACACATAAGTGAATAGCAGGAAGTCTGAAAATCAATTGCTAATCATGTTTCACAGTTTTTAAAAAATATTCTGCATTTTTATTTTTGCAAGCAAAGTGAATAACCATACATTTCACCGCATGATACTCCATCTCCATTTTGTTGCTCAATTGCTTAACCTGTTTCTATTTATTGCAATCTCTGTGTTCTCTGCACAGCTTGCATTTCCACTAGCTTTTCTTTGTTTATACACATGGATAAACTACCCCTGTCTCTTCACCTAAGTTATGACTGTAAATAGCAATGGCCTCGCACTGATCCTCGCAGGTCTTCCTAGTCAGTCTGTCAAACTGAAAATGCTTGCTTTATACCTATTGTTTACTTCAAGTACATAACCAAACTTTATTTATGCTATTATCCACAATCAATGAGCCCCTATTTTTTGTTTTAATTTTCTGTGCAACACCTTATCAAAAAAGCTTTTCAAAATCCACGTACACACCATCTATTTGTTCCCCTTTATCTACCTCACTAATTGCGTCCTCAAAAACCTGGATAAATTTGTCAAACATGAGTTCCCTTTTATGTAGCGAGGTTGACTTTGTTAGATGATACTGTGGTTTTCTTAATACATTAAGATTTCCTTAAATATAGATTCAAGTACTTTCCTGACAACTGATGCGAGGGTAACTATCCTGCAGTTCTGGTTTTTCTCCTCTGTCCTTCCTTGAATAGCAGTGCTACATTTATGGTAAGTACATCCATTAACAGGTCCAAGGGATTTGTGGATGTTAGTACCTTTTGTTTTCAATACTTCCATTTTCCTGATACAAATACCTTAATTTCCAGGTTACCTTCTATGTAGAATCCCTATAGTGTGGAAACTGGCCCTTTGACCAAACAGTGTCCACACCGACCCTCAAAGTATCCCACCCAGACCCATCCCCCCTTTAACCCACCTAATCTACACATTCCTGAACACTACAGGCAATTTAGCACGGCCAATCCACCTCGCCTGCACATCTTTGAACTGTGGGAGGAAACCAGAGCACCCAGGGGAAACCCAGGCAAACACAGGGAGAATGTGCAAACTCCACACAGACAGTCACCCGAGGGTGGAATCGAACCCGGGTCCCTGGTGCTGTGAGGCACCAGTGCCTAACCACTGAGCCACCGTGCCGCCCTTATGGTAACTTGTGTTTGCTATTGTGAAGACAGACACAGAATATTTATTAAATGCTTCTATCATTTTGATTATTCCCATAAGAATTTATCTTATCTTTGCTTCTAGGTGCCCATTGTTTATCTTAATTTGTCTTCCTTCTTGTATATTTGTAAGATCTGTTATAATCTGATATTACGTTCCTGTTGATGTACTTTCACATGCAATTTTTTCCTCTTTTTATCAATTTTTGGTGATCCTTTGTTTGGAACTAAAAACTTGGGCTCTGATGAAGAGACATCTAGACTCAAAACTTTAGCTTGCTGTCTCTCCATGGGTGCTGCATGACCCACCATGATTTCCAGCAATTTTTGTTTCAAATCCTCAGAGTCATTACTATTCTTTGCCAATTTATAAACCTTACCTTTTAATCCAGAACAATCTTTAACTTCCTGATTATGCCACAGATGGATCTTTCTTCCTGAGCTTTTGTTTTTCAATAGAATGTGTTTTTGTTAACATGTTGAATTGTTTCATTACATTGTTTGCCTCTGTTTATTTACTGCTATACTTCTTAATCTATTTACCATATCAATTTTAGCTAGTGCTCCCTTCACACGTTCGTCATTGGCTTTGTTTAAGATTCTTGTTTATGATTGAACTTTGTCATTGTCAAACTTAACACAGAATTCAGTTGCATTATGTTCCCAGCAAATAGTTCATTATGAGATTATTAATCAGGTCTGTCTCATTATGTAATACTAGATCCAAAATAGTTTTATCCCTAATTCATTACATGAAATGGTATGGAAACTGCCATGAAGGCATTCCACCAACTCATCCTAAATCACCTTGCCAACTTTATTGGTTTCGTCTCTCTGAATTTCTCATTATTATCATATTTCTTTCATTGCACGCTCCAATAATTTCTTGTTTAATAGTCTGTTAGGAAGGCCATAAACTACTCCCATCAGTATTTTCTGATTCATGATATTTCTAATCTTGACTTATACAAATTCTATCTCTAAACTTCAGCCAAAAACCTCCCTCACTAATGTCCTTATGAAATACTTTACTAACAGATTACTCTCTACCTTTGACATTCTGTCTTTTCAAAGTATTGTATACATTGGAACATTTATTTTCCAACTTTGTTCACCATGTAAACATGTCTCTGTAATGGAGATTAGATATAAACATTTGCCTTTACTTTTGTCACTAATTCATCAATCCAATTGTAGATACTTCATATATTCAGATAAATAATCTTCAATTTCGTTATGCACTACTGTTCCCTGCATTGGCCTTACTCACTGATGTTAGGTTCTCCTTCTGTCCAACTCTTTTTTTCTTTACCTGCATCACTACGCTGTTCTGTTGCCAAAACCTCTTTCTTTGGATTTGTAAACTCCCCTTTGCCTGAAACTATCTGCACTACTTATGTCTGTTCATAGCCCTGTTTGCATGGTTCATCAAGTCATTGCTTAAAACTGGCTGTAAACGGAGTCTATCCCAACAGAACTTTTTCCGGAGTACTGATGCCAGTGCTGAATGAATCAAAAGCCCTCACACCACTCTTTGGGCCGTGTATTTAATTCTCTATTCTTCAGGTAACAATCCAGATATAATTACCTTTGATGTTCTGCATTTTAATTTAGACCCTAAGCCCTCAAACTCTCTCAGCTGAGTATCATTCCAAGTTCTACCTATGTCACTAAAACAGAAATTGCTGGAGAGACTGAGCAGTATCTATGGAAAGAAACACAGTGCTGATGTTTTGAATCTGCTACGTCTCTTCTTCAGCACATCAAGGACACCCATACCTGCCTGACTCATGAGTCCTAAACTCCTGCTTTTGGCCTTTGACCAACTCTAAAAAATTCTGTCTAATGAAGAATGTAACTGTTGCTTGGAACAAAAAGTCCACATAACTCTCTCTGATGTTCCACAAGATCTGTAACTCAGCAAATCTGAACCAAAATTGCTCAATCTGCAGACAATTACTGCAGAAATGGCGATGCCGGACTGGAAGGTCTCTTGTGGCACAGTGGTAGAGTTCCTGTGTCTGAGCTAGGGAGCCCCAGTTCCAGTCCTACCTGCTCTGGAGGTGCGAGGTAACATCTCTGAATAAGTTGATCTTTTTTGAAAAAGTAAATGGGAGCAGAAAATTGCAAAGGGATATGGATAGATTAATTGCAGACAAAACCGTGGTGAATTAAATTCAACGGAAGACGTGTGAGGAAATCCGCTTTGCATGTCTGAACAATTGATCAAAGTAGTTTATACATTCCACAGATTCCTACATGACGTAGTCATGGTGTACTATTATGTCGGTCTAGCCATATTTTTTTTTTGGTCAATTAGTTATTAATTTACAAGCAGTGCTACTAGTAATAGCAAGTTAAAGTCTCTTAACTTAGAGACCAAACTACACAAGACTGATTAAAGGAAGTCCCTTTCTCTCTCAGCACTGAAATTTCAACTAAGCACTCAGTCTTCAGCATGCTCACTACGGGTTGGTTAGTTTAGTTGGCTGGATGACCGGTTTGTGACGTAGAGTACTGCCAACAGAATAGTTCATTTCCTACACTATAAGGAAGGACTCTTCTTCTCAATCAGTTTCCTCAGCTGAGGCGTGGTAAATCTCAGGTTAATACCACCACCAATCATATCTCTCCCTCTCCCTCTCTCTCTCTCTCTCGCTAATGATAGAGGAGCCCTGTGGTCTAGTAGTACTATGGTGACTTTATCTTTCCTTACTCTCACTGCATTGGAAGATTCTCAGCAGATTCATTATCCATCACAGAGTTGAATGTGGAAAGAAAATAGTTTATTTCATTCAGCGATATTTGGCTTTAGTTCTGAAAATGAGATATCTGGATAAACATTGCAAGACACCTGTCTGACTCCCAAATATGCATCTACACAGAAACTGTCCATATAGCACTTTTGGTCTATGTCAGCTTTTATGCTCTAAATGAACGTCCTCCCATGTCCTCTTTATCTAATCCTATTGTTGGTGAAGATAAACAATTCAAACTTGTATTCTGACTGGATGTAGCATCAATGAGACCACTGTCTCTGAAAGAGCTCCTTAAGGATGAAAACAGTGTTAGAGACTAACATGGAGAAATCAGAGGAAAATATATGCTTCTCCAAAACTTTAGGTTATATATTTTACTAAATGCTTCAGGAACAAAGCAAAGTAACAATCCAAGAAACAGAAGCAAAATCATTTCTTCTCTTTAGGGTAACTTTTCCTTGTTGTCTCAGTTACTCCATTTTGTTCCTACAGGTGGTCATTTTTCTTGGGATGAAGTTCTGAGGATGCATAACTGATGTCGCATCTCACTAAGAATTCTCAAGTCAGTAATTTTATTTCATCAATAAGGGGTAAAGTGGAATCTGTTCTCGACTGCCATTCACAAACATGTTCTTTTCCAGTAGAGGCATTGAGCAGTTTTAGGAAGCAGGAACACTGACTGACACTTTTTATTTCCAAACAGATAACGCTGAAACATGGTGTCATATACCCACTGTCAACTGAGGGAACTTTTCTCTTAGCAAACTGTTTTAAATATTAGATAATCACTGTTGATTCTTTTGCAAATAAATGTTTAATGCATTTGTATCCAAATGTAAACCCATTTATTTTAAATGGATTAATACCACCTTTAAAAGCAGTGAACTAATAAATATAATTAAAATGTATGAAATTTTTGTTCACTATTATTGCTAATTATAATTTCTAAATTAAACTATCTTCTAAACAGATACAGTGTTTTTTTTTTGTTTAACTTTATTGGCTAGTTGGTTTTCAACATGATGTGCGTACGTTGAGACTTGTAGTTAATAAACATCTGCTGATTCAGAAACATGAAAAAAAAGTCATGCTTTGAATGATGTCCTAAAGGAGGCTTATAGATATTTTCTAAACAACCTGTTCAGAGGTGTACATTATATATTGCTGGAGCAGGTGAGACTTGAACCTACACCTCTTAATCCAGAGATGGATAGTACCACTGCACCACAACAAAGGAGTACATACTTGTCATAGTGTTGGCGCATTTTGTTGGCTGGTCTGAAATACCAATGATCACCAAATAATTCCATTTAATGGTCTGTCTTCCGTAACACATGCGATGTTCACTCCTGATTATCACATCAGCAGTACATGTCGTCAGCACGCCACTAATAAATAAGTGGTTTGACAAAACCAATACAGAAATGCAAACACTCATCAATTATAGACTGGGACTTTCTTTCCCTGGATTGCAGGAGACTGAGGCATGATCTTATAAAGGTCAATAAAGTCATGAGAGGCATAGATAAGGTAGACAGCTAATAGCTTTTCCCCATGGTAGGGCAATCTAAGACTAGAGGGCATATGTTTAAGGTGAGAAGGGAGAGATACAAAAGAGTCCAGAGAAGCAAATTTTTTTGCATAGAAGGTGGTGAGTGTCTGGAATGGGCTACTAGAGGCGGTGGTGGAGGCGAGTACAATTTTGTTATTTAAAAAACATTTGGATAGATACATGGATGGGATAGGTATGGAGGGATATGGACCAAATGCAGGCAAATGGGACCAGGTTAATTGTGAAAACTGGGCATCATGGACAAGTTGAGCCAGTAAACCTGTATGACTCTATAAACAGAAACTTGACTACATAATCCAAATGCCAGAAAAAGTGTTACTAGCAGGCAACTAAAGTTGAAGTTCAAAGAAAAACACATGATTTGAAAAACAAGTGGAGAGCAGAGAAAAAATCCAACTTCTCACTGACATGGATGACACATGAGCCTTTCTCAATGCAAACAAAAAGGTTTATGAATGTTCAAATCATTGGTCAGCATCAGTAAGATCTAAAGATGGCAAGAAGGGGACAATATAAATGCCTGCTGGAAAACCTCTCCACAGAAGCATCAGTTAGAACTCAATGATAAACAAACAACATTCAAGAACGTCCCACAATATACAATTATAAGTGAGCTAGACATTAACAATATTCAACAAAAGTGGAAACAGTAAATCACATGGAGCTTTTTTTCAGGTTCAGGTAATGGCAGAAGTCTTGTCTGTTGTCTTCATCTGTTGAGATGAACTGTCATGGGATCTTAGTAAGTACCTTTCAGTTGCTGCACATTCCTTAGACATTTGCTACTCAATGATCCACTGCTTGATGATGTGCTAACTGCTGCCAACAAAATAAAAAAAAACAAAGTTTCTGGTCCTGACATTATTGCTGTGGAAGTCCTGAAGTGTGAATGAGATATAGTGATCACGTTGACATGTGTTCTTTTTGTGAAACTACAGCAGAATGAAGAAATTACAAATGGCCTTTGAGTTGCTACATGATAATCTTCAAGAAGGGACTTAAATCTAATTGTAACAACTACAGGGACATAACATTGCTCTTAACTGTTGGTAAAGTCCTAGTTAAGTAACTTGTCAATCATCTTTCGTCAATTGCAGAGAGGGTCTCCCTGGAGTCCAATTTGGCCTCTGGTCTGTCAGAGATTTAACCAACACCTTCACAGCATGCCAAGTGCAGAAAGTAAGCAAAAACAGAATATCCCTTTGTACACGGCTTTCTTTGATCATACAAAATCCCTTGACTTGATAAAATGAATTGCTCTTTGGAAGTTCTACAGTGAAATGGATGCCCAGCTAAGTTCACAAATGTCATTGATCTCCTAAATGACAACATGCAAATAAAGGTATTATACAATAGCTCCAACAGAGACACATTCCCTTTAAAATATTCATGTAAAATTGCTAAGTTTCACTGCACCAAAACTATTCTTATTGTTTCTTGCAGCAACACTGCAATTTATTACTGACAGCTTCTCTCCAGATGTGGATATAACTTATCGTACTGTTAGTAAACTCTTAAACCTCAAATAGCTGATGGCTAAAATCAAGTTAATAACCACTTCTGTATTAGAACTGCAATATATGCATAAGTTAGTGCTCATGCTAAAGTAGAATTACAACAGATCATTGATATGCTCTCATGAGCTATCAGCAAACTACAGTCACCACAAACAACTCAATTCCATGCAACCATCTGCAAGAAAGGATCACCCACAACAGGGGCATGATACTCAACTCCATCCCCACCACCTTGGTGGGCAGCAAGTTTCGCACTGATTCAAAGGCAAATTTCACATCATTGCAACAATACAAATGACTGTGTCATTAGACAATTATGGAAACGTGATGTACTTCCCACACATTCCCCACCAACCACTCCAACCCGCCCAGTACCTTCCCCTATAATCGTAAAAGATGCCACACCTGCCCACACACCACCTCTCTCACCTCCATTGAAGGTCCTAAACAGTCCTTCCAGGTGAGACAGAGCTTCACCTGCATCTCCTCCAACCTAGTCTATTGCATCTGGTGCTCCCGATGTGGTCTTCTCTACATTGGTCAGACCAAATGTAGACTAAGTGACCGTTTTGCCGAGCATCTCTGCCTGTCGTTAACAGCCAGCCTAACCTTCAATTCACCATCCAATTCAATTCCCCGTCCCACTCCCCCTCCAAAACGTCTGTCCTCAGCCTCCTCCAGTCTCGCAGCGATTTGGAACAGAAATTTGAAGAACAACACCTTATGTTCTGCCTGCACACCCTACAGACCTGAGGACTCAACATTGAATTCTCCAATCTCAAATAACCTTGCCACCCATCTCCCGGCTCCCTTTCCAGCCCCACCTGTTCCCTTCCATTCCAACTACGGACCCTCCCTTCCAGCCACCAACCAGATTCATCCCTCCCAACGACCAACCAGGTCGTACCTACCACCAGTGTCCATCTATCACCAATATTCCACCTTCACCCTCCCAATATGTGCAGCCCCCCCTACACCCACATCCAGTCCTGAAGCTGGGTAATACCCGAAAGGTTTACTGCTTCTTTCCTCCAGATGCTGCCTGGCTTGGTGTGTTCTTCCAGGCTCCTGTTTGTTTACCTTGGACTCCAGCACCTGTTTTTTTTTGTCTCTTAGGTATTTCCAATTACGAAATTGTGGAAAGGGAAAGAGAATATTTGCTTTACAAGCTTGTGCGCGTTGCACGCTCGTGTCAATTACACCAAATTGTGTTCAATATTTCCTCAAATCGAAGAAACAATCCTGTCTCCAGCAACAAGCCGTGTGACTAAAGTTTGGAACATTTCATCCAATGCCAGTAGGATTGCTCGTATCCAGCAAGTCCGAGCTTCTCCGCGGTGCTGAGAACCCGCCCCTTTAAAGGCAGAGATCTCCGATAGTTGCTAGGTTAGTGCACCGACCAGTGTGAAAGGAGGAACACGGAAGAGGAATAAAAGCAATCGCCAGCTCTTTCCATTTAACCCCCAAGAGCTCCGTCACTGCTATTAGCATCCAGAGCTACAAAGCGGCCAGGAACATTACAAGGCTGGATTCACAGTCGCGGTACCTCTCCACATACACTGCGCGATAAGGTAAGAAATCGATGTGGACATGAATTGATACGGTAACACCGTAGTGTCAGCAGTTCTTGCACAACACGTACTGAATCGTACCGAGTTCATTCAGGGTGTGGAACTAAGTGTGAGAGAAAGCAGTGCTCCATGATGATCTGTTGTTTTTTAAAGCCATTATGGACAGTAGTAATAGGAGTGACAGGAGTGGGAAACCCTGAATGTGGAGCCGAAGGCTGAGAAATTCGGAAAGGGTGCATTGTGGACCGTAGTAAAATCGAGATTTGTTAGACAGTTTGGCGGTAAACATTGTGTTTTATTCTGGAAGTACAGTGTGTGATCAGAGCTGTTGTGAATACAACCTGAGTTGGCACTAGGATGTTGGCTGTGTTTTCGTTTACATTGCAGCAACGTTTCCTGAGCACTTGTCAGTCCGCCTGGGCCGGGAGGTGGGGGGAAAGACACAGGAGATGTAGTAGCATCCTGTAACATTTGGACATTGTCCGTTTCGATGAATCCCCGAAGCTCTCCTGTCGGTTTGAACGAGGTTATGTGTTTACTTAGTTGCCTCATGCCAACCAATACTGCAAAATAAATCAAGGACAAAATTCTGAAGTCGCTCAAAGAGCTGAGCCAGTTCCCCACCTGTCAGGGTGAGGACAGTGTGGTGGAATATTACGGCTGGCCAGTGTACGCCGCTCCCATCGCTGCTTCTCACTGAGTTCCCTTACTGTAGTTTTCGTTACTGCTGTTTGGGAGTCTCTCCACCTGCCTGCAGAAACGCCACGGATAAATCGGCAACACATTTGCTAGAGTTGATCCGTTTCCCTGTTATTTTCCTTAAGAATGCAGCCTGCAGTGAATGGAGATTTCATGCCACCTGTACGTGGTTAAACTAACAAATGTAAGGAACACGTTGGAAATACATCGAAAAGATCCCTGACACCTGTAAAAACAAAGGTTTTTGGTGCGGAACCCTTGTTAAAATATCCCAGTCATCTTTTCTCTCTCTGGATGGTGATAGAACCACAATGTTCAACTTTCTCTCATTTACCATTCCAAATGTATTCAGGAAAACATTGTGTACTTGTATTTTTTTTAGATTAAAAACTTATTGGCTGTCTTGAGCCTAAGTGGTCCAAACATTCCCTTTCTACTTACCTTCTGATCGCCACTTCCCCATCCCAAACCATCTCTCCCTCTCCCACTCGTTGCATTCCATTTGCTGCTTCCAGCCTCTTAGCTTCTGCCGGTCCCTTTGCTGCCTCCTACTCGCCTGCCTTTCCCACATTAGGAGGAAGGCAGGAGACAGGGAGAGCAAGCCAGGCTTTGGATAGGGTGAGAAAGCTGGAATTAATAAACTGGAGGGGTTGGCGAAGGAGATATCAGGAGTGGTGGTGATGAGTGAAAGGGTTTTGAAATCAGGATGCTGATTGGGAAACAGAGAGCAAGATGTGGCAAACAGGCCAGAGGGAAAGGTTTGGAAAGGGTGATGGGTGGGTTGAGTGACAAGATTCCAATAGGGACAAAGAGTAGGAACCAGCAAATGGGAGTAAGGGGGAAGAGAGTCAGGATGGAGTGTAGTGGTTGGAATAGGGGCTGTGAGCAGGAGGGAGTGGGGAAATTCAGGAGGAGCTGCGAGCAGAGATAGTAGGAACTGCAGATGCTGGAGAATCCGAGACAACAAGGTGCAGGGCTGGATGAACACAGCAAGCCAAGCAGCATCATAGGAGCAGAAAGGCTGACATTTCGGGCCTAGACCCTTCATCAGAGAAGTGGGCGGGGAAGGGGGTTCTGAAATAAATAGGGAGAGAGTGGGAGGCGGATAGAAGATGGATAGAGGAGAAGATAGGTGGAGAGGAAACAAACAGGTCAAAGAGGCGGGGATGGAGCCAGTAAAGGTGAGTGTAGGTGGGGAGTTAGGGAGGGGATAGGTCAGTCCAGGGAGGACGGACAGGTCAAGGGGGCGGGTTGAGGTTAGTAGGTAGGAGATGGGGTGCGGCTTGAGGTGGGAGGAAGGACAGGTTAGGGAGGCGGGAACGAGCTGGACTGGTTTTGGGATGCGGTAGGGGGAGGGGAGAGGAACAGTGAAGAAACAGACTGAACATGCACCATTGCAATACAGTAATCGGTGCATGCTCGGTAATTTTGCTAAACTAAAATGATGTCACAGCCAACAACATTATTCGAGTGAGTTTCCCAGTTGACAAAATGTATTATTGGAACATGCTTTAAACAATGGATATCTGCATTTTCATGATTTTAATTAATATTTGCGGCACTTGCAATTTTTCTAAAGTCTAATCCCCAGCATAATGTTCAACAGAAAAGGTTTGCATTTATATAGTGCCTTACTCAACCACCAAGCATCCTAAAGCACTTTGAACAATTTAGTACTTTTGAAAGGTAGCCACAGTTGTAATGTTGGGAACATGGAACACAAATTGATCCAGGCTTAATGAAGTTATAAACATGTCTTTGTGATATTGATTGTGGTCGAAGTATTGGCTAGGGCACCAGAGATAACTGCTCTGTTCTTCACAATATCACCATGGGATCTTTTAGTCTAACCAATCAGGCAGAAGGTGCCTTAATTTAATTTCTCATCATAATTGTGGCACCTCTGATAGTACAGTTCTCCCTCAATACAGCACTGGAGTCTCATCTTTGATTTTTGCTCTCAATCCCTGGAATAGGACTTAAACTCTGGGATGAGAATGCTAGCCACAGAGCCATGGCTGAGACATTAACAAAATTGTAATAGTGTTCTTCATAAGGATAATTTTGTTACATGTAGCATAAGAAACGTTACATAGAGCTAGCTTAAAACAAGTGCAATAGATTCAAATACTGTAGAAAGCCATTTAAACAAGAGATAAATGCCATGACAATGTGTAACAGGATGTGATTGTTGCAGGTCCAAATATTTCATGGCACCAATCCTTATAATTACAAAGAAAGTAATAATGGAACAATACTTGCCAATGAGTGAGTCAATGTTTTCCTAGCAGATGGTGGCTATCTCTGCGTTTGGGCTTCTGCATATAAAGGCAGAGTTTTAAGTTATTGAGAGAATTTTATATGGAGTACAAATAGAGCATGAAGCTTCACAAATGTTCCCTGTGGATTTTTCAGATTGATAGAGAACATTATGGCCCAGCTGCAACAATTCTTGTTTTCCTGAAAAAAGCAGCTTAATTTGCAGTGCTACTTCATTTTATATCATTAAAATACCCAAAATCTAACATAAAAAAAAATTCGGGTGTGCTCCCACTGGGGAGCCACACGTGGATATGAGGATTGAAGAATCAATAGATGGTGTCAGCCCATTGCTCAGGGCAATTACTGTGAACACACCTTCCTTACTGGGAATGAAGGGTTGCTGAACAGATTCTACAGTCCATACTCTCATGCTGTTTTTAATGAGAAAAGATATAGCCCAGTGGGATGAAACTATCTATTTTTAAGCAGGAGAAAACTGGAAAGAGAAAACAAGGGTGAATAATTTTAACATTTGAGCAAGACCATTCAGGAATCTTAAATCCCTAAAGTGTGGAAACAGGCCATTTGGCCCATCAAGTCCATGCTGACCCTCCAAAGACCATCCCACCCAGACCTATCCCCCTACCCTATCCCTGTAACCCTGCATTCCCCATGGCTAATCCACCTAACCTGCACCTCCCTAGATGCTATGGGCAATTTAGCGTGATCACTTTACTTAACCTGCATGTCTTTGGACTGTGGGAGGAAACCCACACAGATATGGGGAGAACATGCAAACTCCATGCATACAGTCACCCAAGGGTGTGAGGCAGCAGTGCTAACCACTGAGCCACCATGCCACCCCTAGTCAAATCAGGAGTTAAATAAGAAAGCTTTTTTTTAAATGCAGTATAGCTCCAAGTAGTGGAAACCTGGATCTGTACCCCCATTAGACTGTCGATGCTAAATCAACTAACGTTTTCAAATTTGGAAGTGTTAAATTTTTGATGGGTCCACATATCAAAAGATAGGGATCAGAAATGGATCGGAGTTCATTGGCGGAACAGACTCAAAGGGGTTATGGTCTACTCCTGTTCCTAGGAGAAAGATGGCATTTAAATGAAAATGGATAGGTTAGCAGTAACTGAGAGACCCTGTGCCAAAAGTGGGCCTTGAGGCTTTGCATTAGATATATTGTGATCATGTTCTGATGATGGTTAGAGCCTGTGTTTCTCAAGCAATGGACACTACCTTTATTGAGTGTTTGCAGCATGTTATGTTTTAGTTTCCAATTCCCAGCATCCACAGTATTTTGCTTTTTGTATGTTGTGATCATATCAAATTTACTTGTGCCAATGTAAATCTAATGCTCGGAATCCCAATCTTCATACCTCCAATCAATTTTACTTATTGTGTGGTTTTATTTTGACAGATTCAATTTAAGAATGCAATCTACTTCCATGCTGTATGCTTTTATCTTGACATTCAGTTTTAAGTATGTAAATATTATAAAGCTAAACCAAATGTTCGGTTTATATCTGGTGTGGGACTAATCCACCTACTTACTAAGTAAACTGTTGCTTCAGTAAGGAGGCACAAATCTCCATGTTTACTGACGTTAATGAACCGCAAACCCCAGTACTTACTGACAATCAAAATATGACAAAAATCCATTTTCTTCAAAATTTTTATCTTTTGGAATATGTTCTACATTAAAAGGTCAAGTTCTCTCTTGTCTTCTTTGGAAGCAGAGGTTCCTTTTTAATAGCAATCTCATGGACTATCACATTTTGGATCAATCAATACTGCGGGAAAATGGAGCCAGTTAAGAATATTGAATTCAATATAATTCTCTGGTAAATAGAAGCAAATAACTTCCATTTTTTTCAGTGCATTTCACCTCCTTGGAATACATCACAAAGTACTTAGCAGCCAATATGTTTTTAAACCATAACACTCATGCAATAAAGATGAATATGGCAGCTGATTTGCAGACACTAATGTTCCAGAAAGGACCAAAAAATCTGATGGATGGCATTAATTGAGGAACACCAGGAGAGTTGTCCTGCTTTGGACTGGTGTTTGTTTCATTACTGACACAAAGATGCTTCTGAATCATGGTAGTGTGTTTCAGTGAATACACTGCTTCCTTCATTGGTCTAAAATTTATTGCTGAAAATAACAGAGAGGCTAATGGCACTCAGTGTTGCCGTGCACAAATATTACAGCATTTTCCGAGGAGAACAGGTATACAGTTAGCATGGAAATCCATAAGTTGTAATCCAGTACACATTATTCTACTGATGTAGAAGGAACTGCAGATGCTGGAGAATCTGAGATAACAAGGTGTAGAGCTGGATGAACACAGCAGGCCAAGCAGCATCAGAGGAGCAGGAAGGCTGACGTTTCGGGCCGAGACCCTTCTTCAGAAATGGGGGAGGGGAAGGGGGTTCTGAAATAAATACGGAGAGAGGGGGAGGCGGATAGAAGATGGATAGAGGAGAAGATAGGTGGAGAGGAAACAGACAGGTCAAAGAGGTGGGGATGGAGCAGTAAAGGTGAGTGTAGGTGGGGAGGTAGGGAGGAGATAGGTCAGTCCAGGAGGACAGACAGGTCAAGGGAGCGGGGTGAGGTTAGTAGGTAGGAGATGGGGGTGGGGCTTGAGGTGGGAGGAGGGGATAGGTGGGAGGAAGGACAGGTTAGGGAGGCGGGGACGAGCTGGGCTGGTTTTACTGGCTCCATCCCCGCCTCTTTGACCTGTCTGTTTCCTCTCCACCTATCTTCTCCTCTATCCATCTTCTATCTGCCTCCCCGTCTCTCCCTATTTATTTCAGAATCCCCTTTCCCCGCCCCCCCATTTCTGAAGAAGGGTCTAGGCCCGAAACGTCAGCCTTCCTGCTCCTCTGATGCTGCTTGGCCTGCTGTGTTCATCCAGCTGTACACCTTGTTATCTCACATTATTCTACTATCTGATTTGTATCTAACTCACCATTTGAACACTGTAAAGTTGCTGTACATGTGTAATGACCACAAATTAAATTTGCCACAGACTTTACATATTGTCCATTCAGTTTAAGTACCTTTTTAAATGAAGGGATAAGAATTAGCTTCTACTGTATGTCCACTTCCTTGACACTGAAAATTAACTACACCAAGCATGGAATTTCATTTTTTCAGATTGATTTTGTTTGTTGAGGTTTTGTTTATATACTTTTTACATCTTCTCACACTCACTCTCAACTTAATTGTATATTGCAAGACCTGAGCGTTTTGTAATACTGCCCTTTCTGCTGTGTTCAGTTGGAGAGGTGTCAATGAAGTTATTTAATAATGGCTGCCTTCAGGTGAGCGCATGGTGAATCATTTCTCAATGCAATACACAAGACCAATCTTTCTTTCCCAATCTCTTTCTCTTTCTCTTTCTGAGAGATAGTAAAAACTGCCAATGCTGGAGTCAGAGATAACACAGTGTGGAGCTGGAGGAGCACAGCAGGCCAGGCAGCATCAGAGGAGCAGGAAAGTTGACATTTTGGGTCGGGACCCTTCTTCAGAAATGGGCGGGTGAAGGGAGCTCAGAAGTAAATAGAGATAGGATGGGTGGAGCTGGGGAAGGTAGGTGGGATGGAGATAGGTGAGTGCAGGTAGGCAGTGGTGGGGATTGGTCAGTGAGATGGGAGGAGCGGATAGGTGGGAGAGAAGATGGACAGTTGTGTCAGGTCAAGGAGGCGGGGATGAGAGGGAGGGTTGGTCATGGGATGAGGCCTGGGGTGGGGAGATTTTGAAACTGGTAAAATCCACATTTAGGCCATTGGGCTGTAGACTCCCAAGGCGGAATATGAGGTGCTACTCCTCCAATTTTCGGGTGGCGTTATTGTGACACTGGAGGAGGCTCAGGATTGACATGTCACCCAGGGAGTGGGAGGGGGAGCTGAAGTGGTTCATGACTGGAAGGTGTTGTTGCTTGTCGCAAACAGAGCGCAGGTGCTCTACAAAGCGGTCTGCAAGCCTTCGCTTGGTCTCACCGATGTAGAGGAGGCCACATCGGGAGCATTGGATGCAGTCGATGTTATCTCTTTCTCTTTCTGTACCTGATTTGGCATTGACTTCATCAACTCAAATTTATATTTCCTCACGGTCCTTCTTATTATTTCACGATGTTTCAAACAAATTGGTTCAGGCAGTAAAGCTACTTGCTCACTCTAAGCTTAATATTTCCATCAATATTGAATATGGACAGTCTAAGTCATAATGGCATCATAACCAAGCCTTAGCTCATTTGACACAATGATTTTGGAGCCCTCTTTTTAAAGGGTTAAACATCTTCGGTGTAAGCATTTACACTAGTGCACTAATGAGTAAATATAAATTTGAACTAAATACTTTCTTTTATTTAATTGGATTCATATTGGCTTACAGCATAACTGTCAAAGTTGAGGTTGGTGAACTAATTGATTGAGGTACATAGATAACCCCCACAGTGAAAAATGTGGCTGTATTTCCTCAGTGATCAGTTTACTATCATTACTACGTTTGTGATTGTTGTAGATATTATAAATTGACTAATAGCATTTGAATATGCAGTCATTACTTTGGAAAAAAAATCACAAACAATGGAATTGGCACACAAGATAGTTGCTGGTTCTATTGAAGATCGTCACATATGGAGTAGTGATTACTTGTTGCAGTTGAATATCTTGGTTCTTAATATCATCCTTTTTTGATTATGATACAATTTAAGTCAGTCTGGCAGCTGTTTGTTATCTGTTTATATAATTAAGGAATCTTGCTAAGTAAGTAAGCTTTGAATCGAAAGGTCAATAAATTGGCACTTGTAGCATTTTACTTACACCTCACTTCTAAATCAAGTGGGTGAAGCAAATTTACAACCCATGATTTTAACTGTCACGACTTGAAAGAAAGTCGGTCAAGGGTGCAGTTATGTCATGGGTGAAATTTAGTGTGAATGATGGGCCTAACATCCACCATTTCGAACCTGTTGCACACCCACTGACCCTATCCCTGGGAATGCAAAGATAATTAAATTCCTAATTGGCAGTAACCTGCTGCTGGGGTACCTGGCTTCATGGGGCCATGTAATTGCAGGGGGTTCCCAGTAAGATAGAAATCCCACACCAGAGAGCTGCCAGCCAGAGGCCAGCAACGCTCCATTACCAATACAGCCGCTGGGAAAGGGATCATATCGGGCCACGAGAAATCCCAGCAGGAATTACTTGTCAGTATCCTCACATGGTGAGTCCCAGGCCCATCATCAGTTTCAGGATGAGGCCATTAAGTGGCCTCAGAACCCACTTCAGGGGAGACCATTAAATTCCACTAATGTAAGTCGGCATCTCTCCTGCCGTCTCCTAATATTAATCTCCCTTTCTAAGTAGGACACTTCCAGGAAAGAGCAAGCACCCACCCTGATCACACAGATCAGGTCCAGTGTATTCATTAGGAGCTGATCGCTCAACCTGAGGTCTGAGCTATGGCGGGGTGCAGTGCTCTGTAGATCCCCAACTCATGACAACCAGTAAAAACTGACTAGGGTCCCTCATCCCAGTCCAAAAAAGATGGATTGCTTTTAAACAACTTGGGCTTGGAGGGACAGGCATTGACATAGAGAGACAGACATGCTTCTCTGATCCTCACAAGGGAGCTCTGGGTCTTGATTTCCATGAGCTTTCCCCACCCTTGGCATGTTTATTTTGATTTATTTCATAGTGTTGTATACTGTTTGGACTGTAATTCCATACTCACATTCTAGAAAGTATCTTTTATCTCGATATAAAACATCCATTTGGAGAATGCTGTTGGATCTGTTTGATTTTATTTAAAATAAATTATGTATGCAAACTGGAACAAAATGCGTTTCAAAGTTTCTAAGAATGCATACCATTTGGTTTTAAATAGCTTTGCACAGCTAATGTTGAAGCTAAATGTTAACAACTCAGACCAATATTTGTACTACTACCACTGGGGTAATTGAAAGGGCACATTTTAAAAATAATAATAATTCATTTGAAATCTGTTGCAGTTATATAGCAATAGATGTCTGTCCAATGCTTTTGCTGGTGTAAATGTAGTTGGTCCAGAAGAACAGGGGAGTCTTTCCATGTGTCCTGGCCAACATTAATCAATGAACCAATGTCATTAAATAGATTGTAATGAGATAATGGGGGGAGGGGTTGCTAAAAGTTCAGGTTGCCTCACTCAAACAAATTTGTTGTCTAATTTACAATGGTGCCTTCACTTCAAAAATTAGCTAACTATTCGTAAAGTACTTCAGGGCATTCTAAGGTTGTGAAGGGCACTTTATAAATGAAAGTTCTTTCTCTCCTTTTTCCTTAAGTGAACTGGCACTGACCGCTGTTAATTCCTGTACATTTAAGGTCAGTTTCTGGGTAGCTGATGAGAAAGGAATTCCAGGAATGCTATGGGTGTGTCTCATGTTATGAGGTAACCATATAGCAAAGATGCAGGTAATTCTGCTCTTTGTCAAAGATTTGTTACAACGTAAATTAATCCAGAAATAATGTTCAGAATATATGTTACATCCAATTTTCACAGAAGGTTCCTCTTTTGAAACTTAAGAATAATTATTCTCAGTAAATTATTTAGCATCTGTATAGGAACAGACAAATTGACATTTTGGATAGGATTCTTCTTCAGAAACACTGATGGATAAAGTGGGCATTTACACTGAAACATTAAATAAAAATGCTAACCCGTCTTTTCATTTCACAGAAGCTCGCTGACTAAATTTTCACACTTTTTCTTTTGCTCAAATTCCAACACTTAGAGTTTTTGGGCATAGGTTTACATGGGTTGAAAAGTGAACTGAAATGGTCCTGATAAACATTGGATAGTTTAAATGGGGAATGGGGCTAAAGGGTGTAGTCTGTTGAGTTGCCAGAAGAATCCCAGGGAGCAGAGGCAGACAACTGGGAAGCAAACGGTACAGTTACAGCGATAAGAATAAGAGGGTCAAGGAATGCCTGTTGTTGCGAGAGTTCTTTTATTCATTCATTGGATGCGCGTGACACTGGCTGGGCTAGCATTTATTTCTCTTCCCTGGCAGCCCTGCAGAATGGTCTGGTTTGCTCCCTTCTTGATTTGCTGTAATTCTAGGACTGTAGAGACACCTACAGTGCCGATTGGAATAGAGTTCCAGAACCTTAACCCAGAAACAGTGAAGGACTAGCAGTATATTTCCAGGTCAAGATGGTTTATGATTGGAAGAGACCTTGCAGGTGTTGGTGTTCCCAAACATCTGATGCCTTTGTCCTTCCAAATGATAGAGATCGCAGGTTCAGAAGGTGCTGTCAGAGGGTCCTTGGTGAGTTACTGCAGTGCATCTTGTAGGCAGTGCACTCTGCTGCCACAGAGTGTCAGTGGTGAAGGGAGTGAATGTTGAACATAGTGGATGGGCTGCTCGCTCCTGGATGATTCTGAGCTTATTTAGTGTTGCTGGAGCTGCACTCATCCAGTAAAGTGGAGAGTATTCCATCACACTCCTGACCTGTGCCTTTTAAACTGTGGACAGGCTTTGGAGGATGGGAGATAAGTTACTGGCTGCTGAATTTTCAGTCTCTGACGTGCTGTTGGAGACACAGGATTTGTATGGTGTGTCCAGTTCAATTTCTAGCCAATGGTAACCCCAGGATCTGACAGTGGGAATTCAGTGATGGTAATGACATTGAATGTCATGATGCAATCGTTAGATTCTCTTTTATTGATAGTCATTGCCTGGCACCAGTCAATAACTGCTCAATGTGTGTGAAAATTTTTTTTTTATTTCACATCACTCTTGCTTCATTTACATGTCACTTTATATGAATCATCTGATGAAGATTCCAACCATTCAGTATGATAGTCCTCTGCAGTCACAAACTTATAATGCTTCATGTCCATTTTAGTGCGATATCTGTATTGGGCAGATAGTGGAGCAAACCATGGTGGGGTGCAATAGATCACCATCCTCTTGCAGCACTGGAACCGGGTTCTCTTGTGCTGCACAAAGACACTAACATCTGCTGCTGTCTCTAACCATGTGGTCTTAGATAGATGGGATGGACCCTCTGGCCATCCCTGACTAAGAAAACATCCCCTGTTCCCCAGAATGGCCTGGAGGAGAACCCCCAGTGAGATATCATTACTAAAGCCATGAGGTGACTTTCTGAGACATCTCCCAGGGGTGGGTGAGAGTGACAAATAGTCTGCTGTTCCTAGGTTAGAGAATGAAGGGATGTCCAAGTGACTTTAAATGTGGTACCCAGAACTTCAAACCAGAAAGTAGGTAGGAACTTCCCGCCTGCCCAACCCAAAAGATTTGGAATTCCACTGATGCATACACACGAGCTGAAAAGTACAATACAATATGACTGATTCTAAGGAGAGGAGGCCCCCCCCCACTTTCATATCCAATGCCGCACGTCAGCCGCAAAATGGAAGATTCCACCCCTTTGATTAACTATTGTTTGGAGGGAACTGACAGTTACTGACTACACTAGACATGATGATAATCTACAATATTACTGAAGAAATGTTACATTCGTAACACTTACGTTAGTGATAATAGCACTGAGCAAAAATTGCAATTAAAATGGTAACTGCTAAATGGCTGCTAATATTCTGATAATAATCATGAAGTATTATTATGGTTTGTTAGGGAGACTCACTGATTATTCATTGTGCTGAAAAATAGAATATTGTTTCAGAAGTTCCTTTAGAAAATGTGAGAATTTAAAGGAAAGTTGGGGTGACTTGTGAGACCTCCTTACTGGCAACTGCGGAGATGAAAGGCACAATTTAACCTTTGGCTAATCTAGTTTAAAATTTAATTCAAATACTAAACATATGAATACAACATAATCTAAAGCAATGATCCTTTTCCAAACATACATATGACACTCTGCACACATTTTGAAGAGCTCTAAATACCAACCAATATATTCTGTACCTTTCCAAAAAGTATCATTCATGTTTTACCTCCATCTCTAGGACATGCCAAATGCTTCATTCAATATATTGATGAAGTCAAGCCTCATTGGTATTAATTTACAAAATCCACAAACCCACAAACAGTAGAATAAACAAATGCGCAATTAAACTCTGTTCTGGGGGTGATGAATATTGGTTAGTATTGTGTAATCTCTTGTTTCCCACTTGAAAGTCTGGTAGATACATCGTGCATCCAGATACCAAGTTGAATCAATTTTGAGGCGTGTCTTTAAATGTATATCCAGAGTAGTTGGGAGATTGTTTAGAAGTAGAGGAGGCCTCTTTCAAAACACAAGTTTTATTGAGCGTTTCTGAAGAAGCCTGATGTGCTTGGGGTGTTTTTCTTGATCTCACACAAAAAATCATTTGGCCCATTTCTGGTCAAATAAATGGACGAATGATTTTCCTGCCACTATCCAATGAGTGACTGCCATTTATCACTGATATTGAAGCTGCAACATCCAACAGTCACATAGAGCAGATTCCTCAGGAACATTGCTGATATTGGCCTTCTTGATGCCTGCTTCATACACTTGCCCCTCTGTGTTCTTTAAATAGTTCCATGTAATTTTCCAACCCCCTAAACTTTGTTTACTGTACTCCGCCCACCGCCGACACCGGCACAACTCCGCCCACCGCCGACGACGCTCCGCCCACAGCCGACGCCGACGCAGCTCCGCCCACAGCCGACGCCGACACAGCTCCGCCCACAGCCGACGCCGACGTAGCTCCGCCCACCACCTGCACAGCCAGCAGCTCCAGAGGAGACAGCAGCACCCAGCCCTGCCGAGTCTTCACCATCCCCCCAGACCTACCCCTTACTGAGGACGAACGGTCAGTCCTCAGTAAAGGGCTCACCTTTGTCCCCCTCCACCCACAGATCAACGAATACCGCTCACGCTTGGACATAGAGCAGTTTTTCCGCCGCCTCCGCCTCCACGCTTACTTCTTCAACCGTGAACCTAACCCTCCCTCTACTGACCCCTTCTCCCGCTTCCAACACACCCCCTCCTCCTGGACACCACCCCAAGGCCTCCTACCCTCCCTCGACCTCTTCATCTCCAATTGCCGTCGAGACATCAATCGCCTCAACCTCTCCACCCCTCTCACCCACTCCAACCTCTCCCCCGCAGAACGTGCAGCCCTCCGCTCCCTCCGCTCCAATCCCAACCTCACCACAAAACCCGCGGACAAGGGAGGTGCAGTTGTAGTATGGCGCACTGACCTCTACATCGCCGAGGCCGGACGCCAACTCTCCGACACCTCCTCCTACCGCCCCCTTGATCATGACCCCACCCCTGAGCACCAAACCATCATCTCGCAAACCATCCACAACCTCATCACCTCAGGTGACCTCCCACCCACGGCCTCCAACCTCATCGTTCCCCAACCTCGCACTGCCCGCTTCTATCTCCTTCCCAAAATCCACAAACCTGAATGCCCTGGTCGACCCATTGTCTCCGCCTGCTCCTGCCCCACCGAACTGATCTCCAACTATCTCGACTCCATTTTCTCCCCCTTGGTCCAGGAACTCCCTACCTATGTCCGTGACACCACCCACGCCCTCCACCTCCTCCAGAACTTCCAATTCCCCGGTCCCCAACACCTCATCTTTACCATGGACGTCCAGTCCCTCTACACCTGCATTCCCCATGCAGATGGCCTTAAGGCCCTCCGCTTCTTCCTGTCCCGCAGGCCCGACCAGTCCCCCTCCACTGACACCCTCATCCGCTTAGCCGAACTCGTCCTCACACTCAACAACTTCTCTTTCAATTCCTCCCACTTCCTACAGACAAAGGGGGTAGCCATGGGTACCCGCATGGGCCCAAGCTACGCCTGCCTCTTTCCTGCCTCTTTGTAGGTTACGTGGAACAATCCCTCTTCCGTACCTACACCGGCCCTAAACCCCACCTCTTCCTCCGTTACATTGATGACTGTATCGGTGCCGCCTCGTGCTCCCACGAGGAGCTCGAACAGTTCATACACTTCACTAACACCTTCCACCCCAACCTTAAATTTACCTGGACCATCTCTAACACCTCTCTCCCCTTCCTGGACCTCTCTGTCTCCATATCGGGCAACCACCTCGAAACCGATATTCATTTCAAGCCCACCGACTCCCACAGCTACCTAGAATACTCCTCCTCCCACCCACCTTCCTGCAAAAATGCTATCCCCTATTCCCAATTCCTTCGCCTCCGCCGCATCTGCTCCCAGGATGAGGCATTCCACTCCCGTACATCTCAGTTGTCCTCGTTTTTCAAGGACCGTAACTTCCCCTCCTCGGTGGTCGAGAACGCCCTCAACCGTGTCTCCCACATCTCCCGCACCTCATCCCTCACACCCCGTCCACGCAATAAAAACCAAAAAAGAATCCCCCTCGTCCTCACGTACCACCCCACCAACCTCCGGATCCAACGCATCATCCTCCGACACTTCCGCCATCTGCAATCCGACCCCACCACCAAAGACATCTTTCCCTCCCCACCTTTATCTGCTTTCCGGAGGGACAACTCTCTCCGTGACTCCCTTGTCCGCTCCACACTCCCCTCCAGCTCCACCACACCCGGCACTTTTCCCTGCAACCGCAGGAAGTGCTACACCTGCCCCCATACCTCCTCCCTCACCCCCATCCCAGGCCCCAAGAAGACTTTCCACATCAAGCAGATGTTCACCTGCACATCTGCCAATGTGGTATACTGCATCCGCTGTACCCGGTGTGGCTTCCTCTACATCGGGGAAACCAAGCGGAGACTCGGGGACCGCTTTGCAGAACACCTACGCTCGGTTCGCAACAAACAACTGCACCTCCCAGTCGCGAACCATTTCAACTCCCCCTCCCATTCCTCAGAC
>NC_063342.1:42723861-42800049 GCF_021869965.1 Rhincodon typus | reverse complement strand
TTTACCTGGACCATCTCTAACACCTCTCTCCCCTTCCTGGACCTCTCTGTCTCCATATCGGGCAACCACCTCGAAACCGATATTCATTTCAAGCCCACCGACTCCCACAGCTACCTAGAATACTCCTCCTCCCACCCACCTTCCTGCAAAAATGCTATCCCCTATTCCCAATTCCTTCGCCTCCGCCGCATCTGCTCCCAGGATGAGGCATTCCACTCCCGTACATCTCAGTTGTCCTCGTTTTTCAAGGACCGTAACTTCCCCTCCTCGGTGGTCGAGAACGCCCTCAACCGTGTCTCCCACATCTCCCGCACCTCATCCCTCACACCCCGTCCACGCAATAAAAACCAAAAAAGAATCCCCCTCGTCCTCACGTACCACCCCACCAACCTCCGGATCCAACGCATCATCCTCCGACACTTCCGCCATCTGCAATCCGACCCCACCACCAAAGACATCTTTCCCTCCCCACCTTTATCTGCTTTCCGGAGGGACAACTCTCTCCGTGACTCCCTTGTCCGCTCCACACTCCCCTCCAGCTCCACCACACCCGGCACTTTTCCCTGCAACCGCAGGAAGTGCTACACCTGCCCCCATACCTCCTCCCTCACCCCCATCCCAGGCCCCAAGAAGACTTTCCACATCAAGCAGATGTTCACCTGCACATCTGCCAATGTGGTATACTGCATCCGCTGTACCCGGTGTGGCTTCCTCTACATCGGGGAAACCAAGCGGAGACTCGGGGACCGCTTTGCAGAACACTTACGCTCGGTTCGCAACAAACAACTGCACCTCCCAGTCGCGAACCATTTCAACTGCCCCTCCCATTCCTCAGACGACATGTCCATCCTGGGCCTCCTGCAGTGCCACAACGATGCCACCCGAAGGTTGCAGGAACAGCAACTCATATTCCGCTTGGGAACCCTGCAGCCCAATGGTATCAATGTGGATTTCACAAGTTTCAAAATCTCCCCTCCCCCCACGGCATCCCAAAACCAGTCCAGCTCGTCCCTGCCTCCCTAACCTGTTCTTCCTCCCACCTATCCCCTCCTCCCACCTCAAGCCGCACCTCCATCTCCTACCGACCAACCTCATCCCGCCCCCTTGACCTGTCCGTCCTCCCTGGACTGACCTATCCCCTTCCTAACTCCCCACCCACACTCACCTTTACTGGACCCATCCCCGCCTCTTCGACCTGTTTGTTTCCTCTCCACCTATCCTCTCCTCTATCCCTCTTCTATCCGCCTCCCACTCTCTCCCTATTTATTTCAAAACCCCCTTCCCCTCCCCCTTTTCTGATGAAGGGTCTAGGCCCGAAACGTCAGCCGCTCTGCTCCTATGATGCTGCTTGGCCTGCTGTGTTCATCCAGCCCTGCACCTTGTTGTCTCGGATTCTCCAGCATCTGCAGTTCCTACTATCTCTGGTTAAAAAAAGGATTTTGTGAAAGAATAGTTGTAAGCAGATGAGAAGCTGTAATCAGCACCTCTCTTTTTAATCCTGTTTTGACTTCTCATGACAGATATTTTTCTTTCTTTTTTAACATATAGCTATTGCAGTTGAACTAAACTTAATTAACCAGATCAAAAATGAAGGATAGCTAATCCCAAGGAGCTCTTTGGTGAAAGAGGGAGGAGTTTTATTACCTCTAAAAGCTGACAGAAATAAGAAAAAAGTAGCATCAAACCCAAATACAGGTGAAATTTGCCAAGTTGGGAGGGCAGGGAGGGCTGCCTAGTACACAACAGAAGGCTTCCACGGACTATCAATGCTGATGTTGAAATATTAATTTCCCAATCCTGATCCTGTGACTGGCTGCTGTGACCTGTGACATAACTTCAATGCTGGAGATTTGTTTTGTGGTGATAACCAAACCTGCATCACATCAAACTAATATACATAATTCAACACTGTAATAAAATTTATAGACAACTCCAGTTCTTAACCACACAGGCTTCATTATATTGTAAATGCCCTATGTTAACAGTACATAGCACTTGGACATTGAAAGATTGAAATACAGTTTGTGATAACCATAGTAAGTGATGGAACTGTAAATATGCATCATCCAAACATCTCTAGTATTACAATTAAATTTAAATTTCTGACCATATAAGCAGTTCCTACTGGCATAATTATGTTTACAAAATGGCAAATGGTTTTTAAAATTGAATTTACTACAGTAATGAAATCTCAACAGTATAGAGATGGGTAGAATTATATTAAACACTCCAGGGCTAAAATTTTTTTTCCCATTTTAAAAAAAATGTATGCATATCACATGGAGACTAACACACTACCCCTACCATTAAGAAAATGCTTATAAACAGCCATCAATCACCTACCAATCAGCTCACGAACTTTCTGATCCTGATATTGGGAAGTGAGTTGCCAGACACTGCCAGCCAATCAGAGGCTTCTGGATCCTAAGGTCCACTAGTCTGGGCATCCATCACTGAGAAAGTAAGTATGCATACATTTTTATGAGTTCTTTGAGGAAGAAGAATGGTGTGGATAAAGGGGAATTGGTGGATGTGCTCTACTTAGATTTCTAGAAGGCATTTGGAAAAAGTGATATATCAAAGATTATTGCAGAAAATAAAACATTGTGCTGTAGTGGGGTGGCATTTGGTCATGGATAGAAGATTAGCTCAACAGGAAGCAGAAAGTAGACATAAATGGGTGTATTTTTGGTTGGCAAGATGAAGCAAGCAAGCAAGCAATGCATTACAGGAATTAATGCTGGGACCTCAGTTGTTTACAATTTGTTTAAATGACTTGGATGAAGAGATGGGAGATGGAGTTGTAAAATTTGTTGACGACATAAAGATGGGTTGGAAAATAAGATATGCAGAAGACATAATGAGGCTGCAAAAAGATAAAGCTAGGTAAAGTTGAAAAATCTGGAAAATGTGAAAATGGAAAATATGAAATTGTCCATTTTGGCAGGCAGAAAGGAAAAGAAGCATATTGTCTTAGTGGCAAGAGATTGTAGAATTCTGACAGGTGGATCTGGGTTTCCTGATGCATGAATTGCAAAAGGCCAGTGTGCAGGTATGGCAAAGTAATTAGGAAATCAAATAGGATGTTATCACTTATTTCTAAGAGAATTGAGTACTAAAGTTGTAATGTTATGCTTCAGTTATACAGATTATTGGTAAGACTGCCTCTGATATACTGTGTACAGTATTGTTTGAGGAAGGAAATAAATACATTGGAAGTGGTTTAGAAAAGGTTTACCAGAATAATATCCAAAATGAGCAGGATGTCTAACGAGTAAAGGTTGGACAGACCAGGCTTTTATGTGTTGGAGTTTAGAAGAGTAAGAGGTGACTTGATTGAAACATATGATCCTAAAGGGATATGACAAGGCAGATTTGGAAAGGTTGTTTCCTATTATGAGAGAATCTAGAACTAGATTAACACTGTTTAAAAATAAGGGTGCACCAATTTAACACAGCAAAGAAGCAAATTTTTTCTAACAGAAAGTTGAGTCTTTGGAACGAACTCCTCTTCCTGAAAAGATAGAGGAAGTAGAATCATTAAATATTTTCATGAGAGATGAGGATAGATACTTGATAAGCAAAGGGATGAAAGGTTATCCGGATAGGTGGGAATCTGGATTTGAGGTTTTCTATCAGGTTACCCATGATCATATTAAATGATGGAGCAGGCTCAATGGCCTACTCCTCCTTGTGTTGGTATGTTTATGATGGCATTGTGATGTATTTCAACATGTAAGTGTAACAAAAGCAGTTATGTGTAAGAGACTAAAAAGTGAGATAAAATAGTCTGTCCAAGAGATAGATGTGTTTACATAGTGTTGAATATACTATTGTTTAAATAAAGGAGTTTTGAAGAAAAACCTAAATCACTTGTATGTAGAGGGAAACCTTCACAATTCAGAAGAAGCCACAAGCTGCTTAATGCGAGATCCAATTAGTATTCATAGTGGAAACAAACCACAAACTATATCTCTGTCCACAGATGCTGATTTTCTCCGTCACTTTCTGTTTTTATTTGTAATCACCACCATCACTACAGTACTTCGCTTTTATTATGGAACTTTAGGGGATTCCTGATGTGATGATGATGAGGGGAAAAGTCAACCTATTGGTGGAGCTCCTTTAGCCACAATTGTATAGAGATAACTAGGGTCAAGATGGCTGCCCTCATTTGTCGACAGATGATCAAATGACTGGACTAGCAAGCTGGAGGCCCAGGCTACGTGTTCTGAGATCATGGGTCATTTTGTGGAATTTAAATTCAGTTAATAATCTGGAATATCATGCCAGTCACAGTAATTGCAGCAACGATAGCTATCATCAATTGTTGCAAAAATGCCAGTTCGCTATTGTCCTTTAGAGAAGGAAACCTGCAGTGTTTACCTGGCGTGGCTGCAATGTTTCCCCAGATTCACATAAATGTGCTTAACTTTTAACTGCTGTCCAAAATGGCCTAGCAAGCCACACAAGGCAAGGGTGAACGACCAACAGTGACCTCGCCAGTGGCACCCGCATCACATGAAAGAATAAAGTTTCATCAAGTTGGGCATTGTTCTCCCTCCAATACCCCTCCACTGTGGTTACCTGTTTTAGTAGCTCCAGTCATAAATCAAGACGAGGAGGGATAGGCTTATGATTGTTTGTTTCAGGTTGACGGGGATAAAAACATGATTGGTAAGATTGAAATAGATGACAATTCATGTTTTTTTTCATCTGTAGTTTAATCTTGGTTGGCAGGACTTCACATTGATACCATCTTCCAAAGGTGTGAGGCAAGTATGCACAGGATTATTCCAGATGTTAAAAGTCATCATCAGCAGACACTCTTCTGCCTTGGGAGTGCTAGTGTAAATTTAGGAGGCTGTGAAGCTTATTGAAGACACTCTCAGAAATGATAATGTGGGGACTTACTTTCAGAGCAATTTAACATTTTGGTATGCAATATTTTAGAGGGTAAAGGGCAGAAAAGCATAACGGAGTCTGGAAAAATGCAGTGTTGTTAGAGATTTGAATTCTGCCACCAAATTGTTCGAATAGAATCCACTAATTCTTTTAAATGAGACTTCTAGAAAGGAGAAATAATCAAAGAATCTGAATGAGTGAGCAGCACACTACAATTAGACAAGGTTTCTTGTGGACACCAGCACAGTCTTCATACAGCCCAGAAATCAGGCTTGCACTCTAACATTTTATAAATTAGAATTATAATACGCTTCATTAGGATATTTCATAAATTATAAATTTATAAACATTTTATAAATTAAGCTGGTTAAAACTATAATGCTCCAACACAGAACATTAATAAACTTCTTCTGCTTGTCCGGTTAGAACCACCCTATAATGAATCCTTCGACTTGGCATTCCCAAACGACTCAGAGGTTGTTAATACAACTTTAATTTTTTTTATGACTCATTGGAGTGCTAGAGTTGTGACTGTTGGACCAGTTTTGCAAGTTTTGGTCCAAAAGCTAATTTGCCAAAACTGCTTAAGGTAAAAATGAATAGTCCTTTCAGAAGCCACTGGGAATGCAATCTTTTTCTTATTAAAGACATGGGGAAGTTGGAAAACTGACTCCAGAATACACAATTCTTGTAATACTGTACTATGGTTAATCAATCAGCATCTTGAGAGAGAAGATAAAGTTAACCTTTCACATATTGCTCTTGGTCAGAGTTACACCCAAAATATCAACCTGTCTTTTTCTCCAGAGATGCTACTAAATCTGTTTGAGTACTTCCAGCATTTCTTTCTGAGGGGATTGAATGTAATTGACCTTTAACTTTGTCCTGAGTCAACTATGGATTTATAAATAATAATTTAAAAAAAAGACATTTAGGGGCCTAAAGGGAGATATACAAATGGATCCAGTGAGCATGGCTGAGATACAAAATGAGTACTTTGCATCTGTCATTACCAAGGAAGAATTTATGTCAAAATCACAGTGAAAGAGGAGGTGCCTGAACGGGATGGGCTAAAAATTGATAACAAGAAGGGACAAGCAAGGGTGTAAATTGTGGAAGCACTGTAACCTTCTTCCCTTAGTTGCAAGGTAGTAGCAATGAGCTGGACAACTGCCCATGTTCAAAAGAAAAGGGTGTAAGGAATAAATCCAACAATTGAAGTCAAGTCAGTTTAAGATTAATGGTAGGAAGACTTTTGGAAACCGTGTTAACAAAATTAACAGCCATTTGGACAAATGTGGATTAATAAAAAGAAGTCAGCATAGATTGTTCAGGACATAGTAATTTAATTGTTATCTCAATGTGGTAATAAAGAGAGTTGATGAAGTTAGGTGGTGTATATGGGCTTCTAAAACACATTTGAAAACATGTCAGGACTGGAGAAGATTTGATAGAGAAATCCAAAATCGTTAATGTCATGGACCAGACCAAACCTCCTCAAAATACATTAAGAAGTTAGTCTAGATCCTAACTTTTTCTTTCTTTAGAGGTAAGTGTTGGATTCCAGATGCAATTCGATTGGTCAAACTACTAGGCTTCAAACAAAACATACTCTGTAATTAAAATGCAAACAAAAATAAAAGAATTAGCTAAACTGTAACTATCAAAATGCTTTACAAAATTATATATATATATTAACTACTACTAATTAACTGTTCCAATATTGTAATATCCTATAAACATAACCTTGGCAAAGGCAAATTCAGTAAAATAGATTTGTCTTGCATGCAATTCTAGCAGCAGGAATAGAACCCCAGTTTTTAGCTGTAACAGAGAGGGGAATAAGAGCCTTCACATCCAGCTTCAAGACCCCAGCAACTGCTACAGAAGGTTAAAAGTAAAAATAATCCTGGTTCTGTGGGAGCTTGACCCCACCTATTCAGGCTGCTTCTATTGTTCTAACTTTAAAAAAGAATCTCCAAGACCTCACCAGCTGTCTATTTTATTGGCTTTAGAGCAGACTGCTCAGCATCTCTGTCTCGACATTGCTTCATTTTAAAAAAGGACAATATACAACTCTTAAAGCTATAGTATCATCACATGAAATATTCTGAAAGAGTTCATGGGAAGAAACTGCTTCTAATAATAAAAGAGGAAACCACTTAAAGGTGAATAGCAAAAGAATCTGAGGCAACATGAGAAAGGGAAAAAAAAATACATAGTGAATTCTTTGATCCAGAATGTATTTAGCGTGTGAGGATGGCTGATTCAACTGTAAGATTCCAAAGGGAATTAGATAATTGTCTATTAGTAAAGAAAATGATTTGCCAGGCTACAGAGAAAGACAGGGAAGAAATAAGTGTACATAAATGTTAGCTCCCCTTGATTATTCAAAGCAATGAAGTGAACCCTTCAAGGTTGCTTCAATCCTCGGGGGCCATATTTTGGAACCCTGCTAGAGTAAGCCATCCTGTTGATTTACTTGGAAGTGTATTGTCAAAGTCTTCTCCAGTTTTCATAAATTATGTATTGACGTATTTGTTGAATGGGTTCCATAGGGATCCAATTAGTAGTTGCACCACAAATGAAATAACATTTGAGTAGCATATTAGCATACCTGAATATGCCAACATGCTGGGCATTGGAATACAAAATGCGTTATCCTGCTGTTACCAATATGTGGTAAGGTGGAAGATTCACCTGATCACTATTAGCGGCATTATATACAGGAATTGTATGCTTTTCTTCTGAAGAAAACAAAATACAGTTTTGTTTGCCATAGTGAACAACTTTAATTGTGTAAAGATGTCACTAGTACATAACAAAAATTTTTACTCGTCATTTGCCCTTTCTATTTCTTCACCCCCATGCTCCACTGCTTGGAAAAGTTTCACCTTTTTAAAAGGTTAAGCAGCAAATACAGACCAGGAGCTCATCCAGCAGAAGGTGGAACCTTCATAGTAAGCTCAGCCAGTGCAGGAGCATTGTAGGAAGGATGTGATTGCACTATAGAGGGTGCAGAGGAGATTTACTGAGATGCTGCCTGGGTTGGAGAGTCTGAGCAATGGGGAAAGATTGAATAGGCTGGTATTGTTTTCCATGGAAGAGTGAAGGTTGAAAGGGGACTTGATAGAGGGTGTACAAGATTATGAGGGGCGTAGATAGGATAGATAGAAAGATGCATTTTCCATCAGTAATGGTGTCAATAATCTGGGAACATAGACGTAAAGTCAAAGATAGAAGTCTAAGAGGAAAGTTGAGAATGCTTTTCATTCAGGGTGGGAGGAGTCTGGAACTCACTGTCTGAAAGGGTGAGTCAGTCAGAAACTTTTAAAACATTTAAGCAGGATTTACATATTCACTTGCCTTGCCATAGACTCCAGGGCAATGGGGCAAAATCAAAAAAATGGGATTAGTAAATCAAACCTTTGTGTCTGCACCAGTCTGTGCTGTAAATGTCTGAGCCTGAGTAAACTCAAATATCCAAATATTGCTGTATCACTGTGTTAATTTAGCAAAATGGCATTTTGCACTCTATTTATCCTACATTACATCAAATACTTACCTATATCATTTAAATAGTTTTATTTTGTTAATTTTAACAATACATTGAGATACACAACAATTTAATTAAAATGATATGAAATTGAAATGTTGTGAAGTCTGAAGAAGTGTAAAGACAGTGATGAAGTACATTGAATACAAATGTGAACAATGCTGTCAAAATGAAAATGAAACCTGAGTTAGTGCCAAAAGTCAACTTTGTTTGAAAAGGTCAAGAAATATAAATAATGAAAAAAATGAAATGGTGAGTATTTTTCATTGGTTCTAGAAAAATTGATTTTTATGTTAGAATGAAATAAAATTAAGCTGTTGGACATATTATTTACTGGCGGAAGTGTCAATAATGGAGCAGCTTGAAATGGAGTTTGGAACAGATGAGAAAAGAAAGAACATTTGAGACTCAGCAGAAACAAAAATCTAACTTTATTTGCTATCCATTCAAGGAAGAAAATGCCAGTGTTGTGCACAGTGTAAGTACACTGGTTGTACAATTCATTCAGAGCTATGAAAATACTGAGTTGATGGGAAATTGCTGAATTTTCAGCAATGAGTGTATGAGATGGTTACAAATTGTGAAGGTGATAATTTATATTTTCTTTGAGAGTCAGTGATATGGATTCTTAGCAGTTTTGAGGATATGGGAATAGTTCAGCTTAGAAAAGGGAAAGTAAGCATAAATATAACTAGAATTTACATACAGCTTTTTAGGACTTTGGGGCTTCACAGAAAACAAGGAGTAGATATTGTTACAACACCAATCTGAGAGAAAAGACAGAGCCTTAGTTTGCATCTGATTCTAAAGACAGTACCTCCCACAGTGAGCATTAGACTAGGTTACATGCTGAAGTCTTTGGAATGGTGTTTGAATCAGCAAATTTTCTGACTCGGGTGGAAGTATTACTGAGGCAGGAACCAAAAAGGGCGAGCAGCTAAATTAGCTGTGAAGACTTGTCTGCCGAGTTCTGCTGTGAGCACTCTTTCTGAAATAACTTCGGAGCCTGGTATCCCATCACCAAGTTACCTTTTATTTACATGTGCATAGTATTTGGCACTGGTGTGGCTTTCTCAGAGTGAGCAGAACATCGGACACTCCTCTTTATAATCTGTCAGCCAGGGCTCCCTGATTGGACCAGGATAACAGCCCCAATCAGGGAACTCATTCTACAACATCCACCTGACTGACCTCATTACAATCGCTACACTTTCCAATTTTTATTTGGACACAGAAGAAAGGGAAATTTTCTTTCCCTGATTGTCTCCTATGGTTGGCGACAGTGCCTTTGATTTCCCCCCTAAACCTCCCTGATTCTATCACCTCATCCTCCTTTAACTTTTAAGATGTTCTATCAAGCTGGCAGCTTTGACCATTGGCCTAGATATCATCTTGTAAGGCTTGGTAGCTAATTTTACTTTGTAATACTCAACAAAGCACCTTGAATCGTTTTATTACATTAAAACAGTGACATGAGTACAATTTGTTGTCAGTGTCGATATTGGTTCAGTTCCTGACTTGGAATAGGTAGAAGCCTATATTAGGTTTCACATCTCTGCTGCGCAACCTCAAGAACTTTGGGGATGAAGAGGATTTTGATTTTAAATGTCCCTTTTAAGGTTTGCAATTACAAATGCAGGTAGACCACATTTTCCTTAATGAAATCAGCCTGGAAAATGAAGGGAACTAATGACTATTTCAGGAACAGGCCCTGATCCCTCGTCATGTGTTTACCAATAAGATGATAGCACACTTCCAGCTTAGAACAAGAACATGCATGACATCTGCTGTTTTGGATGCTGAGATGCCCATTATGATCTTTTAGAAAACAAGTGTGTGTCTAAGCCATTGTGCCTGAAATGGGAAAGTAGTCAATTTTTTTGGACAAAATTAATCACTCTTGACTTAAAAGCAGACAAAATACAACCAAACAATTTATAAAACTAAAATTAAGATGCAAAAAGTGAGACATATTCAGCCAACAAGCTATGACTGAAGGAACAATGACTTTATCCAAAAATGAATTTCACTGTTGTGATAAGACTAGATGCACAGAAGTACAGTAACACTTGGAATCAACAATAACATGAGCTAGTGGTCCTATCTATACATAATGCACTGAGTGTCTATTCAATCTAAACAATGAATCCCAAAAATATATCACATAGAATTAATAAACACTTTATTGTATTTGCACATGGTGCCCAAAATCTCTTTAATGAGGCTCAACTTTTGAAGAGTAGGTATAGAAAAGTCTGTTGGAGTGGAAAAGGTAATTTATTATTCACTCAGTGAATAGGTAATTGACGAATAGAATTCAGTTGAAAAATTATTGTTCACTTAACAGCCATTTTTCATCTGGCATCAATTTTGAGGTTAGCGAAAGGGGTTCAATGGCAGGTCACCCTGCTGAGTCTCAGTTGAAGTGAGGGGGCAGGTGGTCTGCCATCAAAGGCCCACTTACTGTATTGGGTGCACCACTAGGTCAGCATGTCCTGAGTGCTCCCTCCACTGGCCTCTCCTTAAAACCCTCTTACCTCACTTCTCTATCTGGGCCTTATTGCTCCACCTTGTTGTGAGACAGGCCACACATCCCTCGTCCTTGACTCTGGGACCTCAAGTTTGGAGACTGCAGTCCTGGTCCTGACCACAGCTGTTGTTGATACTAAAGATTATTGCTAGGCAGTTAATCTAGTCACCCAGGAAATGTTCCGGGCGCCTAGGTTCAAATCCTGCCATGGCAGATGGTGGAATTTGAATTCAGTAAAAATCTGGAATTAAAAGTCTAGTGATGACCATAAAACCACTGCCGATTGTTGGAAAAAGATCCACTTGGTTCACAAATGTCCTTTATGGAAAGAAGTTACCATCCTTACTTGGTTTGGCCTATGTGTAACTCCAGACCTATAGCAAGGTCTTAACTTCCCTCTGGGCAATTAGCAATAAATTCTGGGCCAGTCAGTGACGCCTACATTCCATAAAAGAATTAAAAAAGAACAGAGCTGCCTGGTTATCAGATTGGTCAGTATGATACTGGACTTCTGCACAAATGAGGGGTACAAGTCCTGTATCCAGCCAATTAATAGTCCTCTTTGGGTAGTGAAGGAGGAAACCCATCATCTGAAAAATCCTGCCTTATCTTTTCGACGAAATTTGCAATCACCCCTCTGAGATTCTCCCTCCATTGTTTGGATCTGTTACCTTTTTTTTAATTTCTACTTAAATTTTTAAATAAAAAAATTTGTATTAAATTTATAAATTGAATTTGTTATGAGATTTCAGAGCAAAAAATCTTACCCAGGGTCACAAGTGGCACTTCATCCCTAAACTGGGCAGGGAAGAAAAGGAGGGAGGTTAAAAAAAAAGAGGGAGGAGTAGGAGGAATGGAGAATTGTGCATTTGTATTTTATTGAACTGACTCTCATGTGGCTTAAAAAGTTCAATGTACCGCGAGTCAACGGCAGTCATATTACTAAATATATTGCATTAATACTGATCCTTCTACAATGGCAGATTAAGAGACAATGACAGTTCTGAAAATAATTAGACGTGAGCATTAATATTCACCACAAATGGTTGCAGTAAAATCACAAACACCCTCTATATAAATCTTGCAGTTATTCAGCATACTCAAATTTTTAACAAATTACAAAATACAAAAGTGCGCTATTTTGGTTAACCAATTCAATAGTTGACACTAAATGAATAGAAGTACTAAGGCATAAAGTGTAAAAAAAAATTAGCAGATTGATAAAACAATTTGAACTTCTGTATAGTATTTACCTGGAGGCAATTCAAAGTCAGTCTTCAGAGGCAAGTGTCACAATCATCAGAAAAATACATCTCCGATGAAGAATGAAGATAAATGGCTGAGGGAATGAGGGTGGAGTTTTAACCTCCAAGAATGGGCTGGAGAGAAGCAATAACATGTTAAATGACAAAACTAACACCAGCCCATCAGGTATGACAGTCAGCAAAATCATGAACAGACTGCACACGTACATTTTAACATGATTCTTGTTTTTAACTCATGGTGCCTGGGTTTTCCAGCAGGTAAGAAAAGGTGGCAAGGGAGCAGATCTTTTCACATTTCCCGGGAATAACCAACACCCTTAATGCCTGTAACTGCAACTTCCCTGAAATCTGTTGCAATATAGACTGTTGAAAGCTGCCAACCTTAACATTTTTCAGTAGCTTTACTGCCTGACATTCAGCAGCTGGCCAAATCAGCATGGTCATTTGTGAAACCTGTTGGAAATTTTATTTAAAAGCATTCAGTTAATTTCATTGGGAATTCCAGGAAATGCTCTTTTCCCCCACCCCAAAGTCTCCCAACTCCAAATCTGTTTTCATATCCTCTAAATATTGGAGGCTTAATCATGACCTTCCCTGGTACAGGCAAGAATCTGGGTGGAAATCAAAGTATTAGAAATGTGTTTTTTCTTTTAAATTTCATACTCCTAACCTATATGTAGCTTACTGGGACACTATCCTGAAAAACCATTTGTTTACCGATCAAAACCAGTTTGCAATTGTGCATAAATCATTTCAAACTTCTGATTTTTGCTTTGCTGCAGGCCTGGTCCCTGCAGACAGCAGAAATTTGAAAAATGACCCCTTGTAGTTATGCAAACTACTTCTTCAGTCCTGAAATTAACTATATTAGCACAAGACTGGTATCATTCATAGATAGTAAAAACTGCCGATGCTGAAGTCTGAGATAACACTGTGGAGCTGGAAGAACACAGCAGGTCAGGCAGCGTCAGAGGAGCAGGAAAGCTGACATTTCGGATCATTCATGGTCTGTTAATGATTGTACGCCAGTGACCACAGTCAATGGAGCTGCGAGGTCAAACAAAACATTTATGAATCCATGGGCTGAATCTTCCTGAGGTGTCTGGTGTCTTGCCTTCCTGCTGCTGAGAAGCCTGTACTCTTCCAGGTAAGGTCTGCTGAGCCACATGTCAATCAGGCAGTAGCAAGGTCACCTGCTGACCAACCCACTGGAATCAAGACCCCAGAGCCATGTCTCATTCACGAAGAGTTGCCAGCCAATCAGAAGGCAGTGACTCTTGGGCTCAGCAGTATCATGGAGGTGGCTGTGGCTGTGGCTGCTGCACTTGAGCACCCCCAAAGTCTTATGGTCACAGAGGACCCAGGAAACAGGTATTTGTTGTTGTCGTCGTTGTCGTTGTCGTTATCGTCAGTGAGGGGCCAAGGGCTTTCAGAAGTAAGTGAAGTTGGTGTAGCTCCAGAGTGCACCCTGAATGTTCTGTCTCCTGATCAGGCACCGATTGGCTTTAGCTAAGGCCTTCTAAGGGTGACAAACTGCCCACAGTGTAGCAGCTATTGTGAATCCCGCATTGTGGCAGACTCACCTGCTGGATTAATCTCAGCGGCAGCTGACGAGGGTTCTCAAGTGGTCCTTGCATAATAGGACCTCCAGCAGCAGGTGGCAGCAGTGATGGATGGAAGCTGGATTGAATGGGCTCTTGCTGAAAAACAGGGTGCCTTTGGTGGAAGGAGGGCAAATAGGAATTCCTCGGTCCAATGAAATCCCCAGGCTCATTCAATGTAAATACTTTAAATGCTTTCTCATTTATTCTTATGTTCCCTTCACATTTATAATGACCTGACGTCAATGGAATAAAGAATTCCTGCTTCGTGATCTTTGGGCCATCCGTCTGTTCAAATCTCAGGTTATATTTCATGGCCACTTAAAGTCCTCAATTGGTGATGAGGCAGGATGGTTGAAATTTGGACCTTCTCAGTCAGAATCTAATTTTGCTTGAGGTGGGTCATAGATACACCAACACCACATGCCTAATTAAGTTCCATTCCTGCCTCCAAGCTCACCACCTCCAACAATCACAGATTCTTCCCCAGGTTCCTCTTCAATTTGCAGATGTACAATTTTTAAAAAAAACACACATTCCTCCATCCTTACTTGCTAATGCACAATTACATATGTAGAGATGAAGATATCTCGCTGTTGTCATAGATGAGGAATTTCTTCCATGCACTTTCAGAAAATTATCAAATCAATTAGGTGAGTAACCAGAACGTGACGAACAGGATAATTGTGTTAAGAGCTGAAACAACTGTATAAAGAAAATGAACGTACTATAGAAAGAGTAAAGAGGTGGTAGGCAACTGAAAAATGCTTTTATTCCTTGGAACTAAATACAGTCGTGAAGCTTCCTCATCAACAGCATGTATTTTTATGACTAAGTGAGCAGAGTCTTCACACAAAGAATCATAAAATAACTTTTGCATACCAACATTTCAATCTATTGTTTGTGCTGTCTCACCTATAAATTGCATACAACATAAAAAAGGGTGCTTTCCAATGGCATTGGCTACATTCCTGAGTCATTATGAGCTGGCAGCACCAATTTAACAGGTTTGTTGCAAATACAGACTGTCCATGTTTTCCTCCTCCTGCTACCCTGGGGATAGTAAAAACTAATGTCTTAACATCACAAAATCACACAGCAAAAGGCATAATCAAATTTGAATACATATTCATGACTTTATTGCATTTGAATATATGAACTAGGAGAAAAATTAGGCCGTTTGGCCCTTCAGGCCTGCTCCATCATTCAGTAAGTTCATGGCCAATTTGTTTGTGTTGTGAATCCCACATTCCCATCTACCCCCTCAACCTTAGACTCTTCTTGGGCAAGTGAATCAATTTACCTCTGCCTCAAAATATTCAGTGACCTGCCTCCACTGCTTTGCAATACAGTTTGAAAGACGTATAGCCCTCAGACAGGAAAAAAAAATGTCATCTCTGTCCTAATTTTTAAAACTATGCCCCTGTTTTTCTGGACTCATTCACAAGACACAACATTGTTTCCGTGTCCACTTAGTCCAGACTGTTCAGGATCTTGTATTCCTCAATCAAGTCACCCCTCATTCTTCTAAACACCAGTGGAAACAAGTCCAGTCTGTCCAGCATTTCATCATAAGACAACCTGTTCCTTCCTGGGATCAATCCAGTAAACTTTTTCTGAACTGCATGCAACACATTTACATCCATCCTCAAATAAGGACACCAAAATTGCACACTGTTTTCCAGATGTGGTCTCACCAATGATCTGTATATCTGAAGCATAACATCCTTACCTGATGTTCAATTCTTGTCATAATGAAGGATAGTGTTCCATTAGCTTTTGTAATTACTTGCCAACTCGTGCAATAGCACACCTCTGCGCCTCAGAATTCTGTGTTTTTATCCATTTAATACTCTGCTATTTTATTCTTCTTGCAAAGTATCTGTTAATTTCACCCATTTCTGAAGAAGGGTCTAGCCCCGAAAAGTCAGCTTTCCTGCTCCTCTGATGCTGCTTGGCCTGCTGTGATCATCCAGCTCTACACCTTGTTATCTCTGTTAATTTCACCCACCTTTTTCTTGATTTATCTACTGTTAACAGCCAATTCTCAGGCTGGAGAACCAACACTCATTATTTGTTCCCCCTTCTAAATATCAGTAGAAGCTCTTGCTTTTCAGTTTTATTTCCTTGCTGACTTCTTCTCACACTAAATCTCTTTCTACTGATTTAAACGTTCAGTCATTCTCTGGCATTATATACATTCAGTCCAATGATCTGACCTGCCACTCATGTCTGCATAATTGTATGCTCTCTCCTTAAGTTTGACACTTCTTAAATTCTTAGTTATCCACAGATGGTAGTTCCTCCCCTAAATCTTTCCTTTTATGGTAGGAATACATTTATTCCGAGTATTTTCACCTTCCTCTGAAATGTCTGCATTGCTTCTCTATTGTTCTAATCACTGGCCTAGTATCCTTGTTCACTTCAACCAGTTCTGCTTCCACGTCCATATAGTTGTCCATACTTAGATCCATTCTAACATTTTAAATTTAAGACTTTCTCCTTTCAAACTAGGGGTATCTTTACTCCGACGTAATTAATTAACTGTCATATTATCCAATAATATTAACAGGTTATATAACCTGCTCTTCGGTTTGTTCAAGAAGATACTGCTCAAAGAAATTCCTTATTTAATCTACACTTGCCAATCTGACTTTTCCAGTTTATATGTAGATTGAAGTCACCGCATGGTTACCGCCGCCCCCTATCACAGGCACTGATTTTTTTTTAGAAAGGTCATTCGTTGTACCATGTGTTTACTATTAGGGGAGACCTATGGAACACTCCCTTAGTGACTTCCTTCTTTTACTATTCCTCATCACCTCTTATTCCAATTGAATATTCAGGACCCTCTCCTTGTCACCAGGCCGTCGCATTTCGTAATGGCCATCAGATCATATTTATTGACTTCAATGTGTGCTATTGATTCATTTATTTTATTATGAATGCTATGCAGATTCAAACACAGAGCCTTTAGTTTTGTCTCTTTGTTATCTTTGTGACATCTAGTTTTGACTGTTGGTGTATACTAGCTTATTCTCTGTCTTTCCCTGACATTCCCTAACCTTCATTTTCCATATTACTATTTTTCTCTCCTGCGTTGACTCTCCCTCTTGATTTGTTAGGCTCAGGCTTGATCACAACAAAGCAGTTCACCAACGAGCCAGGCAGTGGAAACAATGCTGAAAAATATTGACTGCCTACTTGATGATATTTCCACTGACAGTGTGGTAATTACAAGTTACCAAGAAACTAGTATTTTTTTTTTGATTTGTTGATGGGAAGTCAGCATCCGTGGCTAAGCCAGAATTTGTTCACATCCCTACTTTCTGTTGGGAAGATGCTGGTGAGCCACTTTCTTGCACTGCTAGAATCAATCTGATAAAGGTACACTCACATTGCTGTTAGAGAGCGAGTTCCAGGATTTGAATTCAGTGACAGTAAAGTAGCGCAATATCACTCTGAATCAGGAAGATGAGTAATTTGAAAAGGAACTTGGTGCTGGTGTTCCCATGTGTTGTGATCTTTGTTCTTCTAAGTGGTATAAACTATGGACTGGGAAAGTGCCATTGAAGGAACTTTGGTAAGTTGCAACAGTGTAGCATGAAGATGGTATGTTTTGCTGACAGTGCATTGGTAGTTCAATCTGCCTCTTGCCTGTGATGTGGTGACCATCAGTTTAAACCACCTCTAGTTATTTGTCTCTAAGCGCTACAGTGCTCTGGAACTATGGCGACTTTACAATTTTACTATATATGATGACCAAAACTGCAAACAGCATTCCAATTGTGGCCTAACCAGCATTTTATACACTTTCAGCGTAATCTCCTTACTTTTGTATTCTGTGTCTCAGCTAATAAAAACAAATATGTGAAATAGTTTTTAAAGACCTTTTGTACTTTCTAGGGTCCTACCATTCATGGTGCAATCCCTTGTTTTGTTAGCCCTTTCCAAGTTCTTTACTTGACACTTGTCAGGTTGCCACTGCTCTGCCCACCTAACCAGTCCATTGACATCCTCCTGCAGCTTTCCGATATCCTCCTCACTATTTACCACTTTACTGTGTTTTCATGTTATCTGCAAATCTCTTGATCACACTCCCTACATTTAAATTTTTGAAAAATCATTACAGTATACCACAAAGAGCAAAGGTCCCAGCACCTAGTCCTGTGGAAATGCCACTGGAAACACACTTCCAGTCATAGAAACATCCCTGTACTGTCACCCTCTGCTTCCTGCAGCTCAGCCAATCTTGGATCCAACATGAGACTTTGCCTTGGATCCCATGGGCTCTTACTTTCTTGATCAATCTTCTGTGAGGACCTGATTAAAAACCTTGCTAAAGCCTATGTAGACCACTTCAAATACATTGTCTTTATTAACATACCTAGTTACCTCCTTGGAAAAATAATGATTACGTTTCCCAAACAGGACCTTCCCTTAACATGACCTTGCTAGCTAATCCCTGACTAATCTGTCTCTCCAAGTGCAGATATATTCTGTCCCTCAGAATTCTTTCTAATAACTTCCCACTGTTAAGGTTAGACTGACTGGCCTGTAATGTCCTAGGCGGCTACTCCTCTTGCCCCTGCCCCACCCCCAAATAATGGGGCTATGTTAGTAGTCCTCTGGCACTTGACCTTTGGCCAGAGAAGATTTGAAAATTATTCCGGGACCCCTGATATCTTCTCTCTTGCCTCCCTCAATTATGTACAATTTATCGATTTTTGTATCTGCTAATTGCCTAAGTTGCTGAGTCACTTGCACGTAAGCAGGCTAACTGTGGCTATCAATATTTCTTATTTTGACAAAATTAGAACTCTGTATACAGGAAATCAAATTCCTAGCAATGCCCTTTCTCATCTGAGATTATAGTGTGTGATTTGGTATTTTTGGACGTAAAAGTATATCTGAATTCTAATTTTAAAAGGTGTAACTTTTTACTCGAACTTGGATTTTCCTGACTGATTCAACACTGAATTTGGCATTCAATTACACAATTTGCATACATTTAGCTGTTCTTGTGTTTCCTATCAAGCAGACCCACTGTGTGATAAACATATGAGCTGCTGCAATTTTAAGTAGGTTTGTGTGATGCTTTGAATTCCAAGTGATTACCAGCTGTGACATAGCATTGAAGCTGTGCAGTATCCATCACTTATGCCATAATGGAAGTTGCTATGAGATCTCATTAGATTCTATACATAAATAACTGACTGTCAGTGAGAGTAGTGCAAGCAGGCAGCATTTTATGGAAACTTTGATAGAAAGATTACTCGATTCCTCCCTTGACACCTATATTAGTGGACATTTGTCCAGTCATGGTGTTTCTACATTAGTGTACTATGGAGCGCTGTCAACATCTCAGTTGGGAAATAAACCACTTGATATGATATGGACCAAAATTGGATCAGCAATTGCAGTTGGGCATTTCTGGTCTATGTGGCTTGCTTCTCAGTAGGCAAGATGATCGTGGAACTACCATGGTTGGCCTCAATGCCTTTGGACCCACAGAAGGAAAGGGTGGAGACTTACAAATTATTAGTGTATTTCAGAATTTATGGCCAGTGGTGGATGATGACTCCTTTGAGCCCAAATGAAACACCTGTGTGAATTGCTGAGAAATATTGCCTGTATAAAAAAAAGACCTCCTGTTGTTTAGTCTCACATGATTTGTTCTTTAGTTCAACTTTTACATAGCTATCTGCATTGGTTTCCTTCCTTTTCATATTAATGTAGTCCTGGTGGGATAATCTGTACTTGCAAGAGACTCCCGCCAAAAGAAAGCACAACTTCATTAGCATATAAACACTGAATATGCTGGAAATGCTCACTACGTCTGGCAGTGTCTTTGGAGCGAGAAACTGAGTTCGTGGACTGGATTTTCATAATAGACTCAGGACTGCAAGTTAGATCATTTCCCAGTGTGTGTTCCTGAATTTTGAATGAACCCATGCACGTTTTTCCCTCCCCTCCCTGCACCACCACCAGTTATTCGGGTGTACAGGCTCAATTTCAGGCCAGTTCTTTTCAAAGAAGAGCCAAAGTGGATGGACATCAAGGCTGATAGGTTGGAAGTCCATTGACCAGGACATTGGCCCAGTTTGTTGGATGATTGTTAGGGCCCCTAGTACATTAACCCCATCCATAACCTCAGGCCGCATCAATACACACACACACCCTCCATTTTCTCTATGCCCCTCTCAATGTATGTATCCTTCATATCCGCTATGGACCAAACTGGAACCCTATGGAAACACTGTAAAGTCTTTCCTTTGTTTTCCTGATATCACAACAAAAAGATTTCACTAAAAATGCTACACGAAGGACTTGTACCTTTTATGATGAAAGGCTGCAGAACTGAAATGTTAATTCTGTTCCAGTCTCTGCAGATACTGTCTGACTTGCTGAGTATTTCCAGCATTTTATTTCAAATTCTCAGTATCACCGGATTTTGCTTCTGCATCTTTTGACTGTTCATGTTGTTCAGGCATCTATACAATTTTGCAATGTTCATCTGTGCCTAACATTAATCCACTTTGTCATATAAAATTAACATGTAAAATTTCTGTGTAAACTGTATATGAATATATACTTTAAAGAAGATTTTGGCCCTTTGTTATTGCTTTGCTGTTGAGTAACTTCTTTTGATACAAATGTTTAATCTCCTCATCAGCTGAAGTGGTTAAGCAGAAGGGTGCAGGATGGGTCAGGCAGTATAGGAGGCACCACAGTGTGAATAATTATCTCAACCTCCGCATCGCTGATTCATTCGAAGAGACAGTGGTTATATTGCATCAGTAAATCTGCACTAAATTGGTGTGCAAGTGACTGGCGCTTTGTTTGCTGGAGCAAGCAGTTTCGTCTTATTACCAAAAACAAGGAGCTGGCTGGGAAGCTTGGGTAATTGTTCTGATGTAGCAAGATTTCCAGATTTCAAGACTAAGATGATAAAGAATTAGAGACGCCACCAATATAGACTTGTGTGCTCCATGGAAAAATGCTGCTAACCGAAGTGAATTGTGGTTCAGCTTGCTTGTTTGTTACCACCAGACTAGGGTTAGTCAAGTTTAATGCTTGCATACTAGGCAGCAATCACAAAGTCAGTCTATTGATGTTATTGAGTCCAGAAAGTCCAATCATTTAGGCTGCATTGGCATCTTGTCAATCTGTCATTTAGTATCACTAATCATGACATCTCCAGTGGTCAGAGACATCGACTGACTACAGGTAAAACTCCAAGCAGATCATCAGACATTAAATTTACAATGCTGTCAGAACTATTATCTGCATAGCATCAAGAGTAGACCATTCGGTTTGCTCATATCACTTGACTTTGAATGCTCACTCTAATAATAGATTTTTAATCCCAATATCTGATTCCTTTTCTCTATATTATTCCTCATTATGCTACTTTATTGTTTTGGAAAGTTACCTATCTCGTTACTAAGTATTTGAATTGATTATGCCCTTATGACCTAGTAAAGCTGGATATTCCATACTATATTCCATGTTGTGGGAAGCACTGGCCTATTGGTAGTGTCACTAGTCTAGTAATTCAGAGCAAGTGGTTCAGAATGCAATTCTGAGGAGGGTCACCCAATCTGAAACGGTAACTCTGATTTCTGTCCAGATGCTGCCACACCTACTGAAGTTTTCCAGCAATTTCTGTTTTTGTTACTGATTCGTAGCATTCACAGTTCTTTTGCTTTTTAGTTAGTAATTCAGAGCTTTATGCCAACATAGTACTTGCCTGGATGAGCGTAACTTCAACAATACTCCGGAAGCTTGACACCATCCATGACACAGCGTCTGCTTGATTGGCAACACATCCACAAATATCCACTCTCATTACCATTGACACCCTGTAGTAGCTATATGTACTATCTACAAGATGCATGGCAAAAATTCACCAAAGATTCTTAGATAGCAGCTTCCAAGCTCACTTCCATATGGAAAGACAAGGGCAGCAGTCACATCTTCAAGTTCCCCTCCAAGTCACTATCATCCTGCATTGAAAATATATCACCGTTCCTTCACTGTTGCTGGTTCAAAATCCTGGAACTCTGTCCCTTGGGTCATTGTGGGTCAGCCTACAGTATATGGACTGCAGTGGTTCAAGAAGGTAGCTCACTACCACCATCAAGGGCAACTAGGGACAGGTAATAAATACTCACCTGCAATGCCCATGTTCCATGAGTGAAAAAAAAGAAAATATTGGTCATGATGAGGTGGTCGATATCACATCAAGGGAATTGAATTGGCTGAAGACTGGCATTGGTGATGCTGGGGACCACTGAAGGAGGTCCAGTTGGATCATCCACTTAGTACTTCTAGCTGAAGATTGCTCCGAGTACCTTCTCTTTTGCACTGACATGTTGGCTTCGGCCATCGTTGAGGATGGAGATATTTGTGGAACCTCCTCCTCCAATGAATTGTTTAATTCTTACCACTGAATTGAACAGAAATGTAAATGGTTCATAAAAAGTAATCAATACTTAATTGAAAGTAGCAGAGACTCAAGCGTGCATTATGAAAATGTATGGTGTAAAGTCTGTTTATGAATTGTAAATCCTCCGGAAATGGTTAGGGTAGAACTAATTAGGTCAGATTTGTGACTGCTGGTGATTCATGTTTTGATGGCATTTTAATGATTTGATGTTTCAACTCTGCATTTTCTGAAACCAAAACAATTGCTACTCAGTAAGTGAAATATTTGTTAACCTGAATTTTTAAGCAATTTGTGTGTACTTGGCACTTTTTACATGTTAATACCTGAGCTGAGCGTGTTACTGGCAATTCATTGTCACTCCAGGGTGTGGTGCCATGGTACGGCTAGACATGATTTGCCGTCAGTCTTCTTTTTTTTGTCAAATACCTTTTTCTAGCTTGTTGCAACAGAAGCACTCCTCAGAGACACATACTGATTATCGTCACTCAGCTACTGTTCTGTACTGAGGAAATGTCAGAAGCCTAATACATTATTTGCTTTCACTTACAGTCAGAAGAATGTCACAATCGGCTTTTGGGCAAAACTATGCTCTGACATATTGCAGTCTGACTAAGTGTTTTCATATTTCAGACAAGGAGTATATCAGCTTAGGTGTATATAGCATTTATAGCATGTTAGAACATCCCCTGATGCCTCACCACTATCAAACAAAAGTTGACACCAAATCTCAAGAGAAGCTACAAGTGCAGATGATCAAACCTTAGCCTGATCTTTGGTTTTAAGGAATATCTTAAAGGGCGAAAGAGGTATGGAGAGAATTTCCAAACACAGGACCTTTGCAGCTGAAGGCATTGACTGCCAATGGTGAAGCAGTTGAAGCCAGGGGAGAGCAAATGAGCAGAATTAAGGGAGCACAAACATCTCTGGTTGTAGGGCTGAAGGGAATTTCAGAGGATTGAGGGCCATGACCATTGAGGGATTTGAAAGCTAGAAGGAGAGTTTAATTTAGTTGTAAGAAATTAGTTTACACAGGCAAAATGAAGAAGCCAAACAATATTTAACTTGTATAAAAGCAAAAAAGATGTCATACTTGACTGTAAATGTTAACTTTCTCTCCCCACCGATGGGCCTGCTGAATTGTTCTCACACATTTTTAAAATGCCTTCATGGGATGTTAGCATTGCTGGCTGGCTAGCATTTTATTTAATATATAACTTGTGTTTGGCTTATTTCCTGAAATGAAATCTGTCTTTCAGAATCTTGAAACTTTGATGTAAAACTCGAAGGACTTGATTTAAAGAAACTCAATTCAGTGATGTTGCTCTTCTCTCTAGAGTTCTGTTTCAGTGCCTTGACTGAGTAATATGATCAAACAGAGCTGTGCAACCTCATATATTTCCGAATTGGACCCGCACATCTTTTGCAAAAGTTTGATAATTATGGTATTTGTTATTTGAGTAGGTTGAAATGGGCAATGACTCCTTTTTGACAGAGGGCCAGATTGCATATACGCAGCCTGAAACAAAACCTTGTGTAATCTCCATCAAAGAGTTGAATAAGATAATCAGCAAAAAAGTGATTTATACTTGACCAACCTTATTGAATACCTTTGAAGAAGTAACAGTAAAAAATGCAGAAGTAATATGTGAATTTTCAAACTACTTTTCAAAGTGCCCCATATAGTGGACACATGGCTACGCTGGAGCCGGTGAAAGCAGGACAATTAGCCAAGTGGATAGCTAGCTGACTACAAAACAGTAGGGAGTTGGTATTAAAGATAGGTGGGTGGGAGTGACTATGACTCCCATGGATGGGTCTATGGGAGACAGGCCTGATTAGTTACCGTTGAAGCACCTCTGCCATCATTTTGACTGTGACAGCATTAGTGGTGCCTCCTCATTGGCCCTGCTGGAAACAGCAGTGGCCTTATGACTGGCTAGCCAAATGACATTGCGAGAAAAACCATGAAATGGCCAGAGATCCACATGGATCAGAACACCTCCCAAACAGAGTTTTGTAATGGAAAGTCTGAATGATCCACATCAATCCAGATGGGAGGGGACCCGGAAAAATAATCTCCCCACAGCTGTGTTAGTGGCAGCAACCCATGCAAAACACCGATGACCCATAAGCCACTGCTCTACTGTCTTCAATATTGAGGAAAAAGTCCGTTTCCACACAGACTGAGGAAATGGGTGAGAGACCCAAGAGACAAAATACAAGACAAGAATTAGCTTGCAGAGTAAGAATGCAATCGGCAAATTAGTGGCATATAACTGGGTATGAGGTAGTACATTTTTGTGGGATGAATAAGGTCATATGGAGATTGGATAATAGGATGAAGTAGATAGAAAAAAAAAACACCTAGAGATACAGGAGCATAAAACAAGCAATGTAGGTTATGAAATCATACAAAAAACAAAAAGTTAGCACTTTTTTCAGTTCTGGAAGGAAAATGAGTTAACGATGAATTAAACTGGTGTAGAATCTTGCTTGAATCACACTTGGCCATACTGTAAACAGTTCTAGTCACAATGTTACAAAAATGATACTGGGTACGATGCTAAAGTGATTCACAAGGAGAATTGAACTCCACTTCAGTACAGAACTGAAGGAATAAATACTTGTCATTCTATGATTCTATTCTATGATCCTTATCAGGAAACATTGAACAGTCTGAGGCTCCTTTCCCTGGAAGAGAGAAGGTTGTCAAGTGATGGGGTTCATTGAGATTATGAAATATTTTGAAAGGGTAAGGTATAGAGAAGGATGCTACCACGAGGAGTAAGCACAAGGAGCAAATTGTGTAAATTACATTTTAAGGAAAAAGCCACATAAACGTCTCAAGGAGGAAGTAATAGAAGGATTGGATTTGATGAAAAGGAGACCTGTGTGAAACCTAAATGCCAACCAGTAATGAGCGTGAGGTTATCCATTTTGGTCAGAAGAATAAAAAGGCAACTTATTATCTAAATAGTGATAAGTACGAAATGCTTTGGTGTAGAGGAACATGGGAGTCATCGTGCATGTAGGTAATAGGTAGGACAAAAGGAGAGGGATGAAATATATAAGTCACAAAGTGTCCAAGGCATTGGTGAGACTGCAGCTGGAGTTCTATGTACAGTTTTGGCCCCCTTACTTGAGGAAGGATGTAATTTTATTGGAGGCAGTTCCAAAAAGGTTGACTAAGTTAATGCCAGAGATGAAAGTCTTGTTTAATGAGTAGAGATTGAGCAGTTTTAGCCTATACTTTCTAGACTTTAGAAGAGGAGATCTATTTGAGGTATATGAGATGCTAAAGACGATTGACAAAGTAGACCCAGAGTGGATGGACAATCATGAATGAGAGGTCATAGTTATAGTATTGGGATGGCAGACTTAAAACAGATGAGGAGAAATTTTATCTTTCAAAGCATTTTAAAACTGTCGAATTCACGACTCCAGAGTGTAGTGGATGTCAGCAAACTGAATAAATTTAAAGGAGGAGATGATTTTTAGTTAATGTGTGGAGGGATTGTGGGGAAAGGGCAGAGAAGTGGAGTTGAGAATGAGATGAGATCAGCCATGATTGAATTAAATGGTTTAGCAAACTAGAGAGGCCGGATTGCCTACTACTACTCCTCGTTTTTATGTTCTTGTGTTCAGTTGGACTGTTTCAACGCTGTAGACTCTCAGTGGGAAAGATTTTCAATGCCAAGTAAATGGTTAGGTTTGAATCAGATGGGAGCATAAAGTATTGAACATCTGAATCCCATTACATGGCTAATATTTATGCACTGAGCTTTGGGAAGCCTGGCAGCTACAGTGAAGTGAGAACTTATCGATCAAGGAAGCAAGTTCCTTTCCACCTGCCTTGTGAATCCTGTGCACCTGCCTCATCAACAGACCAAACTCTGTGACTGTATTCTAACCAATTTCCTACCAGCACTCCAACTCCAGCCCTCATAATCTCCTCTTGATTCTCCATCCCAGGAAATCTGCCAGTGACTCTGGATTACTTGTACATCCCAGATGCTTCTCCACCCCTCCAACCACATGTTCCAGGTGGGTCAAAAATTCAAAGTCCACCCCTATGTAATTAAAAATGCCACACAACATGGACAGATATATCTTATTATCTTCCAGGTTGTCAAAACCATGCAGTCTTTAACAGCTGTAATTTCTCCTTCTCCACCAGCACCTCCCAAGCTCTTATGATGTTTGACCTTGAAAACTCCAAATCAGCTTCCCTTAACCTTGAGTTATCTGTTTCCCACTCCTATTCACTTCAACTTTGGGGCATATTGCAATTTGTCCTTGGCCATTAACTTAAATTTCTTAAGTTTAAGGCTATGATATTGTTCTGTGATAAAGTTTTATCCCTTTTTTGAAATGTTAGGTTTATTAACTTGTCGTAGAATTGCATTTATTCCCTGTGGGATTCAATTTGAATATTTAATTTTCTAAAATGTCAGGATCAATTGTGGCAAGTTTGGAACAAGAAATGAATTGGATACTTCGCCTTGAAATTCCTGAGGAGGAATTTATTTACTTAGAGGATTGTGCATCTTAGTTTTTTGGGGATAGGGAGTTCTATAGGTAGTTCCAAATATATTAATGATGGAGGTTGGTCAATTTCTGCATACTGACTGAAGTAAGAGGCAGGAGGACAGTACAGCAAGTTGGAGGTGGTGTAGCAGGTCAGCCATGAACATGTTAAATAGCTGGATAGTCTCAAAATGGGAGTTGCGTATTCCTACCATTTCCAAAATATTTTGCACTGATGTCTTTATTTTTTCATTCATGTATGATAGATAATATCTCATGGCAGTGATTTTAATTAACTGGTCAGTCATCTAAGAAATAATAGGAGTATTTTAGGAGGCTAAGTTTAAAGAGAAGAGCATAAACTAAAATATTATCTGATAATTAGACCAGGTTGTGACTCATGGTGATTACCCTTTGAATATGTCAAGTAATTAAGCTTTAATCTCATCTCCTTTTTGGGTCTGAAGAAAAATTTGATATTTCACTTCCTGATTCAATCTGCCTCCTCCTGAGTGCAGAGCAACATTTTATCTGACACTGACCCTGCTTCCTCCCCAGTAGCCAAAAACAGGCCAAATGTGTGGAGATTACTCTCAAGTAGGGAATGAATAGGAGCTAAAAAGAACTTGCAATGTATTGCAAAACGCATATTTTAAAAGTGGAACAACTTTTGACATTTTGTTGTCGAATATCACTTGTTTTTTGTTTGTTTCCTTGAGGTTAAACCCTCTCTTTGCCAGGGATTATTTGTAAGCAGAGAAGGTGACTACCTCTGAATTTTTTCCAATCCCACTTGAATCCTACCAGGTGTGTTGTAGTTTGGTTGTAATTGAAGAAGGAAGGTCTTTTTGACTGTATCAGGTATCTTTCCAAATATAACTGTATTTTCATTCATTCTGAGACAGCTTCCAAGCTTTATGCCATCTCTTCCCACAATGGAATTTTTCAGAATTGGCTGCTTATGAGAATAGTGGAAGTGAAGACAAACAAACGGAGTTACACAGAGTTACAAAAAATTTGAAATTTACAAAGGTGTGTCAGATATGGGACACCCAGCCTTATCACATAGGTAGGTATGTACAGAAAAGTGTTTTCTGATGGTTTTGAAGAAAAACAGGGACCAAGGTAAGGAGTAGATTCACCAATGGCATGAAAAACAATTTTGAAAAAAATTCATGACTTTATTTGCACCAAATGCTTTGAATTATAGATCAATTGATATTAAAGCTGCGATTCTGGAAGGGGGACAGTTTGGGATTTGAACAAAGGAGAACAAATGGATTGATTAAGAGGAAGGCAATAGAGTATGAGAGAGACAGATTGTAGCCAATATACAAATTAATTGTAAAAGCTTCCACAGGTATGTAAAGACAAAAAGGTTAATGAAAATTATACTAACGAAGTCCCTTACAATATGAACAGGTGAAGTTATAACGGGAACAAAGAGATGACACATCAATATAAATGCGTACTTTGATCCTGTCTTCTCAACGGAGGACAAAAATATTGTCACAAAAATGTTGGAGAACACAGGAACTGCAGAAAATCACTATTGGTAGAGAAATTGTAATGGCGAAATTGGTGGGATGAAAGGCTGATAAATCCTCAGGCCCAATAATCTACATTGCAGAGTACATAAGGAAGTGGTCTTAGAAATAGTGAATGCATTGGTGGTCACCTTTCAAGATTCTGTAGACTCTGGAACAGTTTCTCCAGATTGGAGGATAGCGAATGTAACCCCACTACATTTACTTAAAGAAAAGAGAGAAAACTGAATTGTAAAACTGTTAACCTGACAGCAGTGAGGAAAATGCTAGAGTCAGTTATAAAAGATTTAATAGCTGAGCACTTGGAAACCAGTGACAGGATCAGACAGTCAACATGGAATTACAAAAGGGAAATCATGCTTGACAAATCTACTGGAGTTTTCTGAAGATGTGACAAGTGGAGTTGATAACAGGGTGGTGCCAGTGATATGGTATACTTGGACCTTCAGAAGGCTTTCAATTAGGTCCCACATAAGAAATTAGTAAGTAAAATTAAAGCACAAGGGCTTGGGGATGGTGTATTGACATGGAAAGAAAACTGGTTGGCAGACAGGATACAAAGAATAGGAATAAATCGGTCTTTTCTGAGTAGTCGACAGTGACTAGTTGGGTACCACAGAGGTCAGTGTTTGGACCCTAGCTATTCACAACATATATTAATGACTTAGATGAGGGAGCTAAATGCAATATCTCCCAAGTTTGCAGATGACACAAAATTGGGTGGGAGGTTGATCTGTGAGGAGGATACAGAGATGTTTGTGATTTGGACACGCTGAATGAGTGGGCAAATGCATGGAAGATGAAGTATAATGTGGATAAATATGAGATTATCCACTTTGGTAGCAAAGACAGGAAAACAGATTATTATCTGAAATGCAATAGATTGGGAAGGAGGGTGGTGCAATGAGATTTTTGTGTCCTTGTACACCAGTCGTGAAAATAAACATGAAGGTGCAGCAGGTGGTAAAGAAAGCAAATGGTATATTAGCCTCCATAGCAAGAGGATTCAAGTGTAGGATCAGGGTTGTCTTTCTGCAACTGTACAGGGCCCTGGCGAAATCATGCCTTGAGTATTGCATGCAGTTTTGGTCTCCTTATCTGAGCAGGGATGATGTGGCTATGGAGGAAGTGCAGCAAAGGTTTACCAAACTGAATCCTGGGACAGCAAGACGATGTATGAAGAGAGATTTGATCGTTTAGGGGTATATTCACTGGAATTTAGAAGAATCTTTTGAGGGGAGATCTCATAGAAACATATAAAATTCTAACAGGACGAGACACGGTAAATGCAGGAAGGATATTCCCAACAATTGAGAAGTGCACATCTAGGGGTCACAGTCTAGAGGTACAGGATAGGCCATTTAGGACTGAGAAGAGGAAAAATTTCTTCACCCAGAGAGCCGTGAGCATATAGAATTCTCCGCCATGTACAGCAGTTGAGGCCAAAACATTGAGGAGTTGGATGTAGTGCTTGGAGTTAAAGGGATCAGAAGGTATGGAGAGAAAGCAAAAACTGGGTACTGAGTTGTTGATCAACTGTGATCATAGAGTCATACAGCACAGAAACAGACCCTTTGGTCCAAAGGCCCATGCCGAACATGATCCCAAACTAAACCAGCCCCACCTGCCTGCTCCTGGCCCATATCCCTCCAAATTTCCGATTCATGTACTTATCCAAATTTCTTTTAAACATTGTATTTTTATCCGCATCCACCACTTCCTCAGGAAGTTCATGCCACATGCGAACCATTCTCTGTTTTTAAAAAAATTGCCCCTTGTGTCTTTTTTAAGTCTCTCTCCTCGCAGCTTAAAATGTGTCCCCTAGTCTTGAAATCCCCCATCCCAGGGAAAAGACAAGTATCATTAAGTCTTCCTATACCCCTCATTATTAATGCAAATATAACTTGGTACAGATGATCAGTGAGTTAAATTGTAGGTATATCCACTATTCTTGGCTGTGTATGCTAAAAAAAAACTCAAATTTCTGAATGGAGATGCAAAATGATAATGGCATAGAATATACCCTTTGTCATTATTTGTTTCTCCTTCTTCCATCCCTTCCCCCATTCTGTTGCTTCTTGTGAATTGTCACAGCCAACACAAGTGAATCAAGTCATGCTAGTGCTGCTGGGAATGCTTGTCCTTAAGAATTTTCATCTGTGGCAGGTGAAGCACACAGAACCACATTCATTAGCTTCAGTACCCAGTATGAAACAGTGCAGAGAATTGTAACAGTGTAATTGAATGCCGTAGGAGCCGTGGAGCCAGTGGTGATTGCCAAGAACAAAGAGGTGAACAGTGTTTACTAAGCTGTGGGGTTGTGTGGTCGCAGCAATCATGAATGTGCTGTGCAAGGAATAAACAGGCTGAATGCAAACAGTACTCCCTCTTTAACTTGTGCAACTGCGCAGCAAAATTGCATGGTGCAACACCCAGGAAATTAGAAAGAGAACATTGATTATGGGCGCATTGAACTAGTGTCCCGTAGGATAAAAGCAGTGAGACTGATATGAATTGTAGTCTTTGTAGGATGATCTGGCAATGTGAGCACAGGAGCTGTTTTCTACAGCGGCCAGTAGGGTTAAGGACAGAGTGAGCTTGAAAATGAAAAATCTATTCAATGGATTGGATATGGGGTTTAGAATGATTCAGAATCAAAAAATGATACCATAATCCCAACCTGAATAATCAGAGAGAGATAAAATTGCCACTAAGAGTCTCACACCAAATAGAATGATTGTATTCTTGTCTTTCTTTACACTCTATACAGCAAGTTTGATTTGGTGCCAATTTAACTAACACTGGCAGTGCCTCATAATGAGAATAACCCTGATTGCAGGATAGAATATTAAAGGGATTAGGGAATACAGTCAAATTTGGAACTGTTTTGTTATAATATGGTAAAGCTGGCATATTAGTTAGCATTTATGTCTCTGGAGCTTTATAATTTAGTTCAGTTGCTGCTGTTGCTGTAAAATAAATACAACTGTTACCATGAATTTGAGGTCATAATGGTTGTCATTAGATTAAGCCTTTTGAATTGGAACTTGGATATATGCAGTTAAATAATTTTTGCTGCTTGCGTGTTCTTAACTTGGATACCTTCTCAACAATGAGGCTTTCGCTCTCATAGTTTGTCTTTTAAGCTGTTGTTATTTTGTGAAAACATGTTTTCATATTGTGGATGTCTGGTTGCAAAGCACACTGCTGCGCGTGAAGTGCTAATGTTCATATCTCTCTCTCTCTCCCCCGTATTTATAGAACGCAAACAAAGGCTGTCGCAGCTGTGATCAAAAATGGTTTATTTTTCTTCTCTTTCTTTCACACACATTTTCATTGCTTTTCCATAAAGCATTTTATTAATTTTTTTCTCCATCATCAACAGTTTATTTATCATTATCATGTTTCTGTTGGAGTTGGGTGTGCATAATTTAGCTGCTGCATTTTTACAGTACAACAAATAATTACATTTGGAAAGTACTTCACTACCTATGAAGTGCTTGAGAACATCTGGTGGTCATGAAAGACACAATATAATTGCAAGTCTTTCCTTTTTTTTGTCAGTAGGTGAGGAGGGGTGAATCAGCTAACCTTTTTTCAATCTCTTCAGTTAGCAACAGCAGAGATTTATGTTTTTGGCAAACGCTCTATTTCTCTCTAACAAAGTTGTAGTTACCAATGCCTACTGTATCAATAAGGAGCCAATTATAACATTTTCTTGTGGAAGAAAGCAATTTAATTGTGTGATATAATGTATAAATTTTAGAGTTTAGATTATAAAAATAATGGCATATAGAAGGTTTACATTTGTACACGATTTCAAAAAGAAATAGGAGCAAATTACTGCAGATGCTGGAATCTGTATTGAAAACAAAAATTGCTGGAGATCACGGGTCAGACATCATCCACGGAGACAAAGCAAGCTAACGTTTCGAGTCTACATGACTCTTCATCAAAGCTGACATGAAGAGTGGAGGGGGCAGCAATTATGCAATCATAGATGGGAGAGAAAGGATATTGACAGTTCAGGTTAAAGTGATCGGATCACTTTAATCTGAACTGTCAACATCCTTTCTCCCCCAGCACTCCACTCTCCACCATCACCACCCCCCTCTCCCCGCTACTACGTATTAGTGCATAAATGCTACCATCTCCATACCACATCAGATCTGATCAAGTGTCATCTAGACTCGAAACGTTAGCTTGCTTTCTTTCCATGGATGTTGCCTGACCTGCTGTGATCTCCAACATTTGTTGTTTTCAGTTTAGGTCAGACAGTCCTTTCAGAAAGGAATGGTGAACTAATCCAATATATGTCAGAAAGCAGGACCCCGATAGTGTTAACGGAAAGCTGTTTTCACTAATTCGCAACAAGAATTTGTACACTGAAGGCCACTAGCTTGCTTTTGGTTCAAAATAATGAAGGATTGATGTTAGCTTAGAAACTCGAGGGAAAGGTTTTTGGCTGCTTCTGACTGAGTCAGAATCAAACATAAATTGTATCCCAGAAAGTTCAGGGCAAGTACTGTTACCTCAGTAGAAAAATTATTGTTTGTGAAACTTCCAAATCAATACTGCTTGGTTATAAATCTGCAGGTTAATTAAAACTCAAAGCCTAACCTTTCAATTGCATGAGTACTGATGTAAGAAAACTTCACAGTTCATGGGAAGGATCTGAGAAGAACCAGTTAAGTTGAACTTCAAGATCTGAAGTAGAGTGGTAAATACTCTGGATTTGCATCTCTGGAATGGACAGTGTTGGGAAATGGGATGGGACATTTTTTGCTGTGTGTCTTATATCTTTCAAACTGTTTATATTTAGTTTGGTGTATTTTGTTTACTTTTTGTGTAATAAACTTCTCTCTTTTTGCTGTTAAGGAAACTCCATAGTCTCATGTTACTATTTAGTTAGTGAATAACTGCCACATTAACTAAAATATGACAAAAAGATTAAGCTAGGTTTCACTTCTGGATCGGACTTGTCCAATAGAGCATCAGCTGGGATCATAGCATCAACAAACCCCAAGGAAAAATAATAAAGACATAACATCCATCATATGTAGGTACAAATGCAAATAGTTAGAGAGGTGTGGTGACCACAAAGGAAATGAAAGGGATATGCAGTTTAATGTTCTTTTGGGTTTCCTAAGGCATAAAGATTTTAGCCTGAGACCATGGTTCTTAAAGTGTTGCCTTGTATCCTCAGAACTACTAAATATTGCAAATCTTTTAAAGTTCTCAGTGTTCTAATGTTTCTCTCCAATTCATTTATCACTGGTAGCCCTGATCTTCAAGAAACCGAGCAGTGTCTCCAACTGGTTCAAGCCATAAGTCCATCTTACAAGTTCTGCCAGAATCAGCTCCCTGAACTACAACTGGATACAGAGTATAATCAATAAAACTAATGGAATGCTGGCTTTTATGTCTAGAGGACTACAGTACAAGGACACACAAAGTCATGTTGCAGTTATACAAAACCCTGGTTAGATCCCAAAAGAACTGCGGATGCTGTAAATCCTGAATCAAAAGCAGAAATTGATAGAAAAGCTCAGCAGGTCTGGCAGCATCTGTGAAGAAAAATCAGAGTTAACGTTTTCGGTCCAGTGACCCTTCCTCAGAACAGTGTTCAAAATTGTAACCTTCACTTCCAACAGCTTCTTAATGATCTTGTCAATTCATGTATTGAGTTCAATTAAGAAGCAGGACTATCACTGTCCCACCCTTGTTAAAACATTGCCAGTGCTGGAAATGGCATATCAAAACTGACTCATCAGTCAACACTACATTTACTCACAGCACCACCACTCCCCAAAACGTCAGTGAGTGAGAGTGATGAACCCAAATGTTTTGTGTTGCATATGAGCACAAAGGTCAAAGCTGTACACTCTGGAGTACTAGAGACGTTCTGAAAATTTTTAGGTGCTGATTTCTGAACGAGAGGTGAAATCTTCCTTTTGATTGAGAGCAGCCGTCAGTGATGAAATTTGTCAATGTCTCCAGTGTGCCTTTAGACACCAGCTTGGTGACAGCACAGGGCTGTTTGTGTTATCTGTCCTCCTGTATGCACCCGAGCCAGGGACAATATGAATTAAATACCTCAGATACTAAAGAAACATCAGCAGCCTGTGCGAAATCTTGCACATCTAATGGCAGGATAAGTGAAGTGAATATCAGTGTCCTCTCTTGGGCCAGGATCTCCAGTTTTTGAAGCACTGGATATGGTCAGTCACCTGTATTGGATGGATCACATTATCCACAAGTTCCAAGACATGTCCTGTACTCTGAACTCCTGGTAATAGCTTGCCGCGACGTAACTCAGAAGAAACCCTTCAAAGGATATCCACAAAGCCTCCCTGAACAAATGCAAACCTCCACCGACTCATGGAATCCCCTGCCCAAGTCTTCCTAGACTGGAGGAGGCATCCATGAAGATGCCAACTGTCTTGAAATGCAAACAGTGAAGTTTCATACAAAAACCTGAGCATCCCACTCATCTCTTCAAAAACCTCTTCTCCTTCACCTGCAAGATTACAAGACTGTAGATTCAACATTGGTCCTGAAATGACTGAACTGTCCAATGTAGTAATGCATACGTGCTCTTGAGTCTCAACTGAGATCTCCCAACAGACTATCGAATAGCTCAGAAGTAATGTAACAAGCTACTAAGTACTATATAATGAGCCTCCTCTGCTGAAAATGACTGATGCTCTTTTCTACCTAGATTCATGAGGCTGTCCTACCCCACTTTATATCAGTAACATGGACTAATACCAAGAAGAACGGCATCTTTAGAGTTGTTTGGTCAAGCTGTGAAAAAAACCTTGCAAAAAATCACTCATAAATGGATAATATTATTCGAATTATTAGAACAAAAAAGTCAAAGGCTGAAGAAGAGTTCAAAATATCAGGTTTGAAGTAAAAACAAATTTTTGTTGTGTAACCAAAAATTGTCCTAATAGCCAAAAAACTGCATTGATGGGCACAAATCTCCAGACATGAAGCAGTAGGAATGCAGGTCTTCCATATTGTTAAAAAGGATTGTCCTTCTAGATGGAAGTGATTCTGTGTTTCAAAGGCACTATCTGAGTATCTTTGGTCAATTTCTGCAGTGCATCTTGTAGATGGTACACACTGCTGTCACTGAGCAGGGGTGGAGGGAGTGGATGCTTGTGGATGTGGTGCCAAACAAGCGGGCCGCTTTGCTCATGAATGATGTCAAAAATCACACAACACCAGGTTATAGTCCAACAGGTTTATTTGAAGACACGAGCTTTCGGAATCTCACTCCTTCTTCAGGTGTCTGTGAGAATGGTGGCATTGGACACAGAATTTGTAAGCAAAAGATCAAAGGGTCATAGAATTGATGCGAATGGGTTGAACAAACCTAAGATTGCCATTAAATCTTTAATCAGTTAGAAAGGGTTATGCAAATTCAAGAATTTCTTTCATTTCACTGCCCCGTGATAACTGAATGTTTTATAAGTACCCTCAGTCAGACTTCATGAATGTTGCTGGAGCTGCACTCATCCAAGTAAATGGGGAGTATTCCATCACTATTTCTGACTTTTACCTTGTAGGTGGTGGACAGGCTTTGGGGAGTTCAGCAGGTGAGTTACTTGCTGCAGTATTCCTAACCTCTGACCTGCTCTCATAGCCACTGTGTTTATTAGGGGGGTCCGATTGAGTTTCTGGTCAATGGTTACCCCCATAATGTTGATAGTAGGGGATTCAGTGATGGTAACACCATTGAATGTTAAGGGGTGGTGGTTAGTTTGTCTCTTATTGGAGACAGTCATTGCCTGGCATTTGTGTGGCATGAATGTTGATTTTTATCCCGATCTTTTTGCATTTGAACATGAGCTGCTTCTGTATCTGAGGATTGGTGCATGGTGCTGAACATTGTGCAATCATCACTGAACATCCCTGTTTCTGACCTTTTGATGGAGGGAAGTTTGATGATGAAGCAGCTGAAGATGGTTGGGCCTAGGACACTACCCGGAGGAACTCCTGCAGAGATGTCCTGGAGCTGAGACGACTCACCTCCAACAACCACGGCCATCTTCCTATGTGCCAGGTGTGACTCCAACCAGCACAGAGATTGTCCCCAATTCCTGTTGATTCTAGTTTTGCAAGGACTCCTTGATGCCACACTTGGTGGAGTACAGCCTTGATGTCAAGACTGTCACACATCACCACTGGAATTCAGCTCTTTTGTCCATGTTTGAACCAAGGCTATAATGAGGTCAGGAGCAGAGTGGCCCTGGCAGAACCTAACTGGGCATCATTGAGCAGAGTTAAGTTCTTCAAACTGAGAAACAAATATTAGTTTTATATTTTACAAATGATACACAATTGCTCCCCATCTCGAAGCCGTATTTATACTTTTGGGGGAATAGAAAACCAGAAACTTATTTTCTGGCTAAGTTAGCTGTTATCAGATAGGGCACTGCTGCAGTTTTCTCTGACTTCCCCAAGTGTGTAAGTAATTAGCCAAGGCTATATTCCCATTTATTATTCTATGGTTAACATATATAAATATTCAATGGGTGCAGAGTTGGTGAACAGAACCCACTGCAATGCCCAGTAATACACTGAAAATTGGAATTTGAATGAAATAATTAAGGGCCAAAAAGAGACAGGATAATTTTAATAAGGATAGAAGTGTTAAGTAGAGCATATTTCTGGAGAAGTTATCAAAAGCTGAAAAGTTATGACGTTATTAATCTTTAGCTAGTTGAAATTGGAAATGCAGAATTTATTAGATATGTGAAATATAACTTGCAGTACTTTGCATATTATATTTTGCCAATGTTAAAATCCTACTTCATGAATGCAAGTGAGATAGTGTGTTTGTACTGCAGTGATGTGGAGCAGGGATAGATATTTTATTCTGCAATGTTCTTACTGGAAAGAAAACTCAACATGAAATCTAACTAAACCTTGGCTGTTTTAATCACACTCCTGTCAGTCTGAGCCATGGTCAGATCAAGGTCACATGCTTTTTCTTTTCAAAATGAAATGCATTTTAAAGTGAGCAGAGTTTTGCCATGAAGGAGATGATGCAGCAGAGGTTTTAAATCAATAGACATGCCTTGATTTGAATAACAAATTTGTTTTGATGCATGCATGCTTAATGGGAGCTCCCTGTTGACATGCTTATGGTAGGATTGTTTTTACTATATAGCCCTTCAAGTTCTTGCAAACACAAAACACCCAGGTTTTTTTTGGTCTGGAAATGAGTGATCTCCACCTTATCGTAGACTGAAAGCATCTGGAATACCTGTGTGCTACAGTAAAGGCAAAATTCTGCTATTCTGTTTGGAAATCTTAATTCCTATTATGATTAAAATAAACACTCAAATAGACAAAGTTTGTCCTTTTATTTTTGCTTGAATATTTGTCCACTTGAGGAGCATGGTGTTCCATTATGTACTGTATGCACTGTATTTAAGTCTCTACCCACTGCATCTTACCAATTGGACACAGGCCTTCCTTTTCTCCTTCTTAACAATCCCATTTCCACCAATCCTCACCACATTTCCCCTCTCTCTCTAACAGATAACCATGCCACTTTAGTCCCTCAATATTTCCACAATGTTCTCTGGCCTTCTGATTGGTTAATTTCTCAGATGAGTAACTAACATGAGTTAATTCACTGCTTAATTTCCTTTCCCATACTTTCATTTTCCACCACCACAGATCCCAGGTAGTTAGTTTCTCCAGGTTATAGAGTCCTATAGAATGGAGACAGACCCTGTTGCCCGAAACTGGTCCATGCCAACCAAAGTGTCCATTCACACTTACCCCATTTCCCTGTACTTTTCCTATCTATGTATTGCTCCAAATGCCTTTTAAATCTTGTTAATGTACCTGCCTCAACCACTTCTGCTGGCAGCTCATTCCATAAGTGTACCACCCTCTGTGTTAAAAAAAAAGTTGCCCTTCAGGTTCCCATGTATTCTTTCCCTTCTTACCCTAAACCTTTGCCCTCTAGTCCTCAATTTCCCCAACCCTGGGAAAAAGACTGAGTGCATTCACCCTATCCATGACTCTCATGATCTTATACACTTCTAAAAGATCCCCCCTCAGTCTCCTATGCTGTAAAGAAAAAGTTCTAGCTTGTCCAACCTCTCCCCATAACTCAGACCCTTGAGTCCTGGCAACATCCTTGTAAATTTCTACTGCACTCTTTCGAGTTAATAACTCTTTCCTATAGCATGGTGATGAAAACTAAACACAATACTCCAAGTGTGGCCTCAGCAATGTCCTGTACAACTGCAACATAACTTCCCAACTCCTATACTCAATACCCTGACCTGATGAAGGCCAGTGTGCCAAAAGCCGCCTTCACTGCCCTGTCTACCTGTGACTCCACTTTCAGAGAACCACACACCTTCATCTATAATATTTACACGTTTACTCCAATTCTCTTTCCTTGGTTCAAGATTACAGTTCGTGTATTTAAGTCTACTGATTATCAAACCCCTGTATTTGAATATGTTTTTCGGTATAGTCAGTCTGTTTTCCTTGATAGTCAGTCATGTACTTATTATTCCCATCACATTTTTCAATGTTACTTGTAATAATAATTGGCCATGGCACATGAATTGTCACCTAATGCCTATGTATGTTTGTTAATAACAAAAACATTTGTTTCCTATCCTGAGGTCCCCAAGAACAGACCAGATATTAAATCTAAGTGTTGCTGGTCTGAATAAGTCAGCACCTGTGCTTCTTTATGTTGTTGCTGCTAAAAATCTTGCAAATAGAGCACGCCTTCCCCTCAGGTGTAGACTTGACTCCTTGCTTTTCCAAAAATACTTTCTCCAACATTTCTATTACGAAATCATATATTCTTTGGCTAGCCATGAGCAACTGAAGGGGAAGAGGCATTTTGCGCATCTCTGTGCCTCTTCTGTGTCATGCATGTTTTATACCCCTTAAACATATTCCACAGGAAAAAAAATTAACTTGGACAAATTCATTAATCAAACTAATTCTGACAAAGTATATCTGTCTTCCCATGTGGCTGACTCATAACTCTGGTCCTCCATGTCCCTGACTTACATTTCCATGAGCAACTAGAGAGTCATAGAGATAAAAATTAAGCAAAGGAAGATATCAGCATTTATGTATGAATGTCGGAAACTTCAAATTTTTTTAAACAAAAAATTTATACAATTGGAATAACTTGCACATTTTAGCTCTTGCATTTGAAAAAGCTGCTTTTCAAGCCCTCTAACATGAGCATAGGCTTCATCTTGTTTTAAATGACTTACCAATTAACAAATTCGGTTCATTTTTTTTGCAACCTAAGCTCTCAATCAATGACTTACTCATTGCTTAATTGCTTTTAAAAAAAATTGGTTTAGTTGTTATAATTGTTTTGTGATTTTTTTTTCCATGCTGTTTCTCATGGTAATGTATATTATCAATCTTCCACTGCATTGTACAGAGGAAGCTAAGACCAAGACACACAAAGTGAGTTAGCAAGTAGAGGATAATGGACTAGCGTACACTGGCATAAATCTTGATTTCAACGTTTTATTTCTAACCCTGTTTTATACAACATTTGACTTGACGTGATCATTTATACCTGAATAACAAAACATGTGGTAATTTAGTAAAGTCAGCTTAGTTGGAGTGTGCTTTTCTCACAGCAAAACCAGAGAAGTGGAAAACAAAATTCAGGTGCGGGACATCAGAAAAGCTAAGAAAAGATATTTGCAGTTTGCAAGTGACCATGAGTAGCTTTCATGGTCAAATGTGGTATAGGAACCTGTACAGGGGGAAAACATTTGAGGTGGAAGTATCATTTTCTGGGCAAGAACTGTGCAATAGACATTACTGGACACACAGGAGGCATCAAAACAAAGTTCAGTTGCGATATAATGTAAAATTTAAGCTGGTGGATGATTGGGCCAGAGCTACCAATATCAATTGTTAAAGAATTTCCCATTTACTTGCCGTTATATGCATATTCACCTACACTTACACTTATCACGACAGAGATTGTTCAGCAATCAGGGGAGTTTGAGGGTGAAAATTAGATGCACAAATTTTAATTGAATATCTGCCCTAATTCTACTTCAGCTAGGAAGTTTTTCTTTTGGTTTTAAACAAAAGATTTACATTTCGCTTTTAAAAATCCACGTGCGGTTTAAACACAATTGGCTGCAAGACTATCTTTCTACTTAGCTAAAGATTTTCTCCAGAAGGTTCCAGACAACAAATATGAAAATGTCAAAAGTATTTAAAAATAGAAAAAGCTAAGAAATGTTTGCTTTTTCTTTCTCTGACATTGAGCTTACGACCACGTGTTAATTTTCAAGATTTATTCATTAAACGATTAAACTACAAATCGTCTTACCTAGAAATTGCAATACAGGGACAAACCATTGCAGTTGACAGTTACCATTCAAACAAGCAGTTGTCCTCATCCTGCATATAGCTAGCTGTGGTACCCTTACCTCCTTACCTTACTGCTGTTGAGCTCTGAAATTGTTTACACACTTCTTCAAGACATTGAGAGATCTTAAAGGGTCAGGTCATATTTGTGTCTGTACCTCAAAAATGTTCCATATTCCATGCTGTTCCTGAGGAATAGCACATGATATCAGCTGATTAAAATATATTTACAGATCATGGCAACAGGGCTTCCTATATCTTTATACGCAAACCAATTTCCTTCTTGGGTTTGAGATCCAAGTGTTTAGCAAGAATGTTTTTAACTAAACAGTGCACTGTGCTAATCAAGCATGCTGTTGGGCATGAACAAAAGCAAGGGCGACTGTCTGAAGTCAGATTCCTTCTATAGGTAGGTAAAATTCTAAACAGGTTTAACATGTGACTGCGTTGGGAGGATTTTGGGCCATATATTGCATCAATCATTTGTCTGCCTCGAGTAAATGCATTGCTCTACTACACAAAAACATATTGTATCTGTTTTATATTGGTTAATGAGCAAATGGCAACAACTTTGTTTCTATTTGATCGCAACATGCAGTAAAATCAAATTTGTAAAGAATGTTTTTAAATCTCTGTGAATAAGATCACAAGATGATAAGATATTTGTGAAAGAAATATTATGCTTCAGGAAGGCTAAAGGACTCAGTTTACTGTGTGGGTCACAATTCAAACTGATGCTCATTTTAGGAATTTAGCACAGTAGTGTTCATTAATTATGTCATTAATTTGTAACATTACATTGTGCAAATTTGTCTCCATCTTAGTGCTTCCTATAAATGTCTGTGATAATGTTAATTTTAACTGGCTAATTTATAACATTTAAACATCTGTAAGCTTCAAGTATTTTTGTGAATACTACATATATTTCCAAATCAGACAAGTGGTTTACAATATGATGGAAAATGTTATTGAGCTGTGTCAGAAGACCAGTCCACCGATCTGCCTGGGGTTCTTAGCAACAATATGTATTGGACATGGTAATGGTGCATTCTTGTCTCTGAATCATAGGATCACGGATTCAAACTTCACTCTGGAACTGTAGTATATTAACTAGATTAACAAATGCCAGAGAGTGCGAGGAGTTATACACTACAGAAGCAGACTGGAACAGAATTGTATTGTTAATCACTTTTGGATAATTATATAAGATCTCTTGTATCTTCTTGAGCATATAGAGATTGCATGATTTTAATTGAAGGAAGTTTATCTTCTGCAACCTTATTTATTCTTCAACTATTATGACCAAAACCAAAATACCTGGTAATTTGCCTAACGAGAGTTTGTGAGGACCTAGTATGAGTACCAGCAGCTACATTTTGTCCCATTATAAAGTGAAAAGTACTTCATTTAAGTGTGGACCTCTTTTCGATATAGAACATGAAAGACTGTGATGAAAGAAAAATCTTTCTTTTAGCATTTTCTTTTAAGCAGCCTTTTTCTCTCCCTCTCTTAAATGTAATTGATAAGTGATAACAGATAAACAAATATTATGATTAATGTATTCTCCATCAATAGGGGGAGGTTGCTGTTGGTACCGTGGACTCAATATTGTCTTCTGTGGCAGTGAATTTGCAGTCTCTTTCACACTCTGCCTCATGACACTGCCATTGATGTTATTACTCAATTTCTATCTTCAATTTCTATCATCACTGAAGACCAGCCTTGCCTCCATGCCTCTGTTGTTGTCTCCAGTTGTGTATAGTGGCTTCTGATACAAAATATTGCTTATAGTTTATTATTACATATATATTTGAGTTTGTACCTCTCTGTGATGCTGAATGACCGTATCTGCTGTACCAATGTCCAACACTTATTGATTAACTCTCTCAAAGACTGGTAGAAACCTATTCTTTTCATAAGTAATGTGAATGAGGTATTCTTGTATTTATCATGAAAGAAAATCCTGTTCTGATGCATGATTATGGTTGCCTCTCCCTGCGTAACTGATAGTTTAAGTGTGTCAGAGATGTGCCCTGTGATAATGTTGTGTGTCTGGTGTCTGTCCACTGCCAACATCGATAGGGAGGTGCAGGCAGTCACACACGTTGAAGCATGCCCTGAGATGTTAGGGGATGCTAGCAAAGAAGAAAACCTGGAGGATCAAGTGGTAAACTGGAACTGCCAGGTACCACTCTGCCTTCTATGTTGTGAATTGGCACCATTCAATTTATCTCTGTTGCGTGTGAGAATAGCAAGCCACATATAAATGAATTGGAAGTAGGTCATAATGAGATGTTAATGCATGCAGATACACCCCTCACTACTCACTAGTGGGATTTTTACCTCTTTCAAACCTCGTTTGGAAATTCTAACTTTCTTTAAAAGTTTTTGAAGAGTCTCATTTTTCCAATCTTACCATATCTTCCATTACCAATGGGCTCACCATTACCCACGTCATTCAGGGTTGGAGAGAATACTCCCCATTGAATTAGTCCTTTTGTAAAGTAATTTGACATCTGTACCTCATGTACTAGAGCTGCTGTTTATTAAATGAGAGTCACTATAGTGAACAAGAGAGCAGTAATTCCAATGTTTGTGGTGGTCCCTTAGAATGAGTATGACACTTGCTCCTGGCTGGAACCCGGAGTTTTTTAACATGAGGAGGTTGTTGTACTGCAGCTATCAAACGTTCCTAGCTGAACAGCAAACCTTTCTGCTCTCATCACCACCTACCATTTATATTTCAGAAGAATTTACACCTTTTTATAATCAGCCAGTTTGAGCAGGTGATAACACACCTTTCATGACCCATCAAGCCGTGAACTGGCACATGAACCTGGAGCTTCTGGTCCTGAAGAAAGGATGCTACCACTCTGCCACAGAACCTCTGTGTTTATAATTTCAATATACATTACTCATGTAAATAATTGCAGATGACTTACTTTAATGGAAACTCAGCTTATGGGTGAACACACCTTGCCATTAATGAAATGTCCCCACTTGCCTTCCACCACGTGTGAACCCCAAACTAACATCATGTAAGTGTGTTCCGTAGCAGAAAATTACAGCTCAGTGGCTTTCTCAATCATAGTACCTTCTCCTTCAAGCACCTCACCTTATTCTACAACTGCCCTTCAAAAGAAAAAAAATCAACCTTTACCTTTTTTCCCTCAAAACCATATCCTAAGAATTAGAATAGATTTTATTGTCATGTGTACTCAAGTACAGGCCAGTGAAAGTGTACAAAGTCACCATTTCTGGATCCATCTTAGGTTTCTTGCTCATATATCTTCCTCTGTTCTTGCCTTAGTCTCTCTCTCTCTCTCTCTCTCTTTCTCTCTCTCTCAAGTCTTTTACTTACATCTATGGTCATCTTTACAACCTTGTCATCTTACATGGCTTCCCTATATCTATTGTTACAGTCAAGGTAAGGCCATCCCTGACTACTTCATTTTATTCCTCAGCACCCAAATTCTCTCAACTCCCTTAGAAACAAGACAACATTTGGTTTCTTTCCATTACCAAAAGACAGTGTGCATCCTTCAAAAACTTTAGAAAGGAATTAATAGATTTCTTTATATCACTGACACCAATTGTTAAAGTTGTCTTCCGCATCATCATCAACAGCAATAACTTACATTCTCAGAGCACCTTTTAACATAGTAAAACAAGCCGACAAGCCAAATATCATGTGAGATTTACCATTCCCTGGGCTCTGAATCCAAATCTTTCTTTAGTTTCTATCTTTGTGTCCTCTCTGAACTTCTTTTGTGCGTGTGGCTCACCTACAAAAACTAAAGCGTTGGTGGGGGAGAAAGTGGCCATTTGTGCTGATCTGAAGTAGCAAAAAGTTCAGTAATGTGCCTTGTTTGCATTTACTGCTAAGTTAGGGCAGCTTCTACTAGAAAGAAGGGAGTTTCTTGTTATGCATCAGCTGATTATGCATCATCTTAGGCTGGCTAGATTTATTGCACATGATGTTAGACACAACTGTCACACTCTCATTAATGTGTGTCTGTAGATATATGCCCATAAAACTTATCACCAGAACATATTTGGGCAGAGCACTTTCAAACATTATGTGAGAACTACTACTGGGGAACTACATGCAAGGTCAGTTGAAGCTTTCTCCTGATAACGCCAGATTGTGTCCTTTTGAGCTTCTTTGTCTTTTCCCTTACAGATTTTAATTGATTTTAAAATAGAATGCAAAGATCAAGCACATTGTCAAATCTGAAAACCAGTTGAGCAATATTTTTGCCATGTTGTGAAAGCAGCATTTTATGAAAATGGCTTTGTCAAAGGGAGGAATAGTGAAAGCAATCGCATATCATTTGTTAACACCGAGATGTTAGCAGTGCATTGTTTTTCTCTGATTGTTTTATCCCATTTTTGATATAGCTCTTTGTATCTATTGTCTATGTTGGATTTAGTATCAAAAAGGACCTTTAACCAGGTTTCTTTAATAAACACAAAATCAGTTTATTATTAAGAAAAAATTATGCTGCAAAAATGTGGAATTTGTTAATATACGCAGTTGTAATATGCAAATGTAAATGTTTACCACTCTAAGAAACCCAATGCGCGCACATATCAGACTAAGGAAAACAAAAAAAAAAATTCCTCTCTGCAGTGATTGACTTAAAAGTAAACACTTTTGGGTCAATAAATCTTAGTACTTGAAGGCAAAAATGAGAAGTTTTGTAATGCACAGAAGTGTTAAGTATTGCTTCCTGGTATACAAAGATAGATGTTCCTGAACACAGGACATTTTTTTTTGTTAATTCACAGGATGTGGACATTGCTGGCTAGGCCAGCATTTATTGCCCATCCTTAATTGCCCAGAAGTAGTTAAGAGTCAACCACATTGCCGTGGGTCTGGAGTCACATGAAGACCAGACCATGTAGGGATGGGAGTTTTCTTCCCTAAAGGGCATTAGTGAATCAGATGGGCTTTTCCCAACAATCGGCAATGGATTCAGGGTCATCATGAGACTCTTTAATTTCTAATTCTTTGGTGAATTCAAAGTCCACTATCTGCCATGGCAGAGTTTGAAATGTCCCCAGAATATTTAGCAGAGTTCTTCGATCAATAGTCTAACGATAATACCACTAGGCTATCACCACCAACCCACCCCACCACCAGCACCATCCCCCCCCCTCCCCCACCAATGCATGTGACTACAAGAAGTGTATTTTTAAATTAAGTGCATGTATTTTCATTAAAGTCTTTTAAAATGTAATGTGACCTAGTTTCCTACTATCCTTCAAACTCAAGTTCATAAAACAATATTAAATATGAAACCTTCATAATTTATTATAACACATCTAATATATCAAAAAGATTAAATGTATTTGAAGAAGATTGCACCCATTTGCGAATGGTTCTGTATAGATATAAAAATTACTACTTTGACACAGTACATGTAATTATTTTAGTGTGACGTCTTTGTGTCAAATTGCATATATTTTCTCGTTAATTTTAGTTCTTATCTCCTGAACATCCTTTTTGTTTTGCAAATCCTCAGTTAGCATGTTGTGGACATTATAGCATGAATTTACATTACAATGTGCTACTGATCTATTTTACGACAGACGACATATGATGGTAGGTGGGATGACCTTGGCAGCTGTCCATATTGTGCCTGGGAAAAGGAAGGAGCGGAGAGAGGAGCTTTTCAAACATTATTGCAAGGGCTAGTCAGTTTCCTCTTTTGATGCTGAGTTTCCTTTTCTTCGTGGTTCCTGATGCTATCCCCTTTGGTGTTTTGTGCATGAATGGAGAATATTACAGAAATGTTAGCGAAAGTAAGAGTTCCTATGCAGGATTCTCCTTCTCAAACTCTCCCCTCACCTGTGATGTGGTGAACTTGAGGTCCGTCATCTCTCTCTAAACCGAACCAATAGTCTATTAAGACTGTGGTGACTTTACCTTTCCTTTACCTTTATTAAACCTAGTTAACCTAAATAGAAATTATACCATGAATAGTTTCTTCTGGTTTAACTTTGTGAATACATGATTTCTTTGAATTGAGCCATTTTCAAAGACTAGTGATAATCAGTGCTTCTTTAAGGAAGTTTATCTAGGATTATTTTAGAGTAACGTGGGAGGAAGTCTGGAGCGTCACCATTAGATGTCCTAGGAAATTGTTACACTAATCAACATTCATACAGCCAAACTATATGCAGATATTAAAATCTTAAGTGTTTTTGGTTCTTGATGTAATAGATTCCTATGTATCTTCTTGGAAACATAGAAATGATAAATGTATGCTTGCACTTTTATGCATGGCAACATTCTGAGTTTGAAGTTGACTGTCATTGTTTTCACCCATGTGTTAGCCTGTTGTGTGTTTCTCCAAAAAGAAGCCATCTTTGTCTGAATTGGTCACTTCCAAGTGCAGTAGTAAGTGTCCTCTACCTCTCTTGGCTTACTCTGAAGAGCCCATCTAGGAGTTTGATAAGCAGTGATCTGTTCAATACTTGTCAATTTTTATTAACAAAGTTCTCCACTCAAACTTGACTTTTGTCTCCTTCCTTTGCAAGTCTCAACTGGTTACTTCTCCAGTATGGCCTCCTGTTTTAAGCCGTACAGATAACGGCTTGAATTGAATGCACAACTCATTTAATCGTATCACCAAATCTGGTCTAATGGGAGCAGAATCAGACTATGCAGTATCCTACGAAAACTTCCACTCCTCCATTCATTAAAAGTGATTTAATTAACACTAATTAATAAAAGGATTATGGAAAATAGAAGCAGTTAGTCAGGTCTGTCATAAAATGTAGCTTTGGCTACCCTCACTTGTGCTCACCTTCTCTAACTTTCTGCGTTGGATTGCTCTACTATTGGGAAAGAAGGAATGAATGAGCAAAATTTTAGTTTTTGGCTAATTATTTGAATTTCCTTCTAGCCTCAGTCCTTGGACAAGTTCAATCCTAATCTACACGCTGAGCGATAGAAGGAAAGATCAAGAGTATATAAGTCTGTGGCCCAATGGCATTGTTTTGCAACTTAAGATCGATCTTTATTACAGTAAAAATGCTCAGTGCTCAGGCTCACCCATTGTCACAGTATATACATAAAGCAATAGAACAAAATGATAATTTTGAAGCTTTATTCTGGTAGCTTGCAAAGAAGCAGAAAAATCAGTTTGCAAAACTTCTGATAAAACCCATCTAAAACACCAGCTGCTACAAAAATTATTTTTGATCTGCAAAGTGGAATTGCCAGCTGTCACATGCATTAAAAACAGAAAGAAAAGGGAGGCATGCACAACTTCACCATAAAATAAATTTTATATCTTTAGAAATTTGGAAATACATCACTGCACATTGGGCTTTTTTTTTGCATATTATGGGACCACATTATAAATGATTGAAACCAGACCAGTACAGGATTTTCAGTGAAAACATCACAGGGCTGCTTATGAACGGATTCATTTTATTTCTTGCACTGTAAGACCTGTTTTTGAAGCCAGCTTCAGTATTTTCCTAGATTAACATGTAAGTAATTCATTCAGCTTAACCAAATTAATCGACAATTCTAAATGTTTTGAACATTAATGATTTGGCACTTTGCCTCTTTTGGTTCCTTTTTCTGTGAGGTAACACGTTGACGTTCTCTGGGGTACAGGTCATGCTACAGCTTTTAAGGAGAATGATGAGTACCATGTTGTGCATATAGCCTGAGGGTCTCTTGCAACTTCGTTAATGACCCAACCCAGAGAAAAACTGTCAACTCGAATAACATGTTTGTTCAATTCTGCTGGCACTCAGCTGGGCTATGGCAAAGGATTGCAGGATGCACTTAAACAAAGCATTGCCCTGGGGAGACAACAAGGTGCAGTTCTGGATGAACACAGCAGGCCGAGCAGAAAGGCTTGCTCCTATGATGCTGCTTGGCCTGCTGTGTTCATCCAGCTCTGCACCTTGTTGTCTTGGATTCTCCAGCATCTGTAGTTCCTGCTATCTCTGATTCAACATTGCCCTGGGGAGGCAAGGCTGCCAATTGTAAGCAGTGTGAGGACTGAGATGTATGCAAGTAACTTTCAGAAACTTATGCTAATGAGATTGTCATAAATTTTGGGTTGTTTATTGTGCCTCTCCTGTAAATTTATTTTTCTTAAAATTTTGAGTTGTGTCTTTGTGTCATAAAATCATAGAGCCGTGCAGCATGGAAACAGACATTTTGGTCCAACTTGTCCATGCTGACCAGATATCCTAAACTAATCTAGTCCCATTTGCCAGCATTTGGCCCACATCTGCCAGAACCCTTCCTATTCATATACCCATCCAGATGCCTTTTAAGTGTCGTAGTTGTACCAGCCTCTACCATTTCCTCTGGCAATTCATTCCAGTACACACACCACCCCCTCCGTGAAAAAGTTGTCCCTTAGGTCCCTTTTGAATCATTCCCCTCTCACCTTAAACCTATGCCGTCGAGTTTTGGGCTCCCCTACCCTGTGATCTGTATTCTAAAACAAACCTTTAGGAGGTAACCAAAGCCACTGAGATGTGATGACCAATAAACAATTACTGAATCAAAGAACCCAAAACAATCCTCTCAAATTCAAGAATGAAAATTGCAAATTAACCTGACATTTCAATTAAGCACATAACCCTCTTAAACCTCAATGAAGTTGAAATGATGGGTTTTTTTTGCATCTGTCCTTGGGATGTGAATTTCACTGGCTGGGCCAGTCTTTATTGTCCATCACTTATTGCCCTGGACAAAGTGGTACTGAACTGTCACAGTCCCTGACCTCTAACCACACGCAGGAATTTGACCCTACAATAGTGAAGAGGTAACAATATTGTTTCAAGTCAGGATGGTGTGTGAGTTGTGGGTGAGTTTGCAGTTGGTGGTGTTCCCATGTATCTGTTGCCCTTCTCCTTCTAGATGGTGGAGGTCATTGGTTTAGAACCTGCTGTCTAAATAGGTGAGTTAGTGCAGGGCAACTTGTAGGTAGTACACATTGCTGCCAGTATGTGGCAGTGGGGAAGAGTGAGTGTTGAAGGTTACAGATGGGATGCTAATCTGAAGGCTGCTTTGTTCTGGATTGCACTGAGCTTCTTGAATGTTGTTGGAGCTGCACTCATCCAGACCAGTGGTGATAGTATTCGATCACACTTCTCACTTGTGCTTCATTGTTAGGGGAGGTGCATCCAGGAGAGAAATTTCCTGAAATGAAACAAATGTAAAGCAGCAGCAGCAGCTGAAAAAAGGAGTTTTGACACTGAAACAAGGGTAGCCCATCGTTAAAGTATGTGCATCTATAACAATGCTGTGGCAGTAAAAAGTTTGAACTCTCTTTTTCAGATATTTGTAATAAGACTATTTTAAATAGTTCCTGTGTAGTAAACATTGGGACCAGTAGAATTCTTGAATACTATCAGCCTTGATGCAAAAAATCATTAGTAGCCTAACTTTCCAATAAAAATATAAAACTCTAGAGCTGGATTATAGTTTTGGTTAGTGCCTAGGAGAGGTTAGGCATTGCACATGCTCAGAAGAATGTTCCCCCTGTGAAGTTTCTACATAAAGTCTTGCTGCTTCAAAGCACTTAGTAGAAAGAAACAAATGGGCTGAGTTGGGGTAGCTGATAAAGAATGGACATTAACAAATGTCAGTTTTTGAGAAAACGGCTTTGAAGCTGTCAACCTAGTTGCATTTTTTTGAAGAGGGAAATCAAGAGTTATGCATAATATACAGAAAAGTCTCTCTGGAATGCTGCCAGCCTCTCCTTCCTTGATGTTTTGTTTCTACCTGACCTACTGATCTCAAGGAAGTGCTGATATTCTTTGGCAAGTGGTGCGATGTCTAGAACTCCTCCCTCAGTTTGTATCATGGGGATTTCTTTTACTCGTGTTAAAAGATCAACAGATAGTGAGTTGATGTTGAAAATATAACAAATTGTTTTTATAGAATCTCCACAGTGTGGAAACGGGCCATTTGGCCCAACAAGTCCACACCAACCCCAACCCCGCCTCCTGAAGAGCATCCCCCTACTCTATCACTCACTGTAACCCTGCATTACCCATGGCTAATGCACTTAACCTACACATCCCTGAACACTATGGGTAATTTAACACAGCCAATCCACTTAACTTGCACGTCTTTGGACTGTGGGAGGAAGCAAAAACCCATGCAGATATGGGGAGAACGTGCAAACTCCACGCAGACAGTCACCCGAGGCTGAGATCAAACCCAGGTCCCTGGCGCTGTAAGGCAGTGGTGCTAACCACTGAGCCGCCAAATTGATTTAATGAATTTAATGTGTCGTGTGGTGGAGAAATAGCAAGAAAGAACGTGGATGCGATGCATGTAAAGGAAAGTGTAAGCATGGCGTGAAAGGATTCATAGCTGTCTGTGCACGGTTTGAGCAGAATGCCAGTGGCGCAGTGATGCCTGTTCCCTCTGTCACTGCTGCAGACATCAGATCGGTCTTCCTGCAAGTCAACCCAAGGAAAGTGACGGGCCCAGACAGAGTCTCCAGCCGAGCACTTAAATCCTGTGCGGACCAACTGGTGGAAGTATTCACTGACATCTTCAACCTCTCCCTTCTACAAGCTGACATCCCCACCTGCTTCAAGAAGACATCATCCCCATACCTAAGAAAATACATGCAATGTTCCTTAATGACTACCATCTGGTGGTTCTGACCTCAATCACGAAGTGCTTGGAGAGGCTGGTCATGGCCCATATCAACTCCAGTCTCCAAATCTGCCTCGAAACCCTACAAGTTGCCTACTGGCACAACAGGTCTGCAGCAAATGCCATATCCCTAGCCCTGCACTCATCCTGGAACATCTGAACAACAAAAACACCTATGTCAAACTCCTGCTCGTTGACTACAGCTCCACCTTCAACAACACCATTATCCCCTCCAGACTGATCTCAAAACCCCATGACCTTGATCTCGGCTCCGCCCACTGCAACTGGATCCCCAGCTTTCTGACCCACAGGCCACAATCAGTGGGGACAGGTAACTGACCCTCCTCCACAATAACACTCAAAACTGGAGCCCCCCCAAGGAAGCATCCTCAGCCCCCTACTGTACTCCATGTACACCTACGATGTGTTGCTGAATTCGAAACGAACACCATCTACAAGTTCGCTGACAACACCGCCATGATGGGAATAATACAGAAGGGAGGTAGAGGGCTTGGTGACGTGGTGCAATGAAAACAATCTCTCAACGTTGGTGAAACTAAAGAACTGACCATTCTTTCCAGAAAGAAAAGAGGAGAACGCGCCCCCATCTACATCAATGGATCTGAGGTTGAGAGGGTGGAGAGTGTCAAGTTCTGCGGAGTGATGATAACTGACAACCTGTCCTGGATTTCCCACGTAGATGTGACAGTCAAGAAGGCACAACAACGCCTCTTCTTCCTCAGGTGGCTCAGGAAATTTGACATGTCTATAAGGACCTTGACCAACTTCTACAGGTGCACCATTGAAAGCATACTGTCCGGGTGCATAACGGCCTGGTATGGCAACTGCTCTGCCCAGGACCGTAAGAAACTACAGAAGGTTGTGTGCACAGCCCAGACCATCATGGAAGCCAACCTTCCATCCAGGGACTCCAGTTACAGCTGTGGACAGGCTGCCAACATCGTCGAAGACACATTCACCTCTAATGATCCTTTTTGTGCTTTATTCATTCACAGGATGAAGGGCGTCACTGGCTAGGGCAGCATTTATTGCCCATCCCTGATTGCCCATAGGGCAGTTAAGTGTCAACCACATTTCTGTGGGTCTGGAGTCACATGTAGGCCCGACCAGGTAAGGATGGCTGTTTCCTTCCCTAAAGGGCATTAGTGAACCAGATAGGTTTTTCCAACAATTGGCAATGGATTCACGGTCATCATTAGACTCTTAATTCCAGATATTTATTGAATTCCATTCAATTGATTCAATCCCACCATCTGCTGTGGGTCCCCAGAACATTATCTGGGGCTCTGGATTAACAGTAAAGTGATAATACAACTGGGCTATCACCTCCCCTTCTACCTACAACCTCTTCCATCAGGCAGAAGATACAGAAGCCTGAACATATGCACCAGCAGGTTCAGGAACAGCTTCTTCCCAGCCGTTATTAGACAGATGAATGGACTGTCTCGCTTCAAATAATGCTGATCTTGCTAATGTTGATCTCACCTACCACATGCCCTATGCAATGTAACCTGTATGCCTCTGTCTAAGTCTTTTTGATCTTTACATCTTTGCTTACTATGATCTGCTTGTACTGCTCATAAACAAAGCTTTTCACTGTACTTTGGTACATGTGACAATAAATCAATCAATCAATCGAGGAGTAGACTGTCTGTGCATTTGATTGTGTGTGTGTGTGTGTGTGTGTGTCTGTGTGTGTGTGTGTGTGTGTGTGTGTGTGTGTGTGTATGTATGAGAGAGTGTGCGAGAGAGAGATGTTGCATTGCACCCTTATGGCAGGAAGCTGAAGAATGTGATGACAGGGCGGGAATTGCTGTGAATGTAGTGGGAAGATGATGAAATGAATGTAGTAAAGTACTGTTGAAAGGTGCAAAGATGAAGTGTATGTACTGTTCCTGTTCTTGTCAGGTTATTGAACAACCTCATTGTACAGTATCTGGAGTGATGCTTTAAAAGATTTGTTTAGCATTCGGGTCTCCATCAGGCCCCAAATGGAGTTTGTTATTGATCCCTGTCAATCACCAAACAGATCATGAGGCCAGTATTATAACTCTATAAACTGCATAGTTTCAGGTTATCAACAGTATATGCGTATAAATTACACGTTCCATAATGGCACTGTGTACATAAAATTATTCAGCTTTTCTTTCCTAATTATATCAGCTGATAACGGGACCATCCAATATTATAAGAGTTATTCATGCTGACAATTTCTTGGTTCAGTCGACTGAGCAAGTCATTTCAAAGAGGATAGCAGTGTTACAACTGATGTGAGAATGCTTATGCTCAGATCAAAAAGTGTTGAGGGTTTCTATTCACAAACACTATCTAGGGTACCCCAGCTGGAAAATTGGAACAAAATTAAACTGAGTTTTGAAGTCCCTGAAATCCTTGGGGTCAGGAGAACTGTTAATAGGTATGAATCTTGTACCTCAGGAAGAGAATCCCCCATCAGTAAAGCAGAGAGGATAAAGATGGGGGAGTAAAAGCACTTTAACTTTAAATGTATCTTCCTAAGTTCTACTGATTCTATTGTAGTTTATATCCAGTAAATATGGTGCACTTAAATCAATATTAGACATTTTGTGCAACTTATTGCACATTCAATGAAAATAACTCCCGACTACTCAGAAAACTGAACTAGGAATTTCCTTACAAACTGTTCCTGTTTGTTGAGTTCCCATGGGCTGTTGGTGTTTTGTCATCTAGCCAGAAGTACTATAATTAGAAATGTCACACTTTAATGAGTTAAAATAAGTAAAAGTTTAATTTTTCTAAGATTGTCAAACTATTTTGAATGCACATGTATGCAATTCCTGGAGTTGGAAATAAATTTCAAATAGTTTGTTTGGTGTTCAAATATGATTACTATCATACAATTATTTATTAATGCAATTACATCAAACCACAAATATTTATATCTTTATTTCCTTTAACAAGCATTTCTTTTTCATTAAACCTATCACAAATCAGCATGTTAGTCTTGGTTGTTAGAAATAAAAACAGCCAAATAACTTGAGCTTTGGATATCCAACAAACTTTGTTGATCATTTTGTGGAACAGTTACTTGCATCAGTTCAAATTGTATAATTTCACTGCAGTATTTGGCAAACATAAAAGTGTGACACGTATATTATGTGAAGGTCTATTGAATAGGAATTGCTGACTTAACATCTCAACATCTGTTGAATGGTTGCTCCAACAAAAACCTTTAAAACCACTGTCATTCAACACTTGCCCTGTATTTACTTTATTTCTCCAACTGTGCTACAGTTCTGGAGTATTGTACGTTTTGGAAGTGACCATTAGCAAATGTGCCTTAAACCATCCCGGTTCTAAGCTTTGGCATTCCCTCACTTAATCTTTAGATCTCTCCAGCTCCCTCTTCTGCTTTAAGACTTTCTTGAGAACTCACTTCTTGGACAAGTTTTTAATCAACCATCCACATTTCTTGTTCTGTGACCTGGTGTTGACTTTTGTTCAAGTTTTTTTTTTCCTGTGACATGCCTTTGGATGTTTTGTTCAACTTTCGAATAATGATGAACAGCATGTGTTACAGCTTATTCTTCACAGGAATATCTCAAGGTACCTATCTTCCTGAATTTAGTTCAACTGGACCAGATCTCCATTTTAAAACTTTGTGATATTGCTCCAAGAGAGCTGCTCAGTTCTTATGCATACCTTTTTGGCATTTCATTTCGTTATGAGTACGTCCTGCTTTGTTGTTCCTGGATTAGGTGATACTGGTTTTGTTGTACAGGGAGACTTGAGGAGAAACTGGACAAGGACATAACGGATAGAGACAAAGAAAGATATGCAGATTGAGCTAGATGAAGTGAGATCAGAGAAAGCTACTGTGAGACACCAAGTTGGAGCTGAACAGTTTGGCCATTGGCCTGTTTATGTACTCTAGATGGATTTTTCTTTTTAGCACTTTAATGCGCAATAGGTTAACACCTGCTTCAGGTATTTGAAAGGATTCCACTGGTTTGTACTTGCCCAGGATGGAGGGCAGTACCTGTACAGTTGGATATGTTTGTTTGTGTGCTTCTTCGTGTGGAAACTAAAGCAGTCATAGAGCACCTAAAAATGCTATGACATAGCCCGTTTTGGACTCGACATAGTCCATTTTCTCACTGTATAATTTTAACGGTCAGTTTAATTTCAGATGAGTTGTTAATTTTAAATCTGGGATAGATAGTTTTTTTTTCCTGTTAAGCAAAGGTATTAAGGGATATGGACCAAAGGTGGGTTTATGGAGTTAGGTCACAGATCAGCCATGATCTCACTGAATGGTGAAACAGGCTCAAGGGGGCTGAATGGCCTACTCCTGTTCCTGTGCTCCTATTTCCTTATGATCTCATGAAGCAGGCCAATGAGAGTTAGAGGAAAATATTGATGTCAGAGAAAACAACATAAAAATGTGAAATAAATAACAAATCAAAGGCAGCCAGAAAAAAAAATAAGGGTTTAAAATACAGAGAGAAAAATGAAAAATACAGAAAGATGGAAAACTAATTGCAAAAAAAATCCAGCGATATTTTAAAATCTCTATAAGGACTTCCTATAGAGAAGTAATATTGGATTGAATAGTGAATTACAAATCTTATAGTCAAACCTTGGATTTAAAAAAAAATGAATACACAGAATTACAGGTGCATGTAGGATAGAATTGTTTTTGCCAGTTAGAGGGAGATCATACAAAAATGTGGGAAAATGGTGCTACAGTCTGTTTGGACATTTGAGGCACAAACACCACAGTTGGTACCAACAGTTGGTACAAAACATTACGTTTGGTAAAGTTCAAATCAGCACAACATAAACCCAAGAGATGTTAATTGCTTTCTGTTAGACCCAATGCTCACATTAAAATCACGTGTCATGAAAATCAAATAAGGTGCAGCTATTTTGTATGTAGCTAGCAGCAGGTGGAGGTGGATGAGGATGAGTCATGCATGCAGTTACTTTTGTAAAGAACAAAACACTCGGTGTATTTTCACTGCAGGTTGTGGGCGGACATTAGGACACTAAGTTGGGCAACTGGAAAGCTAATTCTATCTAATGCTGTTTTGTGCAATTGATAGAATATAATAAATAATTTTTAATCAAGTAAATTGTATTGATGTTCCACACATCATAACTGAAATCTGAATGTTCTTGTCTGGAGAAATGTCAAAGTACATCTTTATTTCACACTTAGTGTTAATGCTTACTGTTTTGTTTTGTCAGCTATTTTGTTTTGATTAGTAGTTTAAATTGGTGTTGTATCAACCACAGACTGATACTGTGTGGAGAAACACAATGTCAGCATTATTTGCGCTTATGAACTGTTTAGTTCTTTTTTTGTTAAGTACCTGAAGTATCTGCGTAAGAATTAGAGGGCAATGACAAAACAGGGCTGAAAATGTATCAGAAAAGACGGGGCAAGTTGGATAATCTCACATACCCTGAGTAGAGTGAGCAGCTTGCTGACATTTGAAAAGGAGAGGCCAGCACGCAATAATATACTTGGGGTAGCCTTAATAGGATGAAAGTGGCATTTTCATCCCTCAAGTCCCTCAAGAGTTTCTGACCAGTCTGATTACCTGTGGCTGAGTAGACCCCAGCATTTCCAGAAGACAATAATGACCACTACTCAAACTGCAAGGCAGCCCCAAAACGTTGAGTCATGATACCAGACTTGGTGTTCTTGCTCAGGGACAGATTGTTGTCCATTATGAGTGGGCATTTGGAGTTAGTATACCAGAGAGCAACAATAGAAGCCACAAAGGGGAATTATCTCCAACGAACATAGGGAGCCCCCTAAGGAAGGTACCTCTCTTCCTTCCTGCGTTTTCCTGCAAATTGGGAAAGTAGCCGGTCTTGCTTTTAGCACTTTCAAGCAGCTTTCAATAAAGTGCAAAGGTCTGTTCCAAACAGGTGCTGAAGACAAATGTTTACCACTTTGTATCTTTGACACACATTTCAATCTCTTCAAAAATCACCTGGCAATTACTGGTGAGATGAAAATCATCATGTCTATGACACAGATAACAAGGTGTAGAGCTGGATGAACACAGCAGGCCAAGCAGCATCAGAGGAGCAGGAAGGCTGACGTTTCAGGCCTAGACCCTTCCCTCTGACACGTGAAAATATATAGAGATCAACAGGGCTAACTTCAATTATTTCAATTAGTACTACTTAATTTTTCCACATTATTGTGTGAAGCTAAGATAAGACTGTGCTTCCCTATATCAAGTGGGTCTTGTGGTTGGTTGGCTCGCCAAGCTGGTTCATTAGTTCGCAGACGTTTCATTACCTTGCTGAGTAACATCATCAGTGCAGCCTCTGATGAAGGAGTTGTGTTTTCCCGCCTGGTATTTAAACTCTGGGCTCTGCGATCTAATGAACCAGCTCCGCGAGCAAGCGAACCAAACACAGCATCCACAAGCCGAGCTACAGATCTACTCAAGAACCTTACAAGTGGGTCTTCTTCCTTGACCTAAAGTAATTTAGCTATGATTCTGTAATCTTGCAATCTTTGTTAGATTTAACTGTCCTCTTACTGTCCTCTTATTGTCCTTTATGTACATAAGAAAAAAACATTAGTCTTTTTCCTCAAAATCTCTCTCTTCACACTCAAAAGAGTTTAGACAGGATGCATAAGTGTTCCTTAATTGCCAAGAAAGGATAATACATAATTCAACATTTAGAATCCTTGAGGAACCTCAATAAAGGTTGCTTATTTGCATTTTGATCTCTGTATCTTTTTTAAACTTGTACGAGGGTGGTATGCATCATATAAGAATATCAGAAAAGTATATTTTTTTCGAAATCCTTTCTATTGAAATGTATTAACAAAAGCCTATTACCACTATTGACACTGACTGGAAATGTATCTGTTCAATAATCTATTTCACAGCTGCTTGCATACCGAGCTGGTGCTGTTTTAACTTCCAGGGGGCAGAGGTTGACTAAGTGCATAATGAAGATGTGTATCTTTACCATCCAACACTCCGAAAACCGGACTTTAAAGTCATGAACCTAAAGCACAATGGCATGAAAATGTTATTTTACACATGAAGTTTGACTTTACCATTTGCAGTGATGTACTCTAGTTAATAACAGAATAGTACGGATTCTTCCTCTTTGCTTTAATTGAATAAGTAAAATTCTGAAGTTGTTTTTCTAAAACTAGTTCAATAAATGTCTCCTCAATCAAAGTACGGAGACTCTTCTCTGGTATGTTTACATTCCACTTTGGTCTGCAAAAATAGCATAGGTTCATTTGATCATTCCCCCCCCCCCCCCCGCCCCCGGGTGAAATACATAGTCTATTCCCAGGAGCCTATTGCCTTAGTGTAGATAAGATTCAAAACTTCCCATTATTCTCAGCCATTGGCAAAGGAGCTGCATGGATTTGACGGTCTTATTACATCATACAGTCATACTGCAAGAAACAGATCCTTCGGTCTAACTAGTCCACACCAACCATGTTCTCAAACTAGACTAGTCCTTCCAGCTTGTGTTTGGCCCATATCCCTACAAACCTTTCCTATTTATGTACTTATCCAAACGTCTTTTAAACATTGTAACTTTACCTGCATTCACCACTTCCTCTGCCAGTTCATTCCACACGCTAACCATTCCCTGTGTAAAAATGTTGCCCCTCATGTCCTTTCCTAAAACTTCTTCCTCTCACCTTTAAAATATGCCCCCTAGCTTTGAACCACCCACCCAAGGGAAAAGAGCTTTGCTATTCACCTTACCTCTGCCCCTCATGATTTTATCTCGTCAGTCTCCTATGCTCCAGTGGAAAAAAAAGATCGCAGCCTATTTTTTATAATTCAAACCCTCCATTCCCAGCAACATCCTGGTAAATGCCTTCTGAACCCTGTCCAGTTTAATAATATCCTTCCTATAACAGGGAGACCAGAATTGCACACAATACTCCAGAAGAGGCCTCACCAACATTCTGTGCAACCTCGATATGATGTCCCAGCTCCTACACTCAAAGATCTGATCAATGAAGGCAAGCGTGCTAAACACCTTCTTAACCACCCTGTCTACCTTTGAAACAAATTTCAAAGAATTATGAACCTGAACCCCTAGGTCTCCCTATTCTACACTACCCAGAGCACTATCACTAATTGTATCAGTCCTGCTCTCATTTGTTTTACCTCATATTTATCCAAATTAAACTCCATTTGCCACTCCTCAGGCCATTGATGCAATTGATCAAGATCACTTTGTAATCTTAGTTAACCTTATTCACTGGCCACTATACCAGCAATTTTGGTGTCATCTGCAAACTTATTAACCATGCCTCCTATATTCTAAATACTGACCTTGCCAGTGATATGTACATCCCATGAAAAGAATAATCAAACTTCAGAAAGCAATTTGTTGAGTGATTCAATAAAAGTCTTTCACAAGCATTTTACAGCCAATCCAGTACATGAAGTGCAATCACTGAAGTGCAGAAAACTCATCACTGCAAAATCAATGGATTTTTGGTCTGGCAGGATCTGTGCTGTAGCATCTCTCCCCAGATGTTGCCATACCAGCTGACGTTTTCCAGCAATTTCTGCTTTTGTTTCTGATTTTTAGTGTCTGCAATTCTTTGGGTTTTTTTTTTGTCTAGCAAAGTACTTTAACACAGCATTCAGTCCCCCCGCCCCCCCATCCCCTTCTAAAACTCCCTAGCAGCTCCTACTCCCTTCTTGCAAGTATTAACATTAAACTCTCCCAAGTCAAATGCAGAATAAATTGCTATCCACACAACTCCAGCAGCTTGCCTCAGCTCTAACCTCAGAAGGATAATCCATAGTGAATAGTTGGACATTCTTCCTATTTTTTTCCACACCAACGATCCTGATTGGTCTTTAAAAGTGGTGTTAGTGTCAATATAGGGACAGGAATGTGCTGTAGGCTCATGCACCCAGAATTGATTATTAGTTGCATTTCATATGGATCCATGTGGACAGTAAATACAAGAAATGTTCAGTCTGCCATTTGAGATGGATAGGTGCAGATCAATGCTTAATTTGCTTGAGTTACGCAGTTCTTAATGTGGCTTTCTGTTTACAAACCATTCGACACATCAAAATAAATATTTTGCTTTAAACTGGCTTATTAAATAAAAATAGAAATATTTTGGGAGTGAACCATTACCAAGAGTCATAATTTACAACTCTGGCAATGTGACAGATATTAACATTTCAGTAACCTTGTTAAATTAATAATTTATAAACAATGCCATTTGCAGGATTACTGATTAGTTATTACAACAAGCTACTATTTTACCACTATAAACAAACATATTATGCTGAACTTTTACTAAGCTAGCTAATGGATGTTAATGAAGTTCGAGGATATGTTATTGACTTGACTTCTGTTTTTATTTTCAGATACAGAGGTGACCCAAGGCTTCAAGAAATAAATGCATTCATCTTGTAGATGCAGACAATGCCATGATACCCGTGCAGATTAACACTGAGGTCGATGTTACAGGAACTGGAAGATACTGAGTTTGGCTATGAAGGTGTAACAAGCAATTGTTGATAAATTACCTCAAAGGAATACAGTTGATTTGTAAATGCTGAAACAGTATTAACAGCACCATTCCAAGGAGAGTTATTTTTGGAGAGTATACACTTAGTCATGTTTATTGGGAAGATTTCCACCTTGAGCCATTTCAGTTCACATTTGTTATGTTCACTTCACTGACTCCTGAATTTCTCAGCCAGTAGTTTTCTTCTAAACTAATCTTCATTACCAGTGTCCCTGATCCAAGGAGAGTGCTACAAAGATTGCCATTGCGGAAGCATGTCCAAAACCACAGAGATTGTCAATCTCTCATTCTTAATGGATAATGAAAAGGAAATAATCTTGGAGGTTTTACGTCGAGATGAACAATTGAGAAAAGCCGAAGAAAAGAGAATAAGGTGAGTGGTCTTTTGGGGGAAATAATTGTCTGCAAATTGATGGGAGCAGTAGAATTTGAACTGTAAACAAGAATTCACAAAGCAGCACCAAATAATTTGTAATTAATACATCTTATTGCTTTCATAAATGGGAAAGAAAAGAGAATAGAATACTGTTAGATCTTGTGTTTGCATAGTTTTTTTTCCGTTTGGGAAATTCTGGATCTCATCTGAGAGTCAGACTGGAGGCCTGTGACCAGTGGTGTGCTACAGGTCCACTGCTTTTTGTCATTTATATACATGATTTGGATATGAACATAGGAGATACGGTTAGTAAGTTTGCAGATGACACTAAAATTGGAAGTGTAGTGGACAGTGAAGAACATTACCTCAGAGTACAACAGGATTTTGATCAGATGGGCAATGGGCCAAGGAACAGCAGATGGAGTTTAATTTAGATAAATGTGAGATACTGCATTTTGGAAAGGCAAATCCGGGCAGGATTTATACACTTAATGGTAAGGTCTTGGGGAGTGTTGCTGAACAAAGAGCTCTTGGAGAGCAGTTTCATAGTTCCTTGAAAGTGGAGTCACAGGTAGATAGGATAGTGATCAGTGCATTGAGTATAGGAGTTGGGAGGTCATGTTGTAGTTGTACAGAACATTGGTTAGCCCACTGTTAGAAAACTGCGTGGAATTCTGGTCTTTCTCCTATAGGAAGAATATTGTGAAACTTGCAAGGGGTCAGAAAAGATTAACAAGGATGTTGCCAGGGTTGGAGGGTATGTGCTGTAGGGAGAGGCCAAATAGACTGGAGCTATTTTCCCAGGAGCATCGGAGGCTGAGGGGTGACCGTATAGAGGTTTACAAAATTGAGGGGTATGGACAGGGTAAATAGGCAAGGTCTTTTCCCTGGTGTGGGGGAGTCCAAAACTAGAGAGCACTGGTTTAAGGTGAGAGGGAAAAGATTTAAAATGGACCTAAGGGGCAACTTTTTCGTGCAAAGAGTGGTATATGTGTGGAATGAGTTGCCAAAGGAACTGATGGAGGCTGGTAAAATTACAACATTTAAAAGGCATCTGGATGGATATATGATTAGGAGGGGTTTAGAGGGATATAGGCCTAATTCTGGCAAATGGGACTCGATTTGTATAGGATATCTGGTTGACATGAATGAATTGGACAGAAGGGTGTGTTTCTGTGCTGTATATCTCTGACTCTATGACTGTATCTGATGGACCTTTAAATGACTAGGAGTGCAGCAAATATCTGGTATGGGGGAGAAAGTAGTATCTATTATTATGGGAGCATATTTAATAGATTCAGCATGCTGCTTGCTTTTGTTGGAGTACTTATGTTCTCAAGACAAATGATACTTGTCTTGCTTGACTTATTCTGAAGTGTTTTATTTCAGAGGCATAAGTCTAAAATCCACTTCATACATTTCAATTTTTTGATTGATTCCATTGCAAGAAATGATAATTTTTTACATAATTAATGAATATGTAAAACCTACAGAGACAAATCTGCTCCATTAGCACTGGCAGTGGGCCGTTGCACAGAAACTGCTGTCAAATATTGTTTTATAGTATGCTACAAATTTGCTAGAATGTACATTAAGTGAAGTGTTCCAATAATAGTTCCTATATATATTTGGTTTGAGTGGAAAATAACCAGTGTAATCTTTAAAATATACTAATTATTTTGATTGAGCATTTAGTAGTATTTTATCATTGATTTTTTTTTCTTTGATTCTGTTATAATCCCAGCTGATGGTACTGCTGGGCAACTCAAATCCCAAAATGAAAATCTAATAGATACTTTCTCTTTTTTTGTTGTTTTTGGTTAATGGAGTAATCATCCATTGAAACATGGGACAGTAGCTTAGCAATGGATATTGCTTCTTACTTGGTTGTGAGATATAGATGATTCTACATTTCCACAAGACTTGAGGGCCATGATCCTGTCTACATAGTGGGTGAGGAGCCAAATGGTGAACACCACAGCACCAGTCCTGGGTCTTTTGGCACTATTATGGACCATTTTCCCTTTGAATGAGAGTGTAGGACGTTGAGAGGAGACCTGATAGAAGTTTAACTCTATCTATACCTCTCATTATTTTATAATGGTAGTTGTCTGTCTTTTCCCAAGAATGGGGGATTTCAAGACTAGGGGGCACGTTTTTAAGGTGAGAAGGAGAGACATTTAAAAAAGATGAAGAAAATCTTTTACACAGAGGTTGGTTTGCACGAGGAATGAACTTCCTATGGGAGTGATGGATGTGGGTAGAATTACAACGTTTAAAAGACATTTGGATAGATACATGAGGGTTGGAGGGATGTGGGCCAAGTGCAGGAAGGTGGGACTAATTTAGTTTGGGATTATGTTTGGCATGGACTGGTTGGACCGAAGAGTCTGTTTCCGTGCTGTATGACTCTGACTGTACGAAAATGGCACTTGTTGGTAATGCTGGTGCAGATTGGGGCAAAGTGGGTGGGGGTGGAGGTGGTAATGTTTCCCTACTGAGTGAGGACTGAGGACGTAGGGAACGCAGAAACCATGCGGGGTTAATGGGGTGGGAGAGAACCAGTGAGATAGATTTAACATGCAATAGTGAGAGCAGTAGAGCATGAGCCTTGGTGGGAGGTGGGTGCAGCAGCAGAGAGAGAGTGAGTGAGGCAGTAGAGAAGAGATGTTGGCACTTACCCTGGCAGAGTGGAGAAGGTCCTGGTCTCCTCTGTCAGTCTTTGGGGAACAGAATGGCCCTCCTTTGCACCATCCTGTCCATTAGGACCTCCAGGTCGCTGTCCACAAAGCGAGGCGCCAATTTCATCTTGCCTGCCACATCCAGGGCAAATGTCTCAAACCACACAGGGTAGATCCACATTGACAGCACTTGACAGAGTGCACAACGGCTGACACCAAGGATCCAGTCATATTCTGGCAGTGGTGAGTATTTCTGCCTGTGTCGAATAGGAGAGATGGGTGAGGATTCGCTGGCTGGGGAGCTGTCAGGCTGTAATGCATAGATAATGAGGCAAGTTTGGAGTAATAGTGTAAGAAAACTTGCCAGGCCTTTTGTAGAGAAACTCTCCATGAAACTTGATGAAAAATGAAGTTTTATTAAGATTCACTCCGTTAGGGTTTTCCTCCTCCTTTCAATTGTAACCTACCGTCCTTTTTATTCTCATCTTGACTTCTATGAAAATACATAAATCTCCTCTTTACAAGCATTTTTTATTGTTCAGATTTTGACTTAGAAAATGAGAATGGGGACAACATGGGTTTTGGGAAGAGGAGCATAAGTGAGATTTTAAAAAAAATTGGAATAATAGTGCCCTCATTACTTGAATTATTTTCAAAGAATGAGGAATAAGCTGTCCATATGTTTTAAATTAGTTTGTAAAGGCAGGTGAATTCTTCATATTCACTTATTTGTATTTAAATAGCGCAGCAGACTTTTTATTGTGTGAATATTATTATCTATGTCAAAGATAAAATTGTTTGCATCAAAAGCCTGGTAAAGCCAATGACCACCCAAATTGGATCTTTCTGGCAGATTACTAAAATTGTAATATCTTAGCAATGCCTGTTCTTGAAAACTTGCGCTGTTTTCTCTTGATCTTTGAATATGACATGACTTTCCAAATTCATGTCTATTTGCAGTACAAGTCTTTATTTTGACGCTGCAAGGCAGATTCAAACAGCTTCAGCCAAAGTCACAAACAGCATTACCTGTGAATTTGAACATGGTGCGTTATTGCTACTCCTCCTTCTCAACCTGTACAGCCTTGAACATTGTTGGTTACAGTGTTGGTTCTGAGGAAGGGTCACCAGACCCAAAATGTTAACTCTGATTATTTTTCTACACAGATGCTGCCAGACCTACTGAGCCTTTCCAGCAACTTCTGTTTTTGTTTTTGGTTTCACCACTACTTGCCAAACCTCTCTTCCATGATTCAACTCAGTTGGACTGTCTTCACTTCATTCCATTGATATGTACCACATCACAGCTAGAGCATCTCTCACCCTCGCATCATCACCTCGGGAATACCCAGGAATCATCTTGGGTTTCCTCCTTTCCCACATACAAATATTGTCCCTTTTGAACATCACTTGCAGGCATATTGTGAGCTCTGTATTGTAAGCTGGTGGTACCCAATTCTACCTCTCCCATCTCTGTCAACCCCACCATTGCCTCTACCTATCAGACTGCTTTCCAATACTCAACTTTGGATGAATGGCAACTTCTTCCAAATAAATATTGTGAAGTCAAAAGCTATCATTTTTAACCACTGACTGCATCCTCTTTCCCAGTCAGATGAGCTAGATCACTTACAACCTCAACGTTTTACTCGACCAAGCTGAGCTTCCAACTTCTATTCCTGTTTATCAAAAGACATCACTAAAGGGTTACCTGCCAATGTAACATCAAAAACTTCTGGCCTCCCTTAGTTCACCATCTTTGGAAATGCAAATTTATACCTTTGTCGCCTCCCAGTCTCAATTTACTTGAGTTCTCATTTGCTGAGCATCTAATCCTTCATCCTCTATTGATTTGTATCTCGGTCAAAACTGACAGTATTCTATTCTGTTTATTCACCTCTCTTGACCTCAGTGTGCCAGATGGGTTCCATCCCTCAAATGTAATATATTTATGTTAAAACTCCTTCACAACCTTGTTTGCAAAACTGTGTCTCTGAAACATTCTCCAGCACTACAACACAAGAGCTGAAATTAATAGCTTTGGTTTTTCCAAATTTAAACTGGAGGAAGTTGTGACTGCCATCCAGTATCAGGTTGTGTGTCAATCTAACAACATTCAGAGGCTCAAAACCAGAAAATCGATTGAAGAGGTTAAGCACCAAATATCAGATTTGCAGCAGTTGATTCCATGACTGCAAGTGGTATCAGGTAACTCGATGAGGAAATAGATGAGGATCAATGATAGACCAGTAATGATGACCTTAGGACCAATTCTACCATGCATTCTACTAATCAAATTCAATCTACAGCCTATGTAGACCAGGGGAATTATTGTTTGATCTTGATTCATGTATTTCCATTATGGCCTTTGTTTGGGTGGTATTGCCTTCCCCCAACATTCCCTCCATCTTCCAATACCCTTTTCATTTGAGCCAGGCACCTCTGGCTAAACTGTTGACTTACAGCTACAATGTGCCATCTCCCTGGGAAAGTGAAAAAATGATTGGGTGCGTCCTGTACACAACAAAGACAAATCCAAGTTGGTGAATTACTAGCATGTCAGTCGATTCTGAATTGTCAGCTTTGCTTTCTTCGTGTCTCTAGTTTTCAGTTGTTTACGTCTAGAGCTATTCATAAGGGTCAACCATCCAACGGAACATCTAATTGCTTAGTAGATTTTTGAAACCTAGCATGAGTCACTCTGTTCACTAAAGTAGCACTCATACTGACTAACTTAGGCACTTCGGCTAGCATGAGGGAAAAAAAAAGATCGCCTTGATATCAAGACAGCATTTGACTGACTGTGCCATCAAGGATCTGTAGCAAATTTTAAATCATTGGGAATCAGGGGGAATATCTTTCCCCTGACCACAAAGTGAAAGCTGCCCAGTAGCTCCGATAGAAGGCATCCATATGGATGTTAGATGTCAGCTAATTCAGGCTGACTGCATTATTCAAAGTTCATTATCTTGAAACATATGCAGTGTGTGTTTAGCGATTGAGAGCGAACTATACTGAACAAATACAGTGAAATCCTGATGAGTTAAATCCCAGGAGATCCACACGCAAATTTGTGTTAAGCAGAATCCCTGGGTAAGCTGACTTGCTTACAAATGTGCTCTTTGTCAAAACAATGCCAAAGGAAATTTAAAAAAACAGTAAATGGGTGAAAATGTGTTTATTTAATTTTATTCAAACCTTTCAATGGCTTGACCTTGTAAAACAACATGAGCAAATGTTGGAACTTCACACCAGGAAAATTCAGTAGACTTTTTTTCAGTAGCTTATGCTGCCTTTGGACAGTCTGTCATAACATCAATGTAATCAAACATGTCATCAGTGTTTTTGGGCGAGGACCATCACCATCAGCAAGGGAAACAATGGATGAATGGCAAGCAATGTCATAGATTCATAGCCATAGAGAGATATGGCATGGAAACAGACCCTTTGGTCCAACCAGATATCCTGTAGAAATCTAGTCCCATTTGCCAGCATGTGGCCCATATCCCTCTAAACCCTTCCTATTCATATACCTATCCAGATGCCTTTTAAATGTTGTAATTGTACCAGCCTCCTCCACTTCCTCTGGCAGCTAATTCCATACATGCACCACTCTCTGTGTGAAAACGTTGCTCCTTAGGTCCCTTTTAAATCTTTCCCCTCTCACCTTAAACCTATGCTCTCTAGTTTTGGACTCCCCCACCTCAGGGAAAGGATCTTGCCTATTTACCCTATCCATACCCCTCATAATTTTATAAACCTGTATAAGGTTTACACACTACCAATCGTAGCTGATTCCTCATGTTATCAAGGCCATTCACTGCACACAAGGCCATGCTCACAATGACAAGAGTATGGTAGATGGCCTCTGACGCTCCAGGGAAAATAGTTCCAGCCTATTCAGCCTTTCCCTATAGCACAAACCCTCCGACCTTGGCAACATTCTTGTAAATCTTTTCTGAACCCTTCTAGTTTCACAACATCCTTCCTATAGCTGGAGATCAGAATTGCACACAGTATTCCAAAAGTGGCCTAACCAATGTCCTGTACAGCCACAACATGACCTCCCAACCCCAGTACACAATGCACTGACCAATAAGGGCAAGCATACTAAACGCCTTCTTCACTATCCTTTTTACCTGCGACTCTACTTTCAAGGAAGTATGAAGCTGCACTCCAAGGTCTCTTTGTTCAGTAACACTCCCCACTTGCCATTAAGTGTACAAGTCCTGCCCTGATTTGCCTTTCCAAAAAGCAGCATCTCATAATTATTTAAATAAAGCTCCATCTGCCACTCCTCGGAAAATTTGCCCATCTGATCAAGATTCTGTTGTATTCTGAGGTATCCTCCTTTGCTGTCGACTACACCTCCAGTTTTAGTGTCATTTGGAAACTTACTAACCATATCTCCTATGTTCACTTCCAAATCATTTATATAAATTACAAAATCATCGACCTTTTCAGTCTCCTTGGCAGAAGAATATACTGCATTTACAAAAGACATCAGCGATCGGTTCTATTGTGCATCAAGTATGTTGTCCACCACAATGCATGTTTTCACTGTTATCTATGCTGGAATTTCCATGCCAGACTCTCAAAGACAAGTGAAATCAACCTCATCATCAGGCTGGTAAGCTTCACTTTGGTCATACTTCTGAACCTACAGTGGTGTTTACAGTTGACAGTTGTGGCTGCTGTCACCATCTACCATACTCTTGTCATTGTGAGCATGGCCTTGTGTGCAGTGAATGGCCTTGATAACATGAGGAATCAGCTACGATTGGTAGTGTGTTTTTGGGTTTCTCATCACCACTAATTCTTTGGCTGGAGCTCAGCCATGATGTTGGGAGGCAGTGATGTCAACTTCATGCTTGAAGCCAACAATTTCAGGGTGCATAAGGCAGTTGTCGTCTGTAATTTTTTTTCATTCATTCATGGGAAGTGCATATCGTTGTGTGGGCCAGCATTTAATCCCATCCTTAGTTACCCCTGAGAAGGTGGGAGTGATCTGCTTGAATCATTGAAATCCATCCAGGAACGTAGGTTACCCACAACAAGATTCCTAGCCTGTGGTCTGTTGTTGTAACCTCTGTATTTACATGGTTAGTCCAGTTCAGTTTCTGGTCAGTGGTAACCTCCAGGATGTTGATAGTGGGGAATTCAGTGATGGCAATGCTATTAAACATCAAGGATCATTGGTTAGATTCTCACTTTTCGGGTATGGCCATTACCTGGAATTTCTTGGACATGAATATTACTTGCTGCTTTTTGACCCAAACCTAGATATTGTCCAGATTTTTTGGACATGGACTGTTTCAGTATCTGGGGAGTTACGAATGGTGCTGAATATTATGCAATTATCGGCAAAAATCCCCACTTCTGACGTTCTGATGAAGGGAAGGTCATTGATAAAGTAGCTGAAGATGGATGTTACCCTGAAAACCTCCTGCAAGAGATGTCCTGGGGCGAAAATGATTCACCTCCAACAACCACAATGATCTACTTCTGTGCCAGGTATTATGCAAAGCTGCAGAGAGCTTTTCCCCCTAATTCCCATTGATTCCAGTTTTGCTCAGTCTCCTTGATGCCACAGTCAGTCGAATGCAGCCTTGATATCAAGGACTTTCACTCTCGCCTCACCTTTTGGAATTCAGCTCTTTTGTCCATCTTTGAACCAATGCTGTAATGAAGTTAGGGGCTGAGTGGCCCTGGCAGAACCCAAACTGGTTGTCACCGAGCAGGTTATTGCTGAGCAGGTGCTGCTTGATAGCATTGTTGATGACACCTTCCATCACTTTACTGATGATTGAGAGTAGGCTGATGGGGCAGTAATTAGCCGGGTTGGATTTGTCCTGCTTTTTGTGCACAGGACATACTATGGGGCAATCTTCCACATTGTCGAATAGATGCCAATGTTGTAGCTGTACTGGAACAGCTTGGCTAGGGGAGTGGCAAGTTTTGGAGTAGAAGTCTTCAGTTCTTCAAAGCATAAAACCATAAGGTATTGGGAGCAGCCCATCAAGTCTGCTCCACCATTTTGATCATGGCTGATATGTTTCTCAAAGTCATTCTCCTGCCTTCTCCAGTAACCCTTGATCCCCATCTTAATCGAGAACCTATCTATCTCTGTCTTAAATACACTCAATGACTTGACCTCCCCAGCCTTCAGCAGCAATGACTTCCACAGATTGATCATCCTCAAGAAATTCCTCCTCCCCTCGGTCCTAAAGAGTTGTGCTTTCAGTCTGAGGCTATACCCTTGGTCCTGGTCTCGCCTACTTGTGGCAACATCTTCTCCAAGCCCACTTTATCCAGGCCTCTCAGTATTCTGTAAATTTCAATGAAATCTGTACACCTCCTTCTAAATTCCAGTGAGTACAGATCCAGAGTCCTCAAATGCTCCACACCTGACAAGACCTTCATCCTTGGTATCATTCCTGTAAACCTCCTCTGGACTCCCTCCAATGTCAGCATATGTTACCTAAGATACAGTCCGAAAACAGCTCACAACATTCCAAATGTTGTCTGACCAGAGCCTTACACAGCCTCGGAATTGAGGGTGGAGATATTTGCAGAGCTGCCTCCTCCAGGGAGTTGTTCAGTTGTCCACCACCCCTCATGACTGGATGTGGCAGCACTATAGACCTTACATCTTATCTGTTAGCCGTGAAATCATTTAGCTTATTTTTAGGTATGCATTGTGCTGCTCTTGGCATCCCTCTTGATTGCTTGACTTAATTATAATAGTAGAGTGGGGCATATACCAGACCATGAGGTTGCAGATTGTGTTGAGGTACCTCATGGATGTCTAGTTTTCACTTTCGCTTCATGTTAAACTTCTTCCACCTATAGCAGCACCAGTCACATTCACTTGTGACCCTTCCACCCTTGGCCACCCTCTCCACCCCATGCTTATTACAGTCTGGCCTCCCTCCTTTAGTCATCCTCCGAACCCTGTGCAACTTAGCCTACTGCTATCTCATTTCAATCATGGCTTGGCATTGATGAACATTCCCCAGAGAAGGAGGGATCCTAAAGCGCAAAGTGGGTGGATAGGACATTGGGAAGCCAGATTTTGTGGGATCAAGGTATGAAAGAAAAGGTGGGGACCCATTAAAACCACTAATATCTCCAACACCTTGAAGATAATTTGTTCAAGAATGTCACAGGCCCCTCTTTGATTTCTGTACCTGAATCATCCTTCTCAATAGTGAGTATAGATGCAATGCACTCATTTAAAATCTCATCTAGATCTTCTGACTCCACACACATGGCCACTTCAGTCACTAATGGGCCCCATTATTCCCCTGGTTATCCTTTTGCCCCTAAAACACCATTTGGATTTTCCTATGTTTTACCCACCAGTGAGATTTCATGCCGCCTCTTTGCTCCCCTAATATATTTTTAAAGTAATCCCGTACACTTTCTAGGGTCATCCAGGGCTTCATCTGTTTTAGGCCCTTAGTATCTGCAATAAGCGTTCCTTTTATTTCTTATCCAATCCTGTACATCCCTTGACAGCCAAATTCTGCCTGTCTGTTCGTCTTACCCTTCACCTTTTATGGGAGCATGTTGACCGGCACACTTGCTGTTTTCTTTTTGAATGACTCCTAATCTGATGTGGATTTACCCACAAGTAGCTGCTCCCAGTTGACTTTGGTCAGATCCTGTCTAGTAGCAAAATTGGCTTTCCTCCACTATGTAGTAAAGACCAAGGTCAGTCTCACTACTGTCTTGTAAATTCTTCCTTTCATTTTCAGCAGTGCTTTTCTATTTATACCACTTTCTGCTGCACTTTTCCACTTCCTCAAATTAGAGCTAATCTGTTGCTTAGATTCCTTTTCAATATGTCCATCTTCTGCCACCATTGAACACAAGTCTTCAAATCTCTACATCTTTAATCTGATTCTCTTGCCTAGGCCAAACCTGTTCTGTTGGTGCCATTTTTTTAACCCCTCAGTTTGTAACAGAGATTTTTTTCCCTTTTAAAATTCAAAGCAAAACCACAGCATTTCAGTTGGTTCTTGGCGTGCTCGAATGGTCGTTCAGACCGAGAAGATTTTTGTTTTGATGACCTTTCCATACTAGAGATCATCAGGATATTGCAATCATTTTCAGTTTGAGAAAAATTTGCTTTTGACATGAAAATGTGAGGTTCAGGTTCATGTTGAACAGTCAGGCAAAGTGACTGATTAAAACACGCAGTCAATTCACCATCACTCAAGACAAATTTCACCCCAGAGCATCTTTTTGAAATAAATTTAAAAGCAGCATAAGCCGATAGTTATTTGGGTGATTGCTCATGCTGCACTTTATTCGTTTTATAAATAAGTCCTGAATAATTTTGTTCATCTCTACTTAACGGTAAAGCATGAAAATGCTTTTTAGTACTCAATCCAATAAATTTACTCAAACAATGGAATGGAATTTAAGCAAACACTTGAAAGGCAAATTACTTATTACAATCAAGATTGTCATTTCCACTCACTCCACTCACAGACTTCTATTGCGTTTCAACTAAAGACAAAATCATTATTTTATGCCTTGTGGACACGATAAAATACTTGTGGAAAGTGAGGCTAGCTGTCGGAGAAAGTAATCATCAAGAGGTTGAATGATGTCATAATGATTGCAGTGTACTACATGTTGATTGAATCAGTAATGAACTAAGGAAGCTGAAGAGTGTCATCAAAGCCTAAGTAATGATTTTCCAATTAAGATGATAGAAAGCGGGCAAAAGCAAGATTGAAAAATAATACATTTTGTTTTTGAGTCCTAAACTAAAATCACTTTGGCAACTGTAGAGCAATCTTCTTATTAGGGGAAGAACATGTTTAAGATAATTTTCAGTACAAGATACAATTTCAGAGCTCCATCCTACTTAGCCGTCCTTGGTGTCACAAAGGACAAAAATGTCTAACGTGATTGCATAGACAAAGTGTGCACAGCTATTTTAGTGTGAAGCAATTTTTTTCATTCTTCGTGATGAGCATCACGAGCAAGGACAGTGTTTATTACCCACCCTGAATTGCCCTCTGCGTAGCTTGCTTGGTGTGGCACAGTGGTTAGCACTGCTGCCTCACAATGCCAGGGACCTGGGTTTGATTCCAGCTTTGGGCGACTGTCTGTGTGGAGTTTGTACATTCTCCCCATGTCTGCGTGGGTTTCCTCCCACAGTCCAAAGATGTGCAGGCTAAGTGGATTGGCCATGCTAAATTGCCCATAGTGTTCAGGGATGTGTAGATTAGGTGGGTTATAAAGGGATTGGTCTGGATGGGATGGATCGGTATGGACTTGTTGGGCCGAAGGGCCTGTTTCCACACTGTAGGGATTCTATGAAAATTTCAGATGGCGTTTATGAATTAACCACATTGCTATGGCTCTGGAATCACATATACACCAGAATCAGGTAAAAATATCAGATTTTCTCCTCTGTAGGTTATTAGTGAACCAGGTAGGTTTATAGGACAACTTTGTTTTCTTGATCACTATGAAAGAGATAAGCTTTTCATTCCACATCTATTAATTAACAGAACGTAAGCACCATCCTTTGCACAAGGAGATTGTTGAGAGGAGAGAGATCTTTTAACAGCTTTGCTTCTGCAGCTTGTTGTGCAGAATTTGTAACCCATGCATTGTTGCAATGCCTGTGTCGGTAAAAATTCACTGTATTTCCTGTAATTCTCCAACATGGAGACTGAGTATTTTACGTCGGTATTTACTGTGGAGAAGGATATGGAAGACCGAGAATGTGGGGAAATAAATAGTGACATCTTGAATGTCCATATTACAGAGGAGGTGGTGTTGGATGTCTTAAAATGCATAAAGGTTGATAAATCCCCTGATCAGGTGTACCTTAGAACTCTGTGGGAAGCTAGGGAAATGATTGCTGGGCCCCTCATTGAGATATTTGTATCATGGACGGCCACATGCGAGGTGCTGCAAGACTGGAGGTTGGTAAAAGTGGTACCACTATTTAAGAAATGTGGTAAGGAAAAGCCAGGGAACAATAGACCGGTGAGCCTGACATCAGTGGTGGGCAACTTGTTGGAGGGGATCCTAAGGGACAGGATTTACATGTACTTGGAAAGGCAAGGACTGATGAAGGACAGTCAACATGGCTTTGTGTGTGGGAAACTGTGTCTCACTAACTTGATTTAGTTTTATGAAGAAGTAACGAAGATGATTGACGGCAGAGCGGTGGACGTGATCTTTCTAGTCTTCAGTAAGGTGCTCAACAAGGTGCCTCATGGTAGGCTGGTTAGCAAGGTTAGATCATGTGGAATACAGGGAGAACTAGCCATTTGAATACAGAACTGGCTCAAAGGTAGAAGACAGAGGGTGGTGGTGGAGGGTTGCTTTTCAGACTAGAGGCCACTGTTTTTCATCACTTTTATATAAATTATTTGGATGTGAACATAAGAGGTATGGTTAGTAAGTTTGCAGATTACACCAATGTGGGGGGTGTAGTGGACAGCGAAAAAGGTTACCTCCGAGAACATTGGGATCTTGATCAGATGGACCAATGGGCCAAGGAATAGCAGATGGAGTTTAATTTAGATAAATGTGAGGTGCTGCATTTTGGAAAGGCAAATCAGGGCGGGACTTGTGCACTTAATGGTAAGGTCCTGGAGAGTGTTGCTGAACAAAGAGACCTTGGAGTGCAGCTTCATAGTTCGTTGAAAGTGGAGTTGCGGTAGACAGGATAGTGAAGATGATGTTTGGTATGCTTGCCTTTATTGAGCAGTCTATTCAGTAAAGGAGTGGAGAGGTCATGTTGAGGCTGTACAAGACATTGGTTATGACTCTTTTGGAGTATTGTGTGCAATTCTGGTGTTCCTGCTATATGAAAGATATTGTGAAACTAGAAGGGTTCAGAAAAGACTTACAAGGATGTTGCTGGTGTTGGAGGGTTTAAGCTATAGGGAGAGGTTGAATTGGCTGGGGCTACTTTCCCTGGAGCATTGGAGGCTGAGGGGTGACCTTATAGAGGTTTATAAAATCATGAGGGGCATGGAGAGGGTAAATTGCCGAGGTCTTTTCCCCAGGGTGGGGTAGTCCAAACATAGATGGCATAAGTTTAAGGTGAGAGGGGAAAGATTTAAAAGGGACCTACAGGACAGCTTTTACACACAGAGGGTGGTGCGTATATTGAATGAGCTGCCAGAGGAAGTGGTGGAGGCTGGTACAATTACAACACTAAAAAGCATCTGTGTGGGTATATGATTAGAAAGGGTTTAGAGGGCTATGGGCCAAATGCTGGCAAATGGGTCTAAATTACTTCAGGATATCTGGTCACCATGGAAGAGTTGGACCAAAGGGTCTGTCTCCATGCTGTACAGCTCTATGATTCTATAACATGCTGGTGATTGTATACAACGTCAGTCAGTCTGGAGTCCGTTCTGACCTCATGTAGGCTACAAACACACTTTTCTCAAAGGCTAATGTCCATTTCAAAGTCTCACTGCCACTGGGAGGACGGGAAGAGCTGTGGGAGTTACAGCCAGTTGTGCAGAATGTGACAGATGACAGTAATGAGCCAGGACCCTCCTTGTTAGCCTTTTTAATTGTGACATTCCAGAAATGTGTGATTCAAACTGTAATGTGAGGGGTAAAATAAAGGAGTTAATGTTTGTTGAGAAATGTGCCACTGCAGCAATTTCAAAAGAGTGTTGTTCCCAAGATATCAGTGCAATATTTGGTGTTATTTCAAACTGTGCTTCATAATGAACTCTGTGGGTGGGATTGCCCAGTCCCAGAGGTAGTGAGAAGAGTGGGTGTGGGTTGATTTCCAGTTGACTGTTTAGTCTGGGAGAGAGGGGCAATTTTGGTGGTAGTGGACAGCCTGGTGCTGTTGGAAAATACCACAACATGCTTCTATCTAGAGCTCATAGTGTGAGACTAAGCATTGACTGATAGTTTTTTAAAAAAATCTCCAATGACAAAACAATGGAATTGTCCTCTAAGCAAAACAAACTACAAGAGACAACACAGTGTGGTGTTGGAGGAACACAGCAGGTCAGGCAGCAGAGGAGCAGGAAAGTCAACACTTTGGGTTGAGACTCTTCTTCAGAACTGATCTGAAAATGGGTCCTAACCCAAAGTGTTG
>NC_063342.1:42606750-42718861 GCF_021869965.1 Rhincodon typus | reverse complement strand
CAACACTTTGGGTTAGGACCCATTTTCAGATCAGTTCTGAAGAAGAGTCTCAACCCAAAGTGTTGACTTTCCTGCTCCTCTGCTGCCTGACCTGCTGTGTTCCTCCAACTCCACACTGTGTTGTCTCTGATACTGTCATCTGCAGTTCTTGCTGTCTGCGAAAACCAACCACAAAGTTGTATATTGATTCCTAGTTTATACATTTAGCTGATTTTGACCACAGACTAAATGGAGGCACTCCATACCCCTGAACTAATGAGGCAAATATCAAGCAGGGTTTCAACACAACACAATGTTTAATTATGTTTTCTAGCCCTATTGTGGATATAAGGTAACATCATTGGATACTTTGCTTTTGGTATTGTGATATTTTCAGTATTCCTGGGTTAAAGAATACTTCTTCTAGTGAATTTGTTCAAAATATATTTTCATTATTTTCACATGTTCTTATATGATGTTGAATAGTTGCTCACTATGGTATTTTGCAGTATTGCTCTTTTGTGTGATCAATATTTCAATCTATATATCTATTGCATCAATATATCTGTAATTTAACCAAGTTATATTCTCTCTCTCGTGTGATGTCTCAGTTCATGCAAATGGGGTCATATTGTGAAGATTTCTCACAACTATGGATCATTTTACAATCCTAATAAATTAGTTTAGAAAAGCAGTGTTGCTAGGAAGATGAAACAATTGCAGAACGGTTTTAAACTTAAGCAACTTCTAACCTATTTCAACAATTCAATAGTAAACATTGAACATAGAGTTGCTGCCACTTTGTATCAACATTGAACAAAAATGATTAAGTTTGGAAAACAAAAGGACAGAACGAGGGAGTTGGTGTTACTTGTGACACAACAGTTTTGTCACAGTATTGCTGGTCATTTAGAGCTCATTTTATGCTTGTCATTTTCTGTTTGATAATCAAACCGAGCTTTCATATATTTGCAGTTCTATTAGATGTTAATGTGGTGAAGAAAGTAATAAGGCTAAACCCATTATAATAAAATATGGTAATTACAACGATAAATATAGCAACAAATGTAAACATTACACTAGAAAGACCCAAAGCTTTAATAGGCCTTTTTGCTTCTACAGATCATGTATAATTTGCAACATCATGTCCTCCACATTGTTGGATATGACTGATTCCCAGGCAAGTGAGATACCAGAATTTGCATAAATTTGACTTTGGATTACTTTCTGAACTGCTGTCCTGCACAAACAATATTCCCCTTTTCTGTGCATCAGTAGGACAGCAATCACCTAGCCCTATAAATCTCCAACTGCATTTAGAGGTAAATATTTATCCAATTCTATTTTGAAGATGGTAAGCAATTGCATCTCAACTTCTTTGTCAGACTCCATTTGTGCCCATCTCCAGCAGTTTTATTTTCTCTTCAGTCTCAATTCAGTCTTTTTTAATTTTAAACCCTGAGTCCCTAATTTTTGTTGTTGATATCTCCCTTGATGTTGCCTCGTAAACAATCTTCTTTTCTCCAAGTTGAAAATTAATTTTGGATGTGCAAGCACCTCCACCCCAAAACATCCCATGAGGTCTGGATGTTGAAGTGCGTGCATGGCACTTTCCACTGCAGACGTTTTGTGGGCTGTAGATTAGCTTCTTACGGTGATTGGAACTCTGATACACGCACAGTATTCTCCACAAGAAATTCGGGATCTGTGTGAACATAAGTGATATTGTGTCTCTTCAACCAATCAGATTGAAATATCATTACTGAGGTCCAGCCATGAAGTGTAAGTTAGAATATTTATTTCAACATGAAATCATGCATAGCACATGAAAGGGAAACGCAGATAAGAGAGAAAAGGTGGAAATAAATAAAGATTTTAAAATATATGTATTTTAATTTCTTTAAATATCCAAAAATAATTAAAGTTTGAAGAAATTAGTCTGAGCGTTTATTAAATTTTCTGCTCCAGACAGATTTTTAAAAAAATTCATTCATGGGACAAAGGCACCATTGTTCACTGCCCATCCCTAATTGTCCTTGTGAAGGTGGTGATGAATTGCCCTCTTCAATCTTTTGCAGTTCCGGAGAGTGTAAATAGACCCGTTGTGCTTTTAAGAAGGGAGTACTGGATTTTGATCCACAACAAAGAAGCAGAGGCAATATATTTCCAAGTCAGGGTGATGTGTCACTGAGCAGAACTAGCAAGTGGTGGTGTTCCATGCATCTGCTACTGTTAGCTTTTCAACGTGTTAAAATTTACAGGTTTGGAAGGTGCTGTCAAAGAAGTCTTGGTGAGTTGCTGCAACGCACCATGCGTTGGTGGAAAAGGAAGTGAATGTTGAAGGTATGGGTATAGATTCCAATCAAACACATTGTTTTGTCCTGGATGGCATCAAGCTTCTTAAATGTTGTTAAAGCTGCACTCAATGCTTGGGTTCTGACCAGACCTGAGAAGGACATTAGTGAACTAAATGCGTTTTTACAACAGTCAACATTGTTTCATGGTCACCATTTGGCTAGTTCTTCATTCCAAATTTATTAATTGAATTCGAATATGACTGTCTGTTTGCTCTGGTGCAATGTGAACTCCTGTCCCCAGCGCATTAGCCAGGGCCTCTGGATTACTAATCTCATGATATTACCATCGCATTACAACCCTCCCCATTTGGCTGTAATTAGGACTTATGTCATTAAAAAATTTGCCTGTACTGAATTGAAAAACATTAACTTTTACAGGTATGTTTAGTTGTGCTTAGAGGATAAGTACAGCAACTTCACATACTTTATGGCAAACTCTCTAAATAGTACACTTAGTGTGAAGCTTCTGGAGCAGAGCAAATTGGGCAGCAGTTCCCCAATTTCTACATTAAACGTGATGAAAAGGCACATGTTAAGAGACTGGTTACATTCATAGGATAAACTTCAATGTGCCTTAAAATCAGTCACAGCACATGCCTTCATAACCTAGGGTGGGTCAGTGGCTCAGTGGTTAGCTCTACTGTTTGGTTCGATGCCACTCTTGGGCGACTGTCTGTGTGGAGTTTGCATATTCCCCCCGTGTTTGCGTGGGTTTCCTCCCACAGTTCAAAGATGTGTAGCTTAGGTGGATTGGTCATGGTAAATTGCCCATAGTGTCCATGGATTAGCCATGGGGAATGCAGGATTACAGGGTTAGGGTAGGGGTGGGTCTGGGTCTGGGTGGGATGCTGTTTGGAGGATTGGTGAGGATTCAATGGGCCAAGCAGGCCTGCCACACTGGAGGGATTCTGTTGCAATACCTAAATTGCCAAGCATGTTTTCACATCTTCAAGAGAGTGGGTTTGAGAGGTTGACCAGCAGACAATTCTCAAAAATATAGAAGTTTCATAATTATGAATATGATAGGCTGCAGTCTTTTTTGGATGGGATTGGTAGTTATCGTTATGCAATGAGCATTGGCAGCAGGTCAAGAGCTATAAAAAGGCGGAAATGTAGAATAATTTTCAGACGACTTTTTGTTTTGATAAGAGTTGAATGCAGTTATGACTCATCATTACTTGATATCAGGCAAGAAGTCTGATAACACAAAGTAATCATGTCCTTAAAAAAAGATAAAATTGAATATCACCACTAGACATTTTCTGATGATGCACAACTTTGCTCGGTATGTCTGTCTTTGATGCGGTGTGTGTACATGAGGAAGAAAAATACAAGCATAGTCTTTTTGGGTAGCTCCAGGATAATAAAGAGAAGTAAAGCTAATACTATAGTTGTTCTGGCTTTTTAAAGATAGTTTAGCAATAAAACCACACAGGACATATAGACATTAAATGCACATTGCCATTGCCACCATAGCCCTGCATTTTCCAGGGCTAATCTACCTAGCCTTCATATGTTTGCTCTGTGGGAGGAAACCAGAGCACCCCTACAGAGACACAGGGAGAATGTGCAAATTCTGCACAGACAGTCGCCCAAGGGTGGAATTGAACCCAGGTCCCTGGCATTGTGAAGTAGCAGTGCTAACCACTGAGCCACTCTAATACATCTTGCCTTGTGTTATTTGTACACTCCAGTCACATGTACTCTTAATGCTCTGCCACAAGTTAGAACTGTTAAATGACTCAAGCACTTGGAACAGGTCCATGCTCACTCAGAACTATTTGTAATCCAATGCTGCACTGTCGGTTCATCTTGGGGTTCCTGAATTACTCTGTCACATCATCACTAAATGTTCTGATTGACATCAGCATCAAAATCTTGAAGAGATCTAACTGCCTTCTTTCGCAAAAGCAGGAATCAAATCCTTTGAGATACACCATTCTGTTAGATTGTGGCCAATGTGTATTTCAACTCCATATATCTACCTCTTCACTGTACTCCTTGATGCAGTTACCTCATAAAAATCTATTGAGCTCAGTTTAATTTTCCTCAGCATTTATGACATTTTGAGCAAGAGATCTGTATTTCCACTACCCTTTGTATGACAACTGCTTCCTGATTTAACTCCTAAGCATCTCAGATTTTAAGCTTGTGCCCCTTGTTCTGAATTTTCCACCAGAAGAAATAGTTTCTTGATATCTATCCTGCCAAATTCCAGTTAATTTTAAACATCTCAAATTTTTCATCCTTTTTTAATCACAGAAATGTAAACAAGGTTTATGCAACTTGTCTTCACAATTTAATCCTAATATCATTCTGGTAGACCTGCACTGTACCAATTTAAAGACCAACAGATCTTTTGAAGTTTTGATTCTGCAAAGTGGAGCATAGCTCTCTGAACTGTCTTTGTTTACAGGTTCTGTTGTTGAGATTAAGCTATGAGGAAAGTTTGGATAGGCTAGGGTTGTTTTCCTTGGAGCAGCAAAGGTTGTGGGGGGACCTGATAGAAATGTATAAGATTACTAGGGCATAGACATGGTGGATTGGAAATCACTTTTTCCATTAGTAGAGGGATCAATAACAATGGGCATAGATTTAAGACAAGTAGAAGACTAAGAAGATAGCTGAGGAGATTTTTTTTTCCATTCGGGGGTGTGGGAGTCTGGACTTCACTGTCTGAAAGGGTGAAAAAGTTGCATAACGTTTAAGCAGCATTCAGATGTTCACTTTTATTGCCGTAGCCTTGAGGGCTATGGGCAAACATTCACAAAATGGGATTAGTCTAGCCAGATCATTGTTGATTGGCATGGACACAATGGGCTGCATGGCCTCATTCTATGCTGTAAACCGCTATGAGTCTATGAATTTTCAGTGTTTTAAAATCAATTATTGCTGCTACCATAATCTGAATAATTACTGGGAGATGGGGATGTTCAAACAATAACTGGTTTATTATGTACTACTGAACTACTTGCAGTTCGACATGACACTGATGATGATGATCTTCTTTCATCTCTCAGTCCTGTGTCCTCCTACCTCCTCATTTTGCACAGTTTTATACATTACCCTTTAAATACCCTAATGTTAAATGGAGTGCCATCCCATTTGTAACTTGTTTGACAATTACTGCTCCTGCAACCATTTCTTGGGATTGCTTTTGTGATGATACTGTGGTTTTAAAAAGTCCTGATTTTTTAATGAAGAAAGGTTGAGACAGAAGTGCAGAGTCAATGAATTAAATAGCGTTTGAGGCTTTGTGTTTTTTTTAAAAAATTGGAACAATGGAAGCAGCTAGAACGTGTGGAGTCAAGCCCCCACAGAACCAGGATTTTTTAGTTTTACCTCTGCAGCTGCAGGGGTCTTGAAGCTGTATTCTTCTCTGTTACAGCTAAAACCTGTGATTCTCTTCCCTACTGCTAGAATTGCAGGTGAGACAATCTATTTTACTGAATTTGCCTTTGTCAAGGTGAGTTTATGGGATGATTCTACATTCGAACAGTTAATTCATAGTAGTTAACAGACATATTAATTTGTTAAACATTTCAATAGAGTTACATTTAAGGCATTCTTTAATTTTTATTTTCTGTGTTTTAACTGTAGTACAAAAATAGTAGGTTTTCATTAAAGTCGAGTGGTTTGACAAATCGAATTGTGTCTGGAATGCAATGCCTTAGTTATCTTTAAAATAAGAAAAACTTAGAGTGTAGGCTATTCTCTTAATATATTTTGTGGGAGTTTAGTCTGATTCATTGGGTGGTTGTGACTAAGTAAAAAGCTTTGAGAAAATGCCAGCACGTATCACTTTTAATCATCATTATCACTGTGGGAAGTTGGTACAAGAAGCAAGTAATGTTGCTCTTTTCGAAATATAAGGCCTACGCCAGCAAATGCAGCAATGTGCACAAGATTTTGCAGGAGCTAGTTGTTCTCTCAACAATGACCACAACTAACACCTGTATAGTGACTTTAAAGTAATTAAACACCTCAAAATACTTTAGAAGGTACTTGGCTAATAACAGCACATGGATCTGATAGCGTACTTCTGAAATGAGCTAGTATTATTGGGCAATAGGATACAGGATAAGGTGAAAGGATTTATTCTCTGATGCCTACAGTTTGAATAGCAAGTATTGCAGGCTTTGAGTAAACAACTGTAAATGGAGTTGAGTTGCAGACAATTTAAGGCCGAGGTGGTTGCTTCCATCAACCAGTGGAAACATCCGGAGAACAATGACTGCAGCAATGTGCTGGCCAGCAGAAGAGCCCAAGCAAGATCTTGGTGAATCTCCTCTGCATCCTCTCTCATGCAATCCCATTCTTCCTATAAAGTGGTGACCAGAACAGTGCACGGTACTCCAGCCATGGCCTAATTAGCATTTTATGCAATTCCAGCATAACCTCCCTGCTCTTGTAGTCAGTGTCTCAGCTAATAAAGGCAAGTATCCCATAAGCATTTATAACCACCTTATCTGCCTGCCCCACTACCTTCAGGGATCTATGAACATGTACACCAAGATGTTTCTGATCCTCAATACTTTCCATGGTCCTGCACTTCATAATGTGATCCATTGCCTTGTTGACCTTCCCCAAGTTCATTCCCCTCTCAATTTTTTTGGGTTGAAATCCATTTGCCAGTGCTCTGTCCACCTGATAGGTCCTGCAGTTTAAGAGTAACCTCCTCACTAATTACCGCCTTACAAATTTTAGTGTCATCACAAACAGCTTGATCATACTTCCTACATTGAAGCCCAAATCATTAATGTACATCACAAGTTGCAAGGGCCCCACCACCATGTGTAACCCTACTGGAAGCAGATTTTCAGTCATAGAAACATTCTCCTACTGTCACCCTCTGCTTACTGCCCCTCAGCCAGTGCACTGTCTTTGCATCCAATGCCATGGATCCCATGGGCTCTTGCTTTCTTGACCATCTTACCATAAGGGATCTTATCAAAAGCCTTGCTAAAGCCCAAGTAGACCACATTAAATGCATCATCCTCATCATCATTCCAGGTCACCACCTCAAAAAAACTTCAATGAAATTTTAGCAAATGTGACCTTCCCTGAGCAAATCCATGCAGACTATCCCTGATTTATCTGTGACTCTCCAAGTAGAGGTTTATAATTTCCCTCACAATTCTTTCAAACAACTTCTGCACGACTGATATTAGACAGACTATCCTATAACTTAGTGGTCTTTCCTTTTTTTTAATAATGGGCAACATTAGCAGTCCTCCAGTTCTTTGGCACCTCACCTATGGACAGAGAGGACTTAATATTACTAGAAGGACCTCTGATGCCAACTCGCTTGCTTCCCCCAGCAATCTAGAATACATCTCATCTGGGCCATAGACCTATCCACTTTCAAGGCTCCTAGTACTGCCCCTCTCTGTTATTTGTTTGTAACGTTTCACAGTTCACCAGAATGATGTCTATACTCGCAGCATCCTTTTCCATGGTGAAGACTAGTGCAAAGTATTCATTGAGGACTGTCCCTGCATCTTCCAGGTCCAAATGCATACGACCTCTATGGTCCCTGTTAGGCCTTACTCTTTCTCTAGTTATTTGCTTGCACTTGAGATATTGAGATTAGGGCGGCATGGTGCCTCGGTGTTTAGCACTGCTGCCTCACAACGCCAGGGACCTGGGTTCAGTTCCACCCTTGGCGACTGTCTGTGTGGAGTTTGTACATTCTCCCTGTATCTGCGTGGGTTTCCTCCGAGTGCTCCAGTTTCCTCCCACAGCTGAAAGATGTGCAGGCTAGATTGGCCATGCTAAATTGCCCATAGTGTTCAGGGATGTGTAGATTAGTTAGGTTATAGGGGGATGGGTCTGGGTGGGATGACCTGAGGGTCAGTGTGGACTCGTTGGGGCAAAGGGCCTGTTTCCACACTGTAGGGTTCTATATTTTAAAAACCCCTTTGGGTTTTCCATTATTCTACATGGTAATGCTTTCTCATGCACTCTATTTGCTTTCTTAATTTCATTTTTAAGTACTCCACAGCACTTTTTGTTTTCCTTTTGGGACTCTGCCATTTTCACCCCTCGGCATCTGCCATAAGCTTCTGTTTGTTTTTCCTTATTCCTAACCTTTATGTCCCTGGACATCCAGGGTTCTCTGGTCTAGATTTCACCTTTTGAGTTTATAGGAACATAATTGCCCAGTACCCTTGCCATTTCTTCCTCGATTGTCTTCCACTGCTCTGACACAGTATTATATACGAGTGGCTGGTCCTAGTCCACCTAGGTCGTGTCGTGTCGTGTCAATGGTAGGGGCTGTCAATGCCCTCTCTGCACGACCACCACCCCCCCCCCCCCCCCCCCCCCCCCCCCCCCCAGTGCTTGATGATCCTTTATTCCAACACCCGGGATTTCCCTTCTCAGGACATCCACGATACTCCTCTTTGGACCTCTGCCTGCAGACTTGACAGCACCCAGTACTGAGCTCTGGTACTTTTGGGAAAGTTGGAACTGCCAGCCAGTTAGGTTGGCTAGGAACTCCTGAGTGATGGGCAGATATCCCACAATTAGGTAATGTAGCCCACCGGTAACTGTTTTTCTTTATGGTCCATCGGCTCACCGTCTGTTTGCCATTCAAATGGGCAGGCAGTCCAATTTCCAATCCTTAATTTTCTGCCCACTGTCCAATCCTCACACAGTTAGGAACCTCAGGAAACTCTCTAAAATGCCCAGTTTTTAGTTTGTTTTGCTCCTCCTGTGTATTCAAACTTCTCAGGTCATTTAATTATAGGACTCCATGGCTTTTCTGAAATTCCATATGATTTACCCAAATTTTAAAATGTTCCTTCCAGTATTATAAGTTTTCCTGTGCTGTTCGGTTTCTGTCTGACTCACATCTACAAGAACAGAGCCTGGTACTGAATGGAAAATGTGAATCTCAAAAACATCTATTTGATTCCTAGTGCACATTGTTGGTAGCAATGGCAAACCATTAAAGCACTGTTGAAGAGGTCTAAAGATGCTCTGCCTGCACTGTGAAATTACAGTTCTATGCCATTGCATTATCAGGACATTAATGGGCAGGAAGCTCTGAATGGTATTTCTCATCCTATCCAGAAAAAAATACATCAATGGCTACAGTCCAGTATTTTCAAAGAGTATTGCTCAAAAAGATATATTTGTACTCCTTTGTTAGAATGCCATTGTAAAAAGAAACAACATTTTCACACAGTATGTGAAGAGCATGCTGATTGGTTAGCAAGTGGAAATTGATAGAGGTGCTATCATGGAGGATGTACCAATTAGATGGCAATTGACAGTTAACTTTCAATCTTGTTTAAATCAGGCAGGTTAACTCTGGTCAACATATTCTCCTGATGAAAGAACTAGAAAATGACTGTTGCGTTTGATTAGTTGAAATAGGTCCAGTATGCATAAGTGTTCAATCTGTCTGCAAAGAACGAGGTCATTTCTATTGATATAAGTAGTTATACAGCTATATTAAAAATTGATTAAACACTGTAGTCATTCGGCATGCTAATTTTCTAACTTGGAGTGAGATTGTTTCTTCATTTTTTTTAAGAGGTTTTATTAATCATTCATGGATGTGGGCAAACATTTATTTCCCATCCATTATTGCCCTTGAGAAGATGTCAGTAAGCTGCCTTCTTAAACCGCTGCAGTCCATTTGGTACAGGTAGACCCATAGTTGTGTTGGGGAAGAGTTCCAGGATTTTGACACCACGACAGTGCAGGAGCAGTGATATATTTCCAGATCAGGATGGTGACTGCCTTGGACAGCAGTGTGCGGCTGGTGGTGTTTAAGTAGGAGCATTTAATTTCCAAGAGTCCCAATAATCGGTAAGGCGCTTGCCATCTATTTCTTTCCTTCAAATATGCAATATAGTTTCATCTCTGCAAATTGTAAAACAGTTAAAGGGTTAACAATGAGGGAACATACTTCTTCCAAAGGTCTTATTTAGGAGAAGATGCAGGAAACATTGTGCCACTGGTCTTTCAGTGTTGATCCATTCTGTGAAAGGTCTTGCTCAGTAACAAAAGAATTTATCGATGTTTCCTCAATGTTGTTGCTTATGAGCCTGAACAGAAAATTAACTGGTCAGAATAACATCAAGTTTTCTGCGGAAGTTGATGTCAATTCCATTGCTTGGCAGCATGATGATTCACTGCACTCACTTATCAACCAGCAACCACATCAGGACGTATTATATTGTCATGATGTGAGACTGTATAAAGGGACCAATGCCAGTGATAGAAATGCCATTTGCAAATGTTCTCTTTTCATTTTGCCGAGCAACATATTTTATCGTCTTGGCATATAATGCTGGAGCATTGCTGCAATCCACAAATTGAGCACTATTGAAAACCTGAAGAAGAATCAATGAAAATAAAAATGATTTTGGTTTCGGCATGACAGATGAGAGAGTTGCAGATGCTGCAGGCTATGAAGTAAATATCTTTCAGGATCAAGTAAAATAGTATATGTTAGTCTATTCTACAACTGTCCAATAAATCAACAAAAAGGATAAAGAGCTGAAATTCTTCACCAGAGAAACTGTAATGGGTTGCTGGTTTACATTTTGGCTTTGCTTGAAAGAAACAGAACTAACCAGAATGTTCACTCATCATTAGAATGCTGCTGTCAAATTTTGGAATGAAGATTATTTAAAGTTTTTCTGCCTAAATCCTCTTATACTGATTAATATAGAGTCACTTTATTTAAATAATGTATTTATTCACAAAGTGTGTTACTGGTTAGGCCATTCCCAATTGCCCTTGAAGGTGGTGGTGGTGCCATCTTCTTTGAACTCCTACAGTCCATGGGGTCAGTATACTCACAATATGTTGTGAAAGGAGTTCTCGGATTTTGATCCAGCAACACTGAAGGAATATTGATGGAATTCCAAGTCAAGATGGTGTGTGCCTTGCAGGAAATTTGTGCTTGTGTTTCTGTGCATCTGCTCCTAGGTGGTAAAGGTCACGGGCTTGAAAGGTGCTGTCAAAGTAGCCTTGGAGAGTTGCTGCAGTGCTTCAAGTAGATGGTACATGCTGCTGTCGCTGTATGTTGGTGCTGATGGGAGTGAATGTTGAAGGTGATAGATAGGGCACCAACCATGGACACTTCATTGTCCTGGATGGTATTAAGTTTCTTAAGTGTTGTTGAAGCTGCAGTCGTTCAGGCAAGTGGAAAGTATTCCATAATAATCCTGACTCATGCCTTGTAGACTGGTTTTGGGGAGTCAGAAGTTGAAATCATACATCATCTCAGTAATTAAAAATCCAGAAGGTCGCTCAACTCCTATTTCTCAGCCTTTAGACTGCAGTGATTTAATATTTATATGGCTGGTTCAGTTCAGTTTCTGGTCAATGGTAACCCTCAGGATGTTGATTTCAGAGCATTCAGTGATGGTAAAATGCCATTGAATGTCAAAGAGTGAGGACTAGGTAGTCAATGAACTCATTGCTGAAGAGGTTTAGGTAGAGCATAAACCCAGCCTAAAATCAGTTGAGCTAAATGACCAACTTCTCCTGTATAATCTATAAAATTCTATCTGCTTTGTTGGTACAGTCAGAGCTTAATGGTATTTTATGTTCATTTCTTTCTGAAGATATTATTTTCTCCTTCCTGTTGCTAACCTGGGCCATGCGGTTTAGGAGACACAGTGAATCTCTCAGATCCAGAGAGAGACCTCACAACTACACAATCTCACATAAGTATGTTGTTTTCCAGTGCTGCAGACAAAGGAAGTAAAGAGGAGCTCCTGCCTTTTGTCAGCCAGTAATACTGGAGTGATGTCTTTGTAGGTGAGGACTCTGCAAAGAGAAGCAAGTTTTCTCTTAATAATTACCAGAAAAGACTTCTAAATGCAAAATATTTGAGATGTCAGAAGAAGGGTTCAAATTAAGGCTAGTTTTATTTTGGCTAGAACTGATGGATCTACTTTAGCCGTATATTGCTTTTCCTTTGATCACTATTCTCTCTAACATGGCCAAAATGATGAATGCAAATGCGTAAACAGAAGAGAGATTTGGCAGTGCAGTATCACTGGATCCCCAGGAAATGAATGTTTGTTTTGTCTGTGCAATGTGAATGCAGATTAAGTTAATTTACCTTGCAGTTAATGATTCACCTATTAGTCATTTATTTTATGACCTGTCAGTGGTAATGAAAACACTTAGTTTAGTGACAAATAAATATTTGAATTTTTTATAGTTGCTTAATGATTATTTCCAATTGTTATGAATTTTAAAATGAAATCATACATCAACTGAGTAATTAAAAATTTTACAAGAACTAATTTTAAAATTCAACATTATGTTATTGTAGGGATTATAAGGGAAAGCAGTACATACAGAAGGAGGTCTTCTGATGCAGGAGTAACCTTTGGGTTCAGGTTTCACATGAGGACATGCCAGCCAAGGCTGGTGTATTCATAATTTGGCCAAACAGATTGAGTGTTGACTTGTAAATCTTTCCAACACATGGCAGTGGCAAGTGATAAGAGTGGAATAGATTTCTGGTCATCTGTGTGATGGGAAGAAATTGGAGTCTTTATCACTATAACCCATTGCTTCAGGCTACAGTGTGCATAGAAACATAGAAAATAGGAGCAGGAGTAGGCCATTCAGCCCTTTAAGCCTGCTGCACTGTGTTTATGGTTATGGTTTATGAGTATCCAATTCAGTACTTTGTTCCCATTTTCTCCCCATATCCTTTGATCGCTTTAGCACCAAAAAACTATATCTAGCTGGGGAGGCGATGGTTGAGTGGTATTTTCGCTAAGCAATTAATGCAGAGACCCAGATAATGTTCTGGGGACCCAGATTTGAATCCCATCATTGTAGACGGTGGAATTCAAAATCAATAGAAATCTGGAATTAACAGTCTAATAATGACAGTGTTAATTGTCAGTAAAGCACATCTGGTTCACTAGTATCCTTTAGGGAAAGGAAATTGCTAACCTTACCCAGTCTAGGATACATGTGACTCCAGATCCACAGCAATGTGTTTGACTCTAAACTCAGGAACCCAATTAGGGATGGGTAATAAATGCTGGCTTAGCTAGTAATGCCCATGAGTGAACAAAAAAAAATCCTTCTTGAAAACATTCAATATTTTGGTCTTAATCTCATTGCATGGCAGAGAATTCCACAGGTTCACCACACTGCAGGTGAAGAAATTTCTTCCCCTCTCCGTCCGAAAAGGCATATCCTTAAATTGAGATCCTGGGTCTGGACTCTCTTGTCAACGGGAACATCCTTCCTGCACTTACTCTGTCTAGTCCCATTAGAATTCTGTAGGTTCCTATGAAATCCCCCCTTATTCTTCTAAACCCCAGTGAGTATTGTCCTAGCCGATCCGATCTTTCTTTATGCGTGAGTCCTACCATCTCAGGAATCAGTCTGGTAAATCTTCAATGCATTCCTTTCAGAGCCAGAACATCTGTCCTTGGACAAGGAGACCAAAACTACACACATTGCTCCAGGTATGGTCTCACCAAGGCCCAGTACAATTGCAGCAAGACATCTCTGCTGTACTACTAGAATCCTCACACTATGAAGGCCAATACACAATATACAATTTACCATCTTTACCACATGTGGAACCTACATGTGTGTTTTCAGCGATTGGTATACAAGATCACCCAGGTCTCATTGCACCTCCCCATATCCCAATCTATCACCATTCAGATAATAATCTACCTTCCTACTTTTGCAACCAAAGTGGAGAACTTCACATTTATTGTACTTCATTTGTCCCAGCCATACAGAAGCATTTTTGCTTTCTCCTCATAGTTTACCCTCTCACCCACCTTTTGTGTCTCGGAAACTTGGAGATATTCCATTTAATTCCCCTTGTCTAAGTCAATCGTTCGTATCTGCAAGAGTTCCATTCCTGACAACCCCTGTGAATGATGAAATTCACGAGTGCAGAACTCGGAGAAATATGCGAGTTTTGCCTCTGGATGTTGAATTTTGTTACTTTTTTTTGGCATGGATAGGCAAATTCACAATTTGTGATTTCGCAAATACAGAGGATTTACTGTGTATATTGTGAATAGCTGGAGTCCAAGCACTGATCCCTGCAGCACACTGACAGTTACTGGCTGCCACTCAGAAGACTCATTTATTCCTGCTCTTTGTTTCCTGTCTGTCCACCCAGTTTTCTGTCCACATTAGTATATGACCCCAAATCCCATACACTTAAAGTGCAACTGTGAGCCATTGAGGTGGCAGGTTATTTGGACGGTTGATGTGAGAAAAATTCAGTGCCTGCCTAGGATTCAGAACCTGCCTCCTTACCTTACCTGTGGTGGAGATGACAGTGCTGTGGGTTAGATCTGTCTTGGTCAGAGAACTCAAGAAGGAGAGAATACATAGACAATGATTGTATTACCGTTGTCTTATTTACTTGTTTATCCTGAGCTGAGAAACTAACTAAATTCTTTTGCAACTTCAGCAATGCCATGCTTGGGAGTTTTACAAAGAAAGTCTATTGTTAGACACATTGTTTGTTAAAGAGAGTTTTTAACTGGTGACTGTTATTTGATAAGCTTCAATTTGCTTTGAAAGTTTTTTAACCAGAACAAGAGGACAACCCCATCATTGATGTGAATATGTAGTTTCTATGGAGGACTAAGATGCACTGATAACTTGTTCATAATTGCTTTGTTAAACTTATTCCATATACAACCAAGTTTATATTTCATTCAAGAAATGTGACAGCCAGTGGTGTATTTATATTGATTAAAATGGGGTAATCAGATTTCTCTTCAAATTTTAATAGCCCTAACAAGACCATAAAACAATGACCATTAAAGATCTATTTTATTTTGGCCATGAGAAAATGCCATCCAGACAGCTTGTGATGTTCAAATATCTGCTGTTTTTCGGTATTTATAGTGTACATGCTCTGACTGACTCCAGCTACCTAATCTGGAGACAACTGGATGCAGCTCAGAATTGACACAATTAAGTGGAAAGCTTTTTGCATTTTCTAGAGCTGGAGGACATTGCAGTGCTCCTCTGGTTGCACAGAGCAACTGTGGGTTGTTCACCCTCACCAAGCAGAGACCCTAGATCCCCTCCCTCCCCACCACTATATGCGCAACTTTGCAGCTGCTTCCACCAACGTCCTCATCTTATAAAATTGAGAGATGCAGATTATGAAAGGTGAGCTGTGCCAAGCATTTATTGGCATCTACAACTTGTTTGACTTATTCTAATGGACCTACAGACAACTTAACTTCTGCTCTTAAGCCTGTCTCTGCAGGTGAGCCATTGCAACGCATCATGAGAGTAGCAATGTGTTTGCAGCACTAAAATAATTAGACTCAAAATTAGACTTAGTCTCTGACCAGTAGACCATGATATTACATGCTAGTCTGTAAGAGAGAATCATGTAGTCTACCAGCTGTTGTTCTTCAAAGTGACAAATAATAATGTTTTGCTGCAAGATTGGAGATTTTTCCAATATGCCTAAATAACATGTTTATTGAGTAATCTATATTTCTTAATATATTAGTGTGTAAAGCAGAGTTTTGTCCGTCTGCTCCAGACTGATAAAATTTAAATCTCTTTACAAGTTGAAAGGATCCTTTTATATTAAATAATTTTAGCACAACTGTTCACAATTCAGTCCACCAGCATTAATTAGTAATATGACTTTAAGCCTGTGGAAATAAAAAAAAAACACCCAATTTGGTAGAGAGGCTTATCAGTTTCCTGAAACAATGAACAGGGCAAAAAGCTGTTAAAGGTGCACAAAAGAACTTTCTCTTACACTTGGTGGTAACATACCTGACCCAGAAGCATTTTTTTCTTGGGGACTGTTCAAATTTTTATTTCCCATTTTATGTAACAAAACTGTGAACTTGCTTTGTAAAGATACTGCACCTAGCTGAAATATTTGCTTTAGATTGAGAAGTAGTTCCATTCCTTAGATTTAGAAACCTGAACTTAGCCATGAGCTTCAGTTTACCACAGAAATATACATTGTGCATTTCTCATTGAACTGTCAGCATACTGCTCACAATTATTCAAGTTTGAATTGTGTTGTTCAATTTTATAATAAATACGAAGAAATGTTAATGTCCCCGGTAAGTTGTAATTTATAAATAACCCTGGTTTGATATTTGTCAGATTTTTTTTTTCTCAAGAAACCTCCAAACCATCACTGCTACCTTTCATGTTGTGCCTTTATCAGTCACATGGTTACCAGAGACAAATGATCAGCAGTGACTATGGGCCAGCAGCAACTGCATTATGTTAGTCATACTGTTTGTGCAGAGCAACCTCAGTATTTAAAAGAAATAAGCAATGATGGGAATGAAACACTCCAATGAGCTGTTGTTTCTAAATACAAGTTTGCCAAATTCTTATCTCGCTTAGTCGATCTCTTTTCAGTGTCAGTCAAATGATTATTTTTTTGTTTAAATCAGATCAGTCACATATTTACAATTTCATGTGTAGAAGGGAATAGAAACAAAATGTACATTTGAAACAAAATGTACTATCAGTCAAAGGTACACGTACAATTTTTTTCCATAAAACATATTGTCTCTTTATTACTGTAGGCCGTTGGCACAATTTTAAATACCTTGAGGTCAGAGAAAAATCATTTGAAAACTGGCACTTCTACATTTCCCCAAAGCATTAAAGTTTACCAATGTTCATCACCCTATTTTCAACCTTCTGGTATTTCTAAAGTGCAGACTCCATAGTTGGGTGAACGCTTTAGATGTCTATAGCACAAGCCTTTTTTGAGTTGTCATCCACTATTGATCTCTCTAATTTCCCAAATATACTTGGGACTTGGGTCAAATATCACTGTCAATTTCCAAGCTTTCTCTTTCTTTTTTGCTTTGTTCTTCTTTATGATACCACTAGAATCAGCACCTCCCATCCCTCCACCCTTACCTCCTGTACCCCATGCAAGTAATCAAACATCACATATGAACATTAATGTGTTGCATGATATTTGACCATTGAACATCATAGGAGAGCTTCATACTACACTCAACACACACGTGCACTTTTCAATAGAGTTAATTAGTAGTGACCAGGAACCTTTCCAGTTTGAGGGCATTGGGCCAATTTAATTAGTGTCAGTGCTCTACCAGATGAGATCACCCAAGTCAACATGGAAAGGGCTCTCTGGAAATCTCCCTGGTGTGCATGATCAATACAGTTTAATATGTGATTAACTACAAAGCTGTCAATTTATTTTTAAACGACAACATATTTTCTATATAAAACTACATTATTAAATGTTGATATTTGACCTATAGTTTTCTCTATCCTTTATATCTTTGTTTTAATTTTTCCACTTATGAGTTACTGAAAGGAAGCTCTGATTTATTACAGGAAGTTAAAGAATGAGCTCATCAAAATCCGAGGTTCTTCAATAAATCGAAGAAAGCAGCAAACCAGTGACCGAGTCTGTAAACGATGTCAGAAGACACTTGGCCTAATCTTCTTCAGAGGAGACCTGTGCCAGACATGCAATGACCGTGTGTGTACACAATGTCGAGTTATAGTCCATGATGGGACCTGGAAGTGCACCGTGTGTGCTAAAGTTGCGTATGTATTTAATTTTAAAGCAAGTAATAATCAACAAAATAAGCCAAATAATTCTATAATGCTAACTATTTATGATCAAGGCATTTTGCAACATAGCCTTAGTCACAGTCACAGATACAGGCAACCACAATCACAATGAAGCATTGCTGTTCCTGTCACAGTTTACTTCCTGTCAACACCCACATTATGAACATGTACTGTGCTATCTTTTGTATATGTTATCATCAAAATGACACTCATCGTGCACTATATCCAGAAATTAACTACAGAACCGCTAAAGCTCAAACATGCCTGAAAAGCCACTTTCATTTTAAATGTTTGTTTTATATCTGTATGGGAAAAACACAAAACAGCATATTTACTTCATCTTTTAAATAATTGCTTGCTGTGAATACAATGTATGTTTGCCTGTCACATTACTGCTTATTTCCATTATTACAACACATGTTCACAATAAAATGAAAATTTGCCTGCAAAACGCATTCATGGAGGTGCTGAACATTAAAAATGGCTCTTATAAAATCCTAATATAATTTATCATAAGTCTATATTAAGTCAATTTCACAGCTTCATCACTATAATTTCATTAATACATGCCAATTTAGTGGAAACCAAAATAAATAGGCTTGTACTGGCCACTAATCAGGCACAACCAAAACTTAGTTTTCAGCTGTTTGAAATGAGTCAGTCAGAAGTCTGGAGTTTTTAAATCTAATTTTAATACTTTTAAATGTGGTGATTGCATTCACCCTAATTAGCCACAAATACTGTTTCACTATTTGATATTTATTGTTCTGCATCTTCAAAATACAGAAAGAAATCTAATAGAGTCATACAGCACAGAAGCAGACCCTTAGGTCCAACTAGTCCATGTTGAACATAATCCATGTTGAACATAATCCCAAACTAAACTAGTCCCACCTGCCTGCTCCTGGCCCATATCTTTTCTATTCAAGTACTTAGCCAAATGTCTTTTAAATGTTGTAATCGTACGCACATCCACCACTTCCTCAGGACTTTCATAAATTCAATTTTACTGAGACATTGCTTTTATAATATTTTGTCAGTATTACTTTTCAGAAAGTACAAAAGCAAAAATTCTAATACATCCCCATTGCAAAATGCATGCTTGTACGTTTTAGGACATGGCTCTAATAATGGTTCTGTAGGGAAATGGACTCATTTGGGTTTGCAAATTCCTCTGAACAAATAGCCTTACAAAGAATACCAGAAGATGACAGATTCTATTCGATAGTAAATCTGTGTTACCTCTTAAGAAGGTAAAAAATAGAAACAGAGTAGGCTATTTATCCCTTTTGAACCTGTTAGCTATTCAATTCTATCATTGCCAATCTACCTCAATTTTACCTTCTCATATCTCCAATCTGTAATTTCCTTGGAAATATATCTTAAAATCTATTAATGTTCTCTTAATATCCTGAAAAAGTTGAATGAGCATCCACAGAGCTATAAAATTCCAAAAATCAACAACCTTCTGAGCGGAAGTATTTGTCCTCATCTCTGTACCAAATGGCCAATCCTTTATTCCAAGACTGTGATGCCTGGTTTTAGACTAACTAACCAAGGTAAACACCTTTCTAGCATCTACACAATGAACCATTTAAGAATTTCATATGTGGTCTGTGTCTCTTACCTATCTCTAATTTCCCTTGTGAAGGTGGTGGTGAGTCATTTTCTTGAAGCCACCGAGATCATTTGGTGTAGCTACACACACAGTGCTGTTATGAACGCACCCCTAAGATTTTTACCCAGTGTTGGTGATAGAGCAATGATATCATTCCAATTCAGGATAGAGTGTGACTTGGAAGGAAAACTGCAGGTGGCAGTCTTCCCATGTGTCTGCTGCCCTTGTCCTTCTGGGTAGTGGACGTCATAGTGCTGATGAAGGAGGCTTAGCACGTTGTTGCTGGGCATCTAGAAAATGGTACACCTTGTTCTCTTCCTGTGTTGGGGTGGAGGCTATGTATTTTTAAGGTGCTGAATGGGGTGACAATCAAGCAGGTTGTTTGTCTTTCCCTGGATGGTGTTGAGTTTCTTAGATTTTTTTAAAGATGAACACATCAGGCAAGTAGAAGGTACTCCATCACACTTCTGTCTTCTGCTCTAAAGACCGGAAGTAGGCACTGAGGAGTCAAGAGGTGAATTATTCACTGCAATATTCCCAATCTCTGGCTAGCTCCTGTAACCACAATACTTAAACTGCCAGACCACCTGCTGATCAATGATAAGGCCTGGGATGTAAATGGTAGGGGATCCAGCAACGATAACATCTTTGAATGTCAAAGAACGTTACTTAGGGTTCTTTCTAGGGGGTGATGGCCATCACCTTGCATTTAAGCAATGGTAATGTTACTTGCCATTTCTCAGCCCCGGTCTGAAGGTTGTCCAGGTCTTGCTGTATATGTGTGCAGATTGCTTCATCATCTGATGAGTTATGAATAAGACTGAACATTGTGCAGTCATCAGTGAGTATTCCCATTTCTCATCTTTTAATGGGAGGAAAGAAGGTAATTGACAAAGCAGCTGAATATCCCAAAGTGAGCATCAATGAGCAGATTGTTATTAAGTATATTCTGTTCGATTACACTGTCAATGACATCTTCCATCACTTTGCATCTGATTTGAAAGTAATTGTCCAGTTTGGATTTGTCCTGCTGTTTCTGGACATACTTAGGCAATTTTCCAGATTGTGTCATAACTGCACTAGATCAGCTTGACTGGAATATGGCTAGTTCTGGACATAGGTCTACAACGTGTGATGCTATTTGGGCCCATCATCTTTGCTGTAATTCAGTGCTTTGATATCATATGAATTAAATCAAATTGACTAAAGACTGGAATCCATGATGCTGAGGATGTCAGGAGGAGGCTGAGATGGATCTCTTGAGTATTTGTGGTTGACTATGGTTGCAGGGGCTTTATCCTTGTCTTTTATACTTATATGCTAGACTTTTACAATCGTCCAGGATTTAGATGCAAGATGCAGAGGAGATTTACCAGGATGCTGCCTGGAATGGAGGGCAGGTCTTATGAGGAAAGGTTGAGGAAGTTAGGGCTTTTCTCATTGGAGCGAAGAAGGATGAGAGGTGACTTGATAGATGTGTACAAGATGATGAGAGGCATAGATAGAGTGGATAACCAGAATTTTTCCCAGGGCGGAAATGACTATCACAAGGGGGCATAACTTTATGGTGATTGGAGGAAGGTATGGGGAGATGTCAGAGGTAGGTTCTTTACACACAGAGTGGTGGCTGTGTGGAATGCACTGCCAGTGGTGGTAATAGAGTCAGATACATTAGGGACATTTAAGCGACTCTTGGATAGGCACATGGATGATAGTAAAATGAAGGGTATGCAGGTTAGTTTGATCTTAGAGTAGGATAATAGGTCGGCACAACATTGTGGACCGAAGGACCTGTACTGTTCTATGTTCTAGATGTCTGAGGAGCATCCTCTGCTTGTTAATGTTTTATTTATCCACCACCATTCATGGTATATAGTCCCAGTCTACTCAGTCTCACTTCACCACCTCAGTGCTTGAGCATGTCTAGGAAACATTTGTTGCATTACCTCCAAGGCTATTATAACCTTCCACCAGCAAAGAGACAAACACTGCGCAGCATTCAAAGTGTGTTCTCATCAAAGCCCCACCTAATTTCAGTGAGGCTTCTTTATTCTTAAAATAATTTGATGAGATTAGCAAAGCAAGAGTTTGCCCTTTGAAATCCATGTTGACTTAATTAAGACTATATAGTAAAGTTTTCAGTTTCTAGATGTTTTTCCTTTTATTGTTTAGTTAGAATTGCATTAGTGTTCCTACTGCCAATATTATGTTGTCTAGCTGGTTTGCAGTTTGCTGGACATTTTGCCATCTTCCTTAAATATCGATATAATCAACACCAGTCTATGGCAGGATTTTAAATAGTAATAAGGTCCCTGTGTGTTGTTCATGGATATTTTAACCCGTGCACAAGAAAGAAATCTCATAAAACCAGTTTAATTAGATTTTGTTTCCTTTCTTCATTCATTGAAATCATCTTTCAGTGTTACATTCACTTGATCCATCTCCCTGACTTTTTTTTTAATCTTGTGACATGGAGGCTGCTGACTGGGCCAGCATTTATTGCCCTTGAACTGAGGCTTGCCAGGCCAATTCAGAGGGCAGTTAATAGTCAGCCACACTGCGGTGGGTCTGGAGTCACATTTAGGCCAGTCCAGCTAAGGACAATAGGTTCCTTCCTGAAAGGAGTTTAATGAAGCAGATGGATTTTTATGACCATAAACAATGGCTACGTGGTCAATCTGAGACCAGAATTTTATTAAATTAAAACGTAACCATCTATCAGGGTGGGATTCAAACCCATGTCCCCAGAACATTAGGATTCTGGATTACTAGTCTGGTGGCATTGTGACACCACAGTGTCCTCGCTGGCTGAAGCAAAATATCTATTTCATATTTCTACGATTTTGTAATCACTGGATATATCCTCGTAGTTCCAAGTGCCACAATTCTCGTCCTGATTTTCCTTTTTGTATAAAGTTACCTGGCTATACAATATTTTATATTATTTTATATTTCTCAATAATTGAAGTTCATCGTTTCTCTTTACCTTAATTATTTTCTTCTAACTTCATTCCTAGTCTCATCATAGTTTCCCTCGTTATTGCTCATGCTATCCAATTTTTCCATATCCATCATTCTCCTTGCCATTAACACTCACTTTTCAAAAAAAAATGTATGTAGATAATACTGGCTGCACCAGCATTTGTTGCCTTTCCATGATTGCCCTTGAGAAGATGATGGGGACCTGCCTTCTTGAACAGCTACTGTTTGTGTGATGTAGGTACACTTGCAATGCAATAGGGATGTGAGTTCTAGGATTTCAACCCACTGACAGTGATGGCACAGTAGTATAGTTCCTTGTGAGGATGGTGTTTGGAGGTGTACTTTGCAATTAGCGGTGCTTTCGAATATCTGCTGCCCTTGTCCTTCTAGGTGATATAGAGTGTTTGGAAGAATCTGTTAAGGGAAGCTTGGTGAGATGTTGTAATGTATCTTGGAGATTGGGCACATACATAGGAACTTTGTTCTTAAGGTCTTAGCAAAAATTTGTAGCTCGGGTTGTGGATGCAGTTGTTCGTTAGCTCACCGAGCTGGTTGTTCTGTGGTGTACAGACATTTTGTTGCCCTTCTAGGCAACATCATCAGTGCGACCTCTAATCGAAGCGTTGGTGTTCTGCTTCCTTCTGGATCTATATAATCGTCTGGTGTGATGGTCTTGTCGCTTCCGGTTCTGTTGTTTTAGCAGCGGTCTGTACACTGGGTCTATTTCTGTGTTTGTTAGTGGAGTCCCGTCTTGAGAACCAGGCTTCCAGAAATTCCCTTGCATGTCTGATGTTGCCTAGCAGGGTAACGAAACTTCCGCACACCACAGAACTGGCTCAGCGAGCTAACTAACAACTGCACTGATACTTTGTGTCAGTGATGAAGAGAATTAATGTTAAAAGGTGATGGACCAAGTGACAGTCAAGTAGGCTGCTTTCTACTGGATGATGTCAAGTGCATGAGAAATCCATCATGCTCCTGACTTGTGGTTTTTTAGATGGTGAAGAGATTTTGGGCAATCAGGAGGTGACTAACCTGCTGCAGATCTCCCAGCCACTGACCTGCTTTTGTATCTGTCATGTTTAAATGGTTGGTCCAGTTCCAGTTTCTGATCAATGGGAAACCCCATGATGCTGATAATGGGGGATTCAGCAATGGTACTGCAAATGAATGTCAAATGGCAATGATTAGATTCTATCTTGCTGGAAATCGTCCTAGTGTGGCGCAAATGTTACTTACCACTGATTAGCTCAAGCCTAGATATTCTCCAGGTTGTGCTGCATTTGCACATGGACTGCTTCAGTATTTGAGGAGGTGCAAATGTTGCTGAACGTTGTGCAATCATCCACAACTATCCCCATTTCTGATCCTATGATGGAGGTAAGATTATTGAAGTAGCTGAAGGTGCTTGAGCCTAGAACACTACCCTAAGGAACTTGTGCAAAGATGTCCTGATGTTCTGTTTTATCCATGTTGTCTCGTTGGTGTTCAGTTTATTCTTGATTTTTGAGCAGTTTTTTTTTCCTGAGTTCTATTGAACCTCTTTTTAAATGTTTCCCATTATTGTTTTTGCTTCATTGTGTGGTAATATTGTTGCTCTTTTTTTCACAATTCCATGCTCAGCATCTCAAAAATTTGCTTTCCCAAATCCATCGTCCTGTCCTTTGTCATATTCATGCCTTTCTTCATTATCCTGTACCTTGTTATTAATATGGACAGGGTCAATAGCTCAGTTGACTAGATGGTTAGAGTGTGGTGTAAAATAAAGCCAACAGTATGGGTTGAATCCTTGTGCCAGCAGTGGTAGATCATGGAGTCCTGCCTCCTCACCTTACCCTATGCTTGTGGGTGGTTGCCTTCAAGCTGTACATAACCAATTGAGTCTCTCGAGACCAATGAGTGAATGTTGGACTTCTTATATATTTAATTAGAAATGAGTCCTATACAGCGTCATTACAACAGGTGATCTGTTCATTCTTGAATTTCTATTTGCGACTGTAAGATCTCCTATATTACAATAGGTAAAAAAGTACTATAGGAATGCAAATCCTTCTGAAAATATTAAGCCTAAAACTATGGGACTACAGCAATGAATGATTCATCACAGATCACAACACTGTTAGGCCGCACTCCTGCTAAAAACTGCCTGCAGGTATCGGGGAAAGGAATAAATCAAGCTTGTCTATGATGGTTTCCACAGTCAAGAGCTTGTCACTGTGTGTACAGAGTGCATTGCTGCAGGTATAGAAAGTTGAGCAGTGAGTTTATCAGAAATTATGTTTCCTCCTGAACGCCCCCGATAGTTCAATCAGACCTCAGAACTAAACATGGTCCTCAACCAATATTTTGTGCAGAGTATCAGAACACAGAAGATTAGCACTGATCCTAGCAACACTCTATCAAGTACAGTACAGGACATGAGAATCCAGCTTGATCGATTCCTAGTACACACACCAGCCCCATGTCTATAACTGGGCCTGATTTTTTGAACAAAGTTCCCTCAGGCGACAGTCTGTGTGGAGTTTGCACATTCTCTCCCTGTCTGCGTGGATTTCCTCCGGATGCTCCGGTTTCCTCCCACAGTCCAGAGACGTGCAGGCTAGGTGGATTGGCCATGCTAAATTGCCCCTAGTGTTCAGGGATGTATAGATTAGGTGAGTTATTGCAGATGGGTCTGGGTGGGATGAGGATCAGTGTGGACTTGTTGGGCCGAAGGGCCTGTTTCCACGCTGTAGGGATTCTATGACCTATGATATCATAGGAAATCAATTCACTTAATCTTTTACCTACATCTCTGGCCAATTAATTTTGGGTTAGTTGAGCTTTGCCTGATAATTTGCCTCTTTTTCAATCATTTCCCTAATTTTTACCCATGTTTCTTTCTCCATCTACCTTCTGTCATAAGGGATAGTGGACCACCTATTAATGGACCAACATTTTTAAAATCTCATCTCTATTTACCTGCTGAGCTTTGGTTTGCATTATGGTTGTCCACCTCATTCTCATTTCCTTCTCCTTGTTCTCATAAACAGTAAATAGTTAAGATCTATTGGAAAAAATCCTGCATCTACAGGATCACCTCTTCACCCTGTCCTAAGTTCCATATTGCTGACTCTGTGATGATGACACCTTTTGTCTGTAGAGTCATGGACCTATGATTTCCTCTGAATAAACCTAACCTTATTTTAGGGTGTATCTGTCTCTCATTCCAGCTCATGACAGAGTTGAGTGACTCTAATCAGAGTGAGCTCCTGCATCTGAGGGAATCCAGGACGATCTCAATGTACACAAAATCTCACATCCTCCATTCCCAACGTATAGTTTGGTCCATGTAATTCTAATCTCATTTATTTTCTTTTTGAATCAGATTATCAAAAAAAAGTGAGGTAGATAGCTTTTGTTTTTAAAAAAAATACTTAACTTGCTCATCCTCTGAGCTTCTCCTATGTGCTTGGTGTGACATGAATTCTTTGTGAGATCTTCTCTAGGGCTAGTATTGTTAACTAGTTATCTTAGACCAGGTTTAATGTTAGTTCTTCATTATGCAGAACATTGCTGTTTTTTATAGTTAAACGTTTAAAAACTTGGAAAATAATTTGAATATTTTGATTAGTTTTCTCCAGATCCACCACTTCTCACTTGTCCTGATTTTGGGATTTCTTTTTGGGCTATCTCTCTGTATCTCCTGGCTATTGCTGTATTGAGTTCAATTATGCCATATGGCATAGTACGAGATGCAACAGCAGAGGCTCGCTGGTAGAAAGGGGCTGTGATGTTTCAATCTTCTAGAGGCAAAACATTATCCCAATCAAATCCATTTAGGAAAATCATAAATATTGTGAAGAGTTTTAAAAAAATAACTCTTGTGAAATAGTAGACTGTCCTGTCTTTAAGTTTCACAGAATTTGTATTGAGGTAACAATGTGAAACCCTTGCACTGAAGTTCTTAGCCACTATCAAGAGGGTTATTGATAAGATGAAAAAACAACATATTGCAAAAACAATTTATTTCTAAGGTGTGTGTATTTGGGTTTTTGAAAAGGCATTCTGAATAAATTTTAGGAAAATAGGAAGAATAAATTTTGATGTAGGTAATGGACAAAAGTTAAGAGGAAGAAAGAAAATAAGGGAATAACCAGGGAAGCAGTGCATAAGAGAAATAAACGAGAAGAAATCAAAGAAAAGAGATTGAGATAATGGAGAAGAGAAGGCAGAGGAAAGAAGAAGGAGATAGTATCAGTATGGCTCCATTATTGTACCCTCACCACTAGGTCAGGAGGCTATGTTTTACGAATTCTCTAGGAGCACATAGACTAAAGTGATATTAAACATGCAGTTTATTATCAGAGGTAGCAGCTCTGATGAGATGTTATAGCATCTAGAGCTGAATTAATAATTCTTTGGGCTCTTGCTGACATATGAGGAGAGATTGACTAAGTTGGGATTGCTTTCGCTGGAGTTCAGACGAATAAGGGGGAGATCTCAGAGACTTATAAAATTCTAAAGGACTGGACAGGGTAGATGCAGCGAGGATGTTCCAGATGGTGGGTGTGTCCAGAACCAGGCAATATTGTTTATTTCATACGATTGTTTTGTTGGCAAAGATCTGAAAGGTGTAGTTTTAGGCTTAACTTAACCCTTCAAGAGAAAGTGGCAATCATTAAAAAATGAGTTCAGTTTTACTTTGTAGTCTTGTATGTAATAATTCTGCAAACATACACAATACATAGATTATTCAAAAAGATTTTTGGAAAATTAATGTCAAATAAACTGAACTTACTAAATGAATTTAGTGTAGATAAATGAAGCATAAAATGGAGTGTCAGGGTACCTGATCCTTAGTGTACATCTACATAAAAATAATGAGTAGAAATAGTTGCTTGGGAACATGATTCACATAAAAACACAGAAGATAGGAGCAGGAGGAGGCCATTTGGCCCTTCGAGCCTGCTCCGCCATTCTTCACAGTCATGGCTGATCGTCCAACTCCATAACCTAACCCTGTTTTCTCCCCATAACCTTTTATCCCATTCACCCCAAGTGCTATATCTAGTTGCCTCTTGAATACATTCCATGTTTTGGCATCAAGTACTTTCTGTGGTAATGAATTCCACAGGCTCACCACTCTGTGTGAAGAAATGTCTCCTCATTTCCATCCTAAATCATCTATCCCAAATCCTCACACTGTGACCCCTGGTTCTGGACACACCCACCATCTGGAACATCCTCGCTGCATCTACCCTGTCCAGTCCTTTAGAATTTTATAAGTCTCTGAGATCTCCCCCTTATTCGTCTGAACTCCAGCGAAAGCAATCCCAACTTAGTCAATCTCTCCTCATATGTCAGATCCGCCATCCCTGGAATCAGCCTGGTAAACCCTTGAGAGCAACAGCATCCTTCCTCAGAAAAGGAGACCAAAACTGCACACAATATTTTAGGTGTGGTCTCACCCAGGCCCTGTATAACTGCAACAACACATCCCTGCTCGTGTGCTCAAAACCTCTCGCAATGAAGGCCAACATACCATTTGCCTTCTTTACCGCCTGCTGCACCTGCACGCTTACCTTCAGCAGCTGGTGCACAAGGTCCCGCTGCACACTTCCCTCTCCCAATTTACAGCCATTCGGGTAGTAATCTGCCGCCTTGTTTTTGCTTCTGAAGTGAATAACTTCACATTTGTCTGAATTATACTGTGTCTGCCATTGATTTGCCCACTCACCCAACCTGTCCCGATCATGCTGAAGGATCTCTGCATCTTTGTCACACTTCACCCTCCCACCCGACTTGGTATCATCTGCAAACTTGGAGATGTTACATTTTGTTCCCTCATCCAAGTGATTAATATATATTAGTGAATAGCTGGGGTCCCAGCACTGATCCCTGTGGTACCCCACTAGTTACTGCCTGCAGATTTGAAAAGGACCCATTAATTCCTACTCTTTGTTTCCTCTCTGCCAACCAGTTTCCTATCTATCTCAATACACTTCCCCCAACCCATGTGCTTTAATTTTGCACGTAATTTCTTATGCAGGACTTTGGCAAATGCTTTCTGAAAGTCCAAATATACTACATTGACTGGCTTCCCCTTGTCAACTCTGCTAGTTACATCTTCACAGAATTCAACAGATTTGTCAAGCATGATTTCCCCTTCGTAAATCCATGTTGACTCTGTTTGATCCTGCTGCTGCTTTCCAAATACTCTGCTGTAAAATCCTTGACCAATGTTAGGCTCACCAGTCTGTAATTCCCTGTTTTCTCTTTATCTCCCTTTTTGAATATTGGAGTGACATTAGCCACCCGTCAATCTGCAGGGACTGTGCCAGAGTATATAGAATCCTGGAAGATAGCCACCAATGCATCCACTATTTCTAGAACTACTTCCTTAAGTACTGTGGAATGTAGATTATCAGGCCCTGGGGATTTATCAGCCTTCAATCCCAACAATTTTCCCAGCATCATTTCTTTACTAATACTAATCTCCCTGAGTTCTTCCCTCTCACTAACAATAACTAATGCCTTTTAATGACTAATGCGTTACAGCTCACTGGGTAAGATTTAAACTCAATTACTGCATCTTAATAACCCCTTAATCTAAGTATAAGGGAGCACTGGGTTCCAAATTTTTAAACAGAAATCCTATAAATTACTGCTGAAAGAAACGTTTATTAGCCATCTAACCTTTAATGATTTTTTTATACAAGAATATTATGTACTATTGCATGTATTAATGTGCTGTTTGTAGGGTGAGTTTGTTAAAGATGAAAAATAAACTGCCAAAAACAAAAAAATTATAAATATAACACATACAGTATTAAAATATCTTTCTGAATTAAATCTTTGTTTTAATATTGCCATTATTGTTGTAAGCAACAATGTTTAAAAAATGTATCAAGTAAAACATGAATTAGTAAATAACATTTAATTATTTGCCAGATTTAGTTAATCAGTTGTTATCAATGATCAATATAAAAAGCCACCAAGAGTTTTTAAAATGGAAAATCAGCAAATTTTATGGGTTAACAAGGTGTAGAGCTGGATGAACACAGCAGGCCAAGCAGCATCAGAGGAGCAGGAAGGCTGATGTTTTGGTTATTTCTTTTATGTAGAGCTGCTATTACATTTCTCTTTCTTTAAACAGAGAGCTTAGGATTGTCACTGGAGAGTGGTTTTTTGAAGCGAGATCAAAACGATTTGAACCTGCATCGGGAATGGGATATGATATCATCAAACAGTCCATCATCAGGAAACCTATAGGTAGGATACACTGGACATGGTTTTTTCTGTAATTCATACATACAGATTAAAGTCAGCAGAAAAGTTAAGGTATTATCAGTTCCAGTATTCATGCCTTTTTACAATTTTCCATAGTGAGCACTAATTAATATCAAACAACTTTTCAACATTTCTGAAAATTAACTTTTAATTGTATAGAGTTCCATTCTTTCAGATTTTAAATATTGTAGAAAATCTAATATTTAAATCTTAGTTTCTCTTAATGCAATCTTTCCTTTTCTTTATTTCATTTACTGTGCATGATTTGACACTGAACTCAATATTCCAGCGGATATTTTCTGGTTCAGACATTACACCATCCATTAGTGAAGCTTTCATCTGATTTGGTTAAGTAGATGTACACATTGGGCTGAATTTAATGGCTATAGCAGTGGAATTGATAACTAGTGGGTAAACCAGGCCCACCTCCATGTGGCCATTTTCAGAAACACCAAATGAGCAACAGGCTGACAATTATTTGCCATTGAGGCTGTTGTATCTTTAAGGGTGAAAATTCCATCTCTAAGAGCATCTGGCAATTGGAGGACCAGCAACTATTCAGGAACTCTACACATCTTAGCCACAACCACCTGGAGAATACACTAAAGCTAGCAAGGCCACAGAAGGCTCTGGTTGAGGGACTTTACTGTCCATCACCAACGGCACCATCACTGAAGGAGCAGGCCAGGACATTTCTTCTGAGAGGAACTCGGAATGGGGGTGGGGAAGAATTCAGTGGTCCATGTAGGTATCAGTAACATTGGTAGGACAAAGAGTGAGATTCTGCTGAAGGATTATAAGCAGCCTGGAGCTACATTGAAAAGCAGGCCCACAAAGGTAATCGTCTCCAAATTATCACCTGAGCCATGTGCAAATTGGTGTAGGGGAAATAAGACTAGAGAGGTAAATACATGGAAAAAACATTGGTGTGGAAGAAACGGGTTCTGATTCATAGAGTGCAGGCCCCTGTACTCAGAAAAGAGGGACTATGAGCAGTTGGGTTGGTATAGGTTTCATTCGAACCATGCTGGGACCAGTGTTCTGATGAATTGTGTAACGTGAGTTATAGATAGGGTTTTAAACTTATTAATAAGGGGTGGAGGGTTCAATTGAAAGGAAGTTTAGAAAAGGCAAAAAGAGAATAGAGGTACAGGGTAGTGAAGAGGTAAATGATAATCAGTGTTTGATAGGGAGGGGTAGAAAATATACACAGAAGAGTGCAACAGGAATTAGAGCCTGAGAGAGTACTAATGGTAAAAAATCAATGTTTAAGGCTCTTTATCTGAGTGCACACACTATTTGTAACAAGGCAAATGAGTTCACAGCAAGAATATAAATAAATGAGCATGATTTGGTAGCTGTTACAGAGATTTGGTTACAGAGTGACCAAGATTGGAAACTCCATATTCAAAGGTATTTGATGTTCCAGCAGAATAGGCAAAAAGGAGAAGTTGGTGAGGTAGCTTTGCTCATAAAGGAAGGTATCAGTGCAGTGGTAAATAGTGATATAGGTGCAATAGATTATTATGTGGAATTTGTTTGGTTATAATTAAGAGATTACAAGAGTATGTAGTCACCAGTGGGAGTCATCTGTAAGAGTTTCCTTACTGTAGAACAAAGTACAAATCAAGAAATAATGGAGGTGTGCACGAAGGGCACCACAATTAGCATGGGTGATTTCAATCTGCATATTGGCTCTGAAAATCAGGTGGACAAAGCTAACACGGAAGACAAATTTCTAAAGTGTATCAGGGATTTCTTCTTTGGGCAGTATGTTGCAGAACATACCCAGGATAAGGCTATTTTAGACCTACTAATATAATGAAGTGCAATTAATTAAAAAAAAGTCTCAGTTGAGGATCCTGTAGTGGTTAGCAATCTCAAGATGGTAGAATTTAAAATTCAGTTTGAGGGACAGCAACTCGGGTGTAAAACCAGTGCCCTAGCCTTAAATAAGGGCATTACAGAGGTATGAAGGAAGAGGTGACGTATTTTGACCAATTCCTCCACTATCTCTGCATCCACTTCCCTTTAAAACCCTTGGATGCAGATCCTGGCAACTTGTCTGCCTTTGGTCCCTTTTGTATTTGAGACTTGTTACAAAGATCTTTCTTCCTATTAGCATCTTGCTTCTCTGCTATGTTGAGAAATTTATCGTCTCCTTCACCATGAAGTCTGATGCAAAATATTTGTTTAAGTTATTTCCCTGTTCCCCGCTATCAATTCCCTAGTTGCATCCTCCAAGGGTCCCACACATATTTAACCTATTTTTTTTTAAAGAGGCTCTTGCTGTTTGTTTTTATATTTATTGTCAATTTAATTTCTCCCGTTTGTTTGACCTTTTTAGTCATCCACTGCGGGTTCCTAAAAATTGCTCAAACCTCTGGCCTACAACATGATTTCATCACTTTGAACATCTTAGTTTTTTTATTGGATACACTCCTTGTTCACCTTTGTTAACACTGGATAGTTCAATTTTCTCATCTAGTCCTTCTTTTTGACTGCAATAAATTTTTGTTGAGCATTATGAAATATCTGCTTAAATGTCTGTCACTATTCATTGATCGACTTTTCCTTTCATCTATTTCCCAGCTCTGATAAAGACCTATTAGTTCAGACTCTCTGTGTTAACCAATTCCTAATCCATAGTAATGTATTACCCCCCAATACTGTGAGCTCCTATTTTGAACAATAATTTTTTATGCAGCAATTTACCAAATGCCTTCTGATAATCCAAATTTACAACAAAATTTCAGAACTCACTGGATTCCGGGAAGGTTTCAGCAGTTTAGAAAGTCACCCCCTCCTCCCACCACGACCATTTAAGAAAGGAGGGAGACAGAAAGCAGGAAGTTATAGGCCAGTTAGTCTAACATCTGTCATTTAAGAAAATGCTAGAATCCATTATTAATGGGAAAAAAAAACTGATCATTTAGAAAAGCTTACTGCAAATCAAACAGTCCATGTGATTTGGTGAAAAGGAATTTATTTGACAAATTTGCTCGTGTTCTTTGAGGATATAACAGGAAGAGTTAATACAGTTGAAATGGTAGATGCAGTGTATTTGGATTATCAAAAGGCATTTGATAAGGTTCCACGCAAAAGATTAATGCTAAAGGCAGGAGCTCACAATGTTGGGGGTTAATATATTAGTGTGGATTGGGAATTGGCTAACACACAGCAGAGAGTCAGGACTAATGGGTCTTTTTCAAGTTGGAAAGATATAATGAGTGGAGTGCCACAAGGATTGGTCCTCGGGCTTCAATTACTGACTATCTTTATTAATGACTTGGAGAAGGAGTCAGAGTGTAATGTATCCAGATTTGTTGAAGATACAGAAATATTTTGGAGGATGTGTTGCAATGACAGCATGAGGAATGTGCAAAGAGCTACAGGTAGGTTGAGTGAGTGGATGAAAAGTTAGCAGATGGAGTTTGTAGGAAAGTGCGAGTCATGCACTTTGGCACGAAGAGTCAAAAGGTATCATTTAAATGGGGACAGCCTCTGAAAGAGGTGCAGTGCAGACTAGATCACTGGAAATGTTTGAAGATGAGATGGATAGATTTTTGAAATATCAGGAAGTTGATGGTTATGCTGAGCTGGCATGAAAGCGGAATTGAGTCCCAGGGTGTTTCAACCTCAATCGTGCTGAATGAAGGAGCAGGCTGGAGAGGCCAAATGGACTATTCCTGCTCCAATTTCTTATGCTTTAATGTTCTTAAAGCTGTTGATGTTTTTTTTTATTATTTTCAGTGCAACACAAAATGTACAGTAATTTGATTTTACATTCTCTTATTTAGAAGACAAGACTGACCAACCAAAGGGAAAAACAAATCAGAAGAATACAGATGAAGGCTCAAGGACCTCCACATTAACCAGAAATGAGAAAAAAATGGTTCCTGAAGTATTCAAACGGATTAAGTAAGTAACAATGGAGCCTTGAGGATCTGTTCACTTTCAGCATTGAATCCCTTATTTAGATATTGTCCCAGTCAAGCTGTTGGATTATTTGACTTTATTCAAAAGGCAGAATGTATCATTCAGCAAGAGATGGTCAGCTGCAGGGTACTTTTAGCCAAATTTCTCAGATTATTAAGAACTTACGAGATGAGTGCAGGTCACACAATGGAAAGCACTACCCAGGCGCTCACTCTTATCTTATTCTTATGTGGGGAAGAAAACACTGAATAGGTTTTGAGTCTGATATGATACTTCTTCAGTCATTCTGGACATGAAAAATTAACTGTTTCTGTCTCCACACATGCTGCCAGACCTGCTGAGGTTCTCCAGCATGTCTTGCATTTGTTTCAGATTTCCAGCATCCACAATATTTTGCTTTTAAATGTATAATTAATACTTAATTCAGAGCATAATGAACATAGGCAGCAAATGGACTAAATGAAATCCAAACATGTCCAGGATAATGGCTGTAAGTGATCACATAAGTGCTAGGAAATAGCAAATTAGTCATGGTGATCAGTTTAAGTGGGCTTTCTGCTCACTTCGAGAATGGAAATGAAAAATGCTTACTCATAATTTTTGAAGATAAACGAACTTGATATAATGTGTTAAGTGGCACTCTGGTCACACATTAAGCTCATTTTAATAGCTGTCCTCGGTTAATTGCTTGATGAACACAACAAAGTTTCCACAGTTCACAATTTAACTTATTTGGATCAATTTTGTGTGTCCCCATTTATGGATCAGTTCAATCTTTGGTTGTGACTTGTGTCTCATTCATCTCCTATACAATGTAGCACTTGTGCATATGTGTCACAGATTCAGATTCAGATGCTGTTCCAAATTCTGAGCTCAAAAATCAAGGTTGGCACTCCTGTGAAGTATTGAGGAACAGCTGCAGTGTCAGAGGTGTCACCTTTTGGATAAGATACGAAACCAAGGTCCTGTGTGCACTGTGAGGTGGATGCAAAATATCCTTTGGCAATGTTTTATGGAAGAACAAGTTTTTATTCCAGGTGGCCAGGACAAAATTTGACTCTCAATCAACATCATGCAAACAAATTATCAGATTGTTATCACATTGGTGTTGTGGGTGTTCCTTGCACGTAAATTGACTGCTACATTTCCTAAAGACTTCTGGTGATTGTGAAAAAATGTTATATTGACACCAGGGTGTTTTTGTAATTTATTAAATGAGCTACCAAATGTGGAAACAGATCCCTTTGTGGAATAGAGATAACAATGTGTAGAGCTGGATGAACACAGCAGGCCAAGCAGCATCAGAGGAGCAGGAAAGGTGATGTTTCGGGTCTAGACTTCAGACCCTTCTCCCTTTGTAGAATGTTGTAAAAGACTTATTTCACAAGGAAATTTCATTAGACTTTTGGGTTGGATCTTGAATAAAAAGTTTAAAACAAAGTCTTGGTTCCTATTACATAGTGAGTCCAAGCGCAAAATGTGGATGAAATAACATTAAAACCCACCAAAATGATAGACAGCAATCTTGTCAATTTGTCCACTTCTTCTTGAGCCCCTCACCATTGTGAATTATGCAAAATGTAATTATGTTCTTATCTATCAATCCTGACAGAAAACAAGGCAAGTCTAATCAGAAGGTACAGAACGGTCAGGGAATCGATACAGCATCTGAGGATGGAAGACGTGTTAGCTACGCAGGTTCAGATTTTGAAATGGAAAGTCTACATTCCACAACATGGTCTGGCAGGTAATGGATCGCCTGTTTTAAAACTGAAATATGTTCCTCTGGGCTGTGTGGGTGAAATTGCATTTAACTGCACGTTCACATCTGACAATGATGTGAAGATTGAGTTCTGCTGAATCTTTAACCTGCTTCAGAAGCATGCCTCTCCAGATATTTCTAAACTCTGTTATAATAGAGCACTGAGATGTACACTGTGGTAGAATGAGATTCATAAAGAAAATCATGATGTAACAAACCTCATGATTCTGACATTAGTAAGAAAGAAGGCACCAGTCTACAGGGAGCATCCATTTCTTAACGCTACACTAGAGGACTGTTTTAGTAGAGTACTGTGTACAGATGTAAATAAAGGAGCTATACATAACATAAAGAGTTGAAGAACCTTAGTTAATGAAAAAGAGCAAGCAGCCTCAGGCACAGCGAATATACTCCTCCAAGATATACTCCAACTTGGAGATACTCCAAGTTGGTATCTCAATGTACAGAAGATAGCATCAGCTTAAAGAACAAGATAAAACATGGTAACAGCCAGGGAAAAGTAACCTCCAGAGTCAGGACCAGAAGTCTTAAAAAAAAAATCCAAAGAGCACAGCTCCCAACGAGAAGACTGCAGAGGACTTCAAAATGCAGCAGAATAAACAATGGGAAGATTCTGCAGGCAGCCCAGACTCAGAAGACTTGAAGAAAAAAATGCTGGACAAAGAGAAGACTCTGAAGGCCAAGAAAAGATTCAGAAGACTTGTATTACAAGGCTGCAGAACAGGAATAAACTAGAGGATGATGAAAAGAACCTCTGAAGTCTTCAAAGCTTCAAGACAAACCTGATTACTCTGGAGAATGGAAATACAGGATGGGAGGAGATCGATGATAAGAAGGAAAAATCCAAGTACTCACCCTGGTCAGTCAACTACGGAGCTGTGGTGGAGACCTTCCTATTATCTCAATAATTTGTGGAAAATGCACAATGAGACCACAATGGGCGCTCTGCAAGTACCAGTTTAAGGAATAGAGGGGCTTCAGACTTGTATGTGAAGGAGCAGCACCATCAAGTCAGCACATTTTTTGAATGTTATAGGTCCAAAAATCTGATCATGTTCTTATTAATACATGAGGATGTGGAAGATTTAGATTTCATCATTTGACTGAGATTCCAGGTGAGACAAACCTTAAGACTTTGGTAATATTATTGTAATCGAGTGAAATCTCAAAAATGCTTCTACCCATGCAAGATTCGAACTTAGGCTGATAAGATACAACTATGGAATAGTCCATATTCTAGGCAAGGTACATGTAATGGTGCATTCATTTATGACAGCAACAGTGGATTGAGCATAAGAGGAGGTAAAGCATGTAGAGAAAGAAAAAGTAGAGTTCTACATACAGGGTAAAACCTCTGTCAGCTTTAAAACCATGATGTGGAGGTACTGGTGTTGGATTGGGGTGGACAAAGTCAGAAGTCACACGACACCAGGTTTTAGTCCAACAGGTTTATTTGAAACAAGAAGTTTTTGGAGCGTAGGCCCTTCATCAGGTGAAGTGAGAGAGAAACACGGAATTTAAACGGAGAGAGATCAAAAGATCATACAAGTGGTGTGAGTGGAGTGTTGAAAAATAAGTCTCTGCACATGATTTAAAATGTCAGACAGTGTGTATAAAGTGTCAACGGCTGAATAACAAGCCAGGGCAGAAAGTCTGGTTAAGGGACAGGAAGTCAGAGGCATTGTCATCAGAGAAACGGATTTGCCAGAATGCCTAATAGGTGTTATAAAGCGAAGGTTAACCCCCTCGGAGACCTAAAACCAAAACACTTGGAGGAGCACCTCACCCTATAATCTGTAAAAGGAATGTGAAAAGTGGGATAACCTGCCTTTCAGCAACTTGTAGTGGTTAAATAAAATAAACCCCGACACTCACTTTACAATCAACAAGTAACAATTTATTTATCGAACTCTTAATAGTATAATTAATTTGTTCACTGTTAACAAATCGAATAAATCTCTTCAAATTGCTATCTATTCCTAAATAAAACAAAATCCTAATATTAGGCTGTTCCAATAAATACAAGTCCTACTTATATACAATAAAATTTTAAAAAGAAGAATTTAGTATCTCAAAATTACAGCTAGATTACATGTCTTCCAGAATGCTCTTTGCCTTCTCCATTGAATGTTCTGTCAGGAATATCTCCACCATTGATTCTTCATTTCAGGAATATTAACTAGTTGTGCTGTAGTTAGAGAAGCCTGTGAGAGCCAGTGATTCTCTCTTGAGAGCTGAGAGCTGTTAACTCTGGCAGATGGCAGTGTGCTCTTCTGTCTTTGTCCAACTGCCCTCTTCTTTTATACCCTGATCCGTTTCTTGCACTAGGATTTGTCCTAATTTGTCGAAATCATCAGATTTAAATTTAATTGGGTTTTGGTATCCATGTGCCTAGTTCAAACTGATTGGCTAAAGTCAAAACTTGTCTTGGTAACAAAACAAAACTGCTGCTTGCAGTAAATGATTATCAAGGGTTGTCAACAACCACAGTGTGCACAATAATTCCCAACATTGAGCAATATCAGTCAAAATAAACTATGAATAATATAGACTGTGTAAAGATAACCTTGGGGGTTGGGAGTGGGGGTTAAGCAGGGAGATGTTTTATTATAAGATTCAAGTAAACCATGATGAGATGACTAGTCAAATAACTGACAGCAGTAAGACAGAAGATGCAAGTCTAAAATGAGCTCATGAAGACAGAGGAATTGGACACTAATCTATTGATGACCTATTTATCAACTGCAATACTCCTTTATTTACATCTATAATGAGTTGAAAAGTCTTTTTAGTGATAGGGAGCAATCAGCTCATGGACAGTATGTGTGCAGACACTGATAGGCCAGCCATTCCAGATTTATATTGCAATGTGCAGATTGCAGTATTGGCTTAAAGGATGAGATGAATCATGCGCCATTTTGCCTGTTCTACTTGGACTATCGCCAATGTTTACTTAGGCATAATTCACCCTGTCTTCCGCACTTAATTTTGATGAGAAGAAAGGCAATTTACTTAGTTCTTGCCTCTTGGAAATGTGGAAACATTGAAAATATGAGCAGGAGTAAGCCATTTGGCTCTGCAGGCCTGCTGTGCCATTCAGTATGATCACTGCTGATCATCGAACTTAGTACCCCATTCCCGCTTTCTTCCCATATCTTTTGATCCCTTTAATCTTAGAAACTATATCTAACTCCTTCTTCTTGAAATGTTCAATGTTTTGGCCTGCTTACTGTGGCAGACAATTCCACAGGTTCATCAATATCTGGGTGAAGCAATTTGTCCTCATCTCAATGGTAAAGGGGAATATGGGTTTGTAGAATGATGTGGATTTCTGAAAAGTATTCAATAAGATGCCACACAAAAGGTTACTACTGAAGATAAGAACTCGTAGGGCCAAACTTTACCAGAAACTAACAAAGTGTCAATTTCAGCAAGTTTCATGGAGGTTTCTCTTCTAGTCTTTCTGAACTTACCTCAACCTGAACTGGGACTCCTACGCACCTATGGGCATCAGATTTCTGAAGTCTTTCCCCAGTTAGAAAATAGTCTTCGCTTCTATTCTTCAGACTAAAAACCATAACCTCATACTCTCCACATTATATTGTACCTGCCCCTTCTTTGTCCACTCTCCTAGCCTGTCGAAATCCTCTGCAGCTTCCTGCTTCCTCAACACTACCTGTCTCTGTACCAATTTTTGTCATCTGCAAACTTAGCAATAACACTGTCTATTCCTTTGTCCAGATCATTAATGCATAATGTGGATAGTAATGGTCCCAAAACTGATTCATGCAGAACTTTAGTGGTTGCCAGTTGCCATTATGAAAATGACCCCTTTATCCCGACTCTCTGACTTCTGTCATGCCAGTACCTTGATCCTAACACCCTGGGCTCTTATCTTATTTGGGAGTCTCCTGTGCGGCATCTTGTCAAAGTGAGTTTTATCACCGTTCTGTCCGATCACATTGAACTGCAACCTATCCGTACAGTTACAGAAAATGTGCATTCTCGCCATTCCTTGTATGTGGTTATGTTCAATAAAAGGCAATCAATTTTCACATACTAGATGGCAGACCTGATCTTACTACCATTTTTGAGACATATGTACAGACAAATAATGGGGGTTCAATTTTCCTATTGCCTTTGACACAGTAGACCGCACCATTTTTTTGTCTATCGCCCTATTAGTATGACAAGACTTGCCCTCACTAGAATCCTATTTTGCTTCTCACGAACTTGATTGAGTTTTTTTGAAAAAGTAACAAAGAGGATTGCTGAAGGCAGAGCAGTGGACATGATCTGTAAGGACTTCAGTGAAATGTTTGACAAGGTTCCGCATGATAGACTGGTTAGCAAGGTTAGATCACATGGAATACGGAGAGAACTAGCCATTTGAATGCAGAGCTGGCTTGGAGGTAGGAGACAGAGGGTGGTGGTGGAGGGTTGCTTTGCAGACTGAAGGCCCATGACCAGCGGTGTGCCACAAGAATTGGTGCTGGGTCCACTGCTTTTTTTCATTCATGTAAATGATTTGGATGTGAACATAGGAGGTATGGTTAGTACGTTTGCAGATGACATCAAAATTAGCGGTGTATTGGACAGTGAAGAAGGTTACTTCACAGTACAATGGGACGTTGATCAGATGGGCCAGTGGGCCAAGGAGTGGAGGATGGAGTTTAATTTAGATAAATGTGAGGCATTGCATTTTGGAAAGGCAACTCAGGGTAGGACTTATACACTTAATGATTAAGTCTTTGGGAAGTGTTGCTGAACGAAGAGACCTTGGAGTGCAGGTTCATAGTTCCTTAGAAGTAGAGTCACAGAATAATGAAGAAGGCATTTGGTATGCTTGCTTTTATTGGTCAGTGCATTGAGTATAGGAGTTGGGAGGTCATGTTGCGGTTGTACAGGACATTAGTTAGCCCACTTTTGGAGTATTGCGTGCAGCTCTGGCCTCCCTGCTATCGGAAGGAAGTTGTGAAACTTGAAAGGGCTCTGAAAAGATTTACAAGGATGTTGCCAGATTTGGAAGGTTTGAAATGTAGAGAAAGTCTGAATAGGCTAGAGTTACTTTCCCTGGAGCATCGGAGGCTGAGGGGTCACCATAGCCAAGGTCTTTTCTGAGAGGGCATAGGATAAAGGTGAGAGGAGAAAGATTTAAAAGGGGCAACTTTTTTACATGGAGGGTGGTGCATGTATGGAATGGGCTGCCAGAGGAAGTGGTGGAGGTGGGTACAATTGCAACATTTAGAAGACATCTAGATGGGTATATGAGTAGGAAGGGTTTAGAGGGATATGGGCCAAATGCTGGTAAATAGGACTCGATTATTTTAGGATATCTGATTGGCATGGACTATTTGGACCAAAGGATCTGTTTCCATGCTGTGCAGCTGTATGACTCTATGACTCTATGATTATATATCATCTATCCAAAGTGATTCTACAACTAAGCAGAATTATCCTGATTACTACTTCCATAGTGATCCTCGGCAGGTTTAGAGGACTTGGTGTCAAGAAATCTACAGGAACAGGAGCTGATACTAGGGACAAAATCAGAAAGTCCAGGCAGACATTATGAGAGCGAATGATTACGGAACATTAAATTCTGGACCCATTATGTTGAAAATGTGCTATGAGACCTATTTTCAAGAAAGATGATAAAATAAACCTATTAGTTTTACACTAGCAACTGGAAAAATAATCAAATTAATCATTGGGAACCAAGTTGAGGGCTACCTCTAAACTAATGTTACAAGTGGCAAACTTCAAACTCCAAAACCAAAAGGAATGTTGGAAAATTCTGATGTAAAAAGCTGAATTCTGGGAATCTTTGATATAAGTTTAAAAAAGACAATTGTGCATATGACTACAAAATAAAATATGCATTTAAATTGCATTTCCTCAGGATATTTCAAAATGCTTTACAAGCAATTAATTACTTGTGATCTGGAGTAACCAATGCAGACAAACATATTTTAACTGAAGATGGAATGAAATGGGCTGAAAGATATTAAGTTGACAATTATGGTCCGTGAAATGCTCCAGGGACTGTTTCTGCAACCTTTGCTGTTCCTTATCTACATAAAATCACTTTAATTCCAAAATTTCCCTGAATTTCATTAAACCTCTGGATTTGTGAAGTAAATACAAATTACTATCACTAGAGATAGTTAGGGCTGTTATTTTAGAATGTAAGGGACATTTCAATACAATCATAGCTGATCTTTGACCTCAACACCAATGTCCCCACATATTTCCCAAAGTCCCTCAATTTCTTGAGAGACCCAGACTCTATCTGTCTACTTCTGAAGCATCCACAACCCTTTTGGGTTGAGGATTTCAAAGATTCAAATCTCTTTAGAGGAAAAAAATACTTCATCCTAGTCCTTGATGGTCATCCATCTTCTCTGAGACTATATTCCGAATTCTAGATTCTCTAGCTTGGGATAGCAACCTCTCAGTATTTATCCTCTCAAGCCCCTTCAGAATCTGGAGATGGCTCACACTAGCCCAATGTAAATTAGTCCATTTTTAAGACTACGCTAAACAAGGGTAGCATGATAGAATGCAAAACATTCATTGAGCTACAAGAGAAACCATAATTATTGTTGAAGAAATTCAACACAGACAAGTACAAGGTCTTAAATATTAGAAGAACAAAGTATGGGGCAAACTGAGCAAGTGATGCCAAGCTTATTTTGGAAGATGTTGTAAAAGGTCTTGAAGGGAAAATAGACTCAACAATAACCATGTTGTGTCCATGCAAAGCTGCAACTCAGTAAACAATAATGAGCTGAATGTGAAGAACATAGAGAGCTGAATGGTCTTGGACTAGAGCACATATAGTCCTGGAGATGGAAATTCAGTTTAGAAATAGATTACCACACAGTACTGTAGCACTGTTTCTCTGACTTGCTAGGAGTGAAATCCGCTGGATAAATTCTTAGTCTGAGTCTGAACCGCTGAAGCTGTCTAATGATCTGGTTAGGTTGATCCTTGAGAACTACAGTAGTTTTAGGTACTAAATCACAAAAAAAAAACACCAATGCCATGGAAGTGGCAGAATGAAGAGTAAAAACAAAATTGAATCATAGTGTCTCCACTTTTTTGCCAGTTACTCATGTAAAGTTACTCTGTTGTAACATCAGCGGACTGAGTGATGAGAAAAAGCTTGAAGAACTTATGCTCTTCAGTCTGAGCAAGAGTAATAAGCTACCTTACAGGAGCATTTAGGTAAGTAAAGTCACCATAAGCCCTTCTGGACGTTAGGGCTACCCACTCATTAGAGAGACATGCCTGGTGACATGTTAACCTGAGGATCACCATAACTCAAGCAAGGAGAAAGGTTGAAAAGGTGAGTAAAAACAAAGTTGCTGGAAAAGCTGAGTTAATGTTTCGGGTCCGGTGACCCTTCCTGAGAAACGCTTTTCCAGCAACTTTGATTTTGTTCCTGATAGCATCTGCACTACTTTCGGTTTTTATTTGAAAAGGAGAGTCCTTCGTGGTATCCATATATGCTGTTTGGCATCACTCTGCACTATGAATCAGCTGTCCAGCCAATTGAGCTAACTGACTCCCTGAAGTATTTGGAATTCTACAGTGGAATAGAAAATGGTAAATCCTGAATCAAAAGCAGAAATTGCTGGAAAAGCTCAGCAGGTCTGGCAGCATCTGTGGAGAGAAAGCAAGGTTAATGTTTTGGCTCCAGTAACCCTTCCTCAACTGATGGCAGCTAGAATTTTTTTTATATGCAGAAAATAGAATGAGGGAAGGGGTTAAGGATTAAACGATAGATGGAGGTAGAGCCAAAAGAGAGAGAAGAATAGTTGGACAGACAAAGGAGTGGATAATGGTCGGGCTAGGAGGATGAATAAGAACTGTTAGTGGCTAACAATGGGTTGTGTGAATAGCAGACTATGTGATAGTAAGGACATGAGAGAAGGTGCCTCAAGCCCTAAAAGTTTTGAACTTGATATTGTGTCCAGAAGACTGTAGAGTTTATAAGCAACAAATGAGGTGCTGTTCTTCCAGCTTGTGCTGAGCTTTGCTGGAGCACTGCAGAAAACCTGAGCCAGAGATTTTGGCCAGGGAACAAGATATTGTGCTAAGTGGCAGGGGAAGCGATGACTGAAAGGTATTATCACTGGACTGTTAACCCAGAGACTCAGATAATATTCTGGGGATGCACGTTTGAATCCATGGCAGATGGAGGAATTTGAATTCGATAGATATCTGGAATTGAAGAATTTAATGACGACCATGAATCCATTGTCTATTAATGGAAAAACTCATCTGGTTCACTAATGCCCTTTTAGGGAAGGAAACTGCCATCCTTACCTGGTATAGCCTACATGTGATTCCAGACCCGCAGCAATGTGGTTGACTCTTAACTGCCCTCTGGGCAATTAGGGATGGGCAATAAGTGCTGCCTAGCCAGTAACACCCTCATCCCGTGAATGAATAAAGAAAAAAAACTGGAAGCTCAGGGTCTTTTTTGCAGACAGAACGTAAGTGTTCTGCGAAGCAGTCACTCAATCTACGCTTCGTTTCCCCAGTGTAGAGGAGACCACATTGTCAGCAGCGAATGCAGTAGACTAGATTGAGTCAAGTGCAGGTAAAGTGTTGCTTCAGCTGGAATGTGTATTTAGGCCCTTGGATACTGGGGAGGTGTAAGTATTCGGGCAGGTGTTTGTGGTTGCAGGGGAAGGTGCCATGGAGCTGTGGGGGATGTTGGGAGTGAAGGAGGTGTTGACCAGGGTGTCCTGGAGGCAACAGTCCCTGTGGAAGGCTGACAAGGAAGGGGACGGGGATACGTATCTGGTGGTGGCATCTCACTGTAGGTAACGGAAATGGCAACTAATGATCCTCTGGGGATATGCATGCAGGGGATGGTAGGTGAGGACAAGGGGTCCCTGTCACTGTGTGGGAGGGAAGAGAGGGGGTGAGGGCCAAAGTGTGGGAGATGGGTCAGACCCGGCTGAGGGCTCTGTCAGCTATGGTGCTGGGAAATTCTTGTCTGAGGAAGAAGGTGGACATTTTGGAGGCTCCCTTGTTGAAGTTGGCATCATTGGAACAAATGCGACATAGATGGAGGAACTGGGAGAATGGAATAGAGTCTTTACAGGCAGCAGGATATGAGGACGTATAGTCAAGCTAACTGTGGGAGTCAGTGGGTTAATAGTGGATATTGGTGGCAAGCCTGTCCCCAGAAATGGAAACAGATGTCGAGGGAAGGGAAGCAAGGGGTCAGAGATAGACCAGGTGAAATTGGAGGCGAACTTGATATACTTTTACAATTCCAGATGAGAGAGGAAGGCAGCGCTGATGATATCATCGATATACTGGAAAAAAGAGTTGTGGGTGGAAGCCAGAATAGGGCTGGAACAAGGAAAGTTCTATGTAACCCACAAAGGGACAGGCATAACTGGAGCTCATATGGGTACCCATAGCCATGCCTCTGACCTGAAGAAAGTGAGAGGCATTAAAAAAGAGGCTGTTCAAGGTGAGGATGAACTTGACCAGGGACAGGAGGCTTAAATCCTGAATACTGAGTTGAACCACCACAGGACAAATGGGAAAATTGACAAAACATTCAAAGCAAATTGCAGGAACTTAGAATGAGTAAAAATGAGTGGTTTTCTGGACATGTGCAAATACTGAGATTCTTAAAGAATAAGTGGATTCTGTGATGACAGTACCTTGAGTTTTCTGTGGAAAAATGAACTAGATAAACATACTGGCTTCTGTCACATGCAATTAAACGGTCTATAATAAGCAATAATAATAAACTATTAGCATGAGGGGCATTTACACAGTAATATGAGCTGCAGTTTGAGCTTTAGTCTGGGACTACCCAGGTTATAGTGCTTGTGTGAGGCCTTGGGATGTGATCTTCCACATATGCACACACTCCTTGGATAACAGTTGCATTTTAGATGCTTAGACGGTCTAGGTGACAAAGTCTCACTGATTAATAGGACACGTGGGGTACTGCCTAAGAACTTAATGGATTGAAAATGTGCATTCTGGATTTAAAAATCCATCCACAAAGGTAAACTGTGAAAAGTCTGGATTTAAATGTTTAGCTTTGTCAAGCTACTTTTAAGTGTAATTCATTTGTAGTGAAGTCCAGTGCATTATATGCAATTTCTGATAATGACTGTTTGCTAACTACAGCAGAACATCAACCCCGGTGCTCCAGATCTCTCCAGCATCCAGCAAACACAGCATTGTGTCAGAGAGTAACAGGAGGGTAAGTCAGACATCTTGTAAGTTCTGACATCTTGAGAATGTAGTCAGATTGAACATCAGAATAATTCCTCATTTAGAATTTTCAAAATCACATCAGTGAATGTTGCATTTTGACTTTACCCAAGTATGCATTCAGCATTTGTAAAATCTGTGATTGGAATCCAAGAACTGAATTATATATTCAACAGTTGAACAATAAAAGCAATATTGCCTCAATCTAGTTATAGCTGGACAATTCAAAAAGCTTATAGGAACCCTGTATTTGAGGAAAATATTCTGCACCCAAAAAACTTTATTTACTCTTTGAGAAATAGCAAATCTGAGCATAAAGAAGTTAATATAAAATAGTGTGCCATCTAGTGAAGCAAATGCTGACTAACTTGCGGAATTCAAAACTTAATTGCTGACTTTACAGGGAATAGAATTTCATGGACATGTTCAGACCAAGTCCTAAAATAAGACACATTTTAGAGCAAATTGAATGTCCATTCCTTTCTCTGACATTCTTCTGATTGTGATATTTTCTCAATCTTAGCCCATGTGATTTCCAAAATAATAAAAATGAAAATATTTATTCCTCAAAATGTGAATAATGTTTTCAATGACATTGATCAAATTGATGATTTTCTTCCCCCTTTTTTCGTTTGAAGCTGTGACTCCCTACTTGGTCCTGGTACCATGACCAAGAGGCGGCTCCTGTGAACTCACAGTGGACAGTATCGACATGCCATTATTTGGCCTTTTTTTATTGGTTTAGATCATAAGACACAGGAGCAGAAGTAAGCTATTCAGTCCATTAAATCTGCGCTGTCATTCAATAAAATCATGACTGACCTGATAATCCTCAACTCCTCCATGTTCCTAACTTTTCACTGTAACCCATGATTCTCTTACTGATTGAAGATACCTATCTTAACCTTGAATGTACTAACAACACAGTCATAACAACTATCTGCAGTAAAGAACTTCACAGATTCACTATTCTCGGAGAAGAAATTCCATCTCATGTCTGTCTTAAATGTACAACTCCTTATTGAGATTATGCACTCTAGTCTGAGGCTCTTGACCTACTCCACATCTTATAAGAAAATCCCTCCATGCCCAGGACCAACCTAGTGAACCTTCTGTGGACTGCCTTCGACACCACAATATTGTTCCTTAGACAAGGGGTTCAAAGCTGATCATAGAATTAATACCCCCCTATTTTCATACACTTTTTCCTGTGAAATAAATGTCAACATTCTATTTGCCTTCCCTGTTATCTGCTGAACTTGGAATGTTAGCTTTTTGGATTGCACCAGGATACCCACATCTCTCTATGCTGCAGTTTTCTGTCTTTCTCCTTTAAAATAATATTCAGCTCTTATATTCTTCCAAAGTGCATAACCTAACATTTTCACACATTATATTCCATCTGCCAAGTTTTGTCTGTTTAACCTGACTATATCCCTCTGTAGACTCTAAGTGTCATTCTAACCACTTATCTTTCCACCTATTCTTCTGTTGCTTACTTAATTGGTGATTGTGGCCCCAGAACTGATCCTTGTGACATTCCACTAGTTACAGGTTGCTATTCCTGAAAATGCCCCCTTTATCCTGACTAATTAGTTAGCCAATTCTCTATCCATGCTAATATCCCCAACATATGGGCTCCAATCTTATTAGATAGCCTTATGTGCAGTACCACATCAAATGCCCTCTGGAAATCCAAATACATTACATCCATTGTTACCCCTTTATTTATTCTGCTTGTTACCTTCTCAAAGATTTCTAATAAATTGACTGGCATGATTTTTCCCTTGTTGGCTCTGCTTCATTACATTATGTATATGGAAATGGTCAACTATTATATCCTTAATAATAGATTCTAATATTTTCCCAATGACTGATGTTAAGCTAACTGACCTACAGTTTTCTGTTTTTGGTCTCTCTCCATTTTTGAATAAGGGTGTTACATTGGCCATTTACCAATCCTTTGGGGCTTCTCCAGAATAGGTATTCTTGGAAAATTACTATCAATGCTACTATCAATCCACTATCTCTGTAACTACTTTGGCTTCTCTTGTCCATTTTATATATTGAAAGAAGCTGTTACTATCTTTTTTTTAATATTTCTTGCTAATTTACCCTCAAAGTTTAATTGTTCCCTCATTTTACTATATTTCAGCATGTTTTGTTGGATTTTAAAACTTTCCTAAACATTAATCTTTTGTATTTTATGATTTTTCTTTCAATTTAATACTATCATTAACTTCCTTGGTTAACCATGATTAGTTTATTTCCTTCATAGAATCCTTCTTCACCTCTCACTTTGAATCAAGAGCTTGTGAATGCAAATTCCACTTAAACCGGTTGGCCTAATAGTCCAGTGTAGCACTATGAAGGTGCCACTTACAGCATGGGATATTAAACCAAGGCCTTGCCTACCTCTCACATGGATGGAGAGATCTCCCGGTGATATTTCAAAGACAATCTGTGATAATCTTCCTAGAGTCTTGGCCAGTTTTAATACCTCAATCAACATCATTATATTAGATTATCTGATAATATTCACATTGTTCACTTTGGGACATGCCATAGTCCCATCAGAAGTACCTTTCAACCTCACAATCTCTACCACCTAGGACAGGAATTGCAAGTTCTTCTCAATCTACACACAAGCTTGACAGGAAACTATTTCATCATTCTCTCGCAATCATTGGTTGCAAATCCTGGAATTCTCTTCCAATACAAACCCATTCAAAACATTTAAATCCTTCCAGATACTTAATTGGATAATTTGGGTGTCCCAAAGACTGCAGTGCTTAAAGAAGAGCGCCCACTACCAACTTCTCGAGGGCACTAAGGGATGGTTTATAAATGTTGATGCAGCTGGCAATGTTCACATCCTGTGATCAAATTTTTAAAAAAAAATCTCGACCCGAATTTTTACTCTCCAGGTGGTATGCTGAGTTGGGGAAAATTGCAGCTTCACACACTGTCATCTGAGGAGACACAGCCTGAATGCCTAGAAATTTATTCAGAGGGACGGGCAAATGCAGACTGGAGTTGGGTCCACTACTGCCAGAAACAGTTTGGAAGCAGCACAGGGGCTGCTCAGTGCTGAGGCAGGTTATTTAAAATGCTCAGCTCATTGTCTGTCTAGGCTTTTGTCCCAGTTGTACTAAATTAGTTAGGCCATCTAGCCCTCACTGTCTCACGCTATCCGCCCAGCCCCACTCACTCACCGTGCACAACTTGTGCCACCCTGTGGCTGCTAACTCATGTTCTTCTATCACACCCATAGCTCCTGTGCCAAAATAATGCCAACTGATAACAATCTGTGACTTCATCATTCTCATGGCCCCTTATAGCTCTAAGACCAACAGAGTACCAACACATGTCAACTTATGATACACCATCCACAAAATTTTACCCTTACGTCCTCGATGCCAATTCATCCAATTCATGCTCAGCTGAAATAAAATAAAGTTTCCAAGAATCAATCACAGACTTTACGATGTTTTAAAAGAACACCCATTGATACAAGCCCATTCAAAACATTTGAATCCCTCCAGATACTTAATCCCTGATAAGAACAAAATTTCTATTCATATCCTAATATTAAAGACAACAAATCCCTTAATAACCCTATTGGAGCTATCGATCAGACTGTGAATTTACAGACCCCTCTCCCACCAGTGTGATATCTGTTGGTTGTGAATGTAGTCAACCAATAATAATTCTATAATGATAGCCCTTAGTCTAAACATGACAAACTGCTATTGACATTGCAAGCATCATTTCTTTTCCAGTCCATGGTGTTGCAGGCTTTTTTTTTAAGAGTACGGAACTTAAATAATTCAACAGCTTGATGATCAATGTTATCTTTCTTTCATGCACACACTCATTTCTTGTTAAAAGTTACAAGTCTCACAGTGCAAGAGATGGATAGGATTTGTTTGAGGGCTTAGCGTGGAGTTCAAATGGCCCTGCTAGGTTCAGAAGTTTCTCATGCTTGAATCAAATCTCACCTTCTCTCTTCTCACTCATCTTGTGGAAAAATAGGATCTACCAGAAATTTGGGGTCCCAGCCACTTTGGCAAAAGCTTGGAGTCTCCATGGCTCTTAAAAGATCTGGAACCTGTGAGCAAAATTAATTTTAAAATAAAACTTTAAATTTGACTGTAATGTAATTTTGAATAGGCAGAGATCATTAAATGTCATGTACATGCCAATTGCCTCAATGTGAACCTTGGTTGTGTCTAAAAGCTATGAAATTGTGAAGGTCAACTATGACAATGCTGTGGCATTAAGAGGTGTAAAAACAGAAGTTGCTGGAAAAGATCAGCAGGTCTGGCAGCATTTGTGAAGAAAAATCAGAGTTAACATTTCAGGCCTGGTTGTTTCTGATTTACAGCATCTGCAGTTCTTTAAGTTTTTAGTTAGCATTAAGAGGTGTGTTTTGTCCTGGTTTCCTTGAGAGAGAGATTTGTGGGACGGGTACCAAACAGTCTGAGAAGATAAACAACTTGATGTGATTTGATTTTGTATTGCCACATGTACCTAAGTACAGTGAAAAGCTTTGTTTAAGAGCAGTACAGGCAGATCATAGTAAGCAAGGGCATACAGATCATAGAATGAATAAACTCTTAAAGGCATACAGGTTATGTCACACAGGGTGAGCGTTTGGCGAGATCAGCATTATTTGAAGATAGAGAGTCCATTCATCAGTCTGATAATGGCTGGGAGGAAGCTGTTCCTGAACCTACTGGTGAGCATCTTCAAGCTCCTGTATCTTCTGCCTGACGGAAGAGGTTGTAGGAGAGCATTACCGGGGTGCGATGGGTCTTTGATGATGTTGGCCGCCTTTCTGCGACAGCGAGCTATGTAACTGGAGTCCGTGGATGGAAGGTTGGCTTCCATGATGTTCTGAGCTGCGCACACCACCTTCTGTAGTTTCTTAGGGTTCTGGGCAGAGCAGTTGCCGTACCAGGCCATTATGCATCCAGACAGTATGCTTTCAATGGTGCACCTGTAGAAGTTGGTGAGGGACCTTATAGACATGTCAAATTTCCTGAGCTGCCTGAGGAAGAAGAGGCGTTGGTGTGCCTTCTTGACCATCGCATCTATGTGCCAAGTCCATGACAGGTTGTCAATTATCATCACTCGTAGGAACTTAATGCTTTCCATCCTCTCAATTTCAGCTCAGTTGACGTAATTGGCTGCATGTTCTCCTCCTTTTCTTCCGAAGTCAGTGATCAATTCTTTAGTTTTGCGGACATTGAGACAGAGATTGTTCTCATTGCACCACATCACCAAGCCCCCTCTCTCCTTTCTGAGTTCTGCCTTGTCGTTGTTTGATATCCATCTTATCACGGTGGTATTTTGGCCAACTTGTAAATGGCGTTCATTTGGAATTTGGCAACTCAGTTGTAGGTGTAGAGGGAGTACAGTATGGGGCTGAGAATGTATCCTTGGAGACCTCCAGTGTTGAGTGTTATCGTGGAGGAAGGAGGTGCAGTTGTTTATCCTCACTGATTCCAGTCTGTGAGTCAGAAAGCTGAGGATCCAGTTGCAGAGGTAAGAGCCAAGACTAAGGTCTGAGAGTTTTGCAATCAGTCTGGAGGAGATAATGATTTTGAAGACGGAGCTGTAGTCGATGAGCAGGAGTCTGATGTAGGTGTCTTTGTGTCCAGATGCACCAGGGATGAGTCGGGGGGCTAGGGAAATGTTGTCTGCTGTGAACCTGTTGTGTCAGTAGGCAAATTGTAAGGGATTGCGACAGGCTGGGAAATTAGAGTTGACGTAGGCCATGACCAACCTCTGGAAGCACTTCATGATTGAGGTCAGAGCCACTGGGAGGTAGTCATTAAGGCACATTGCATGTGTTTTCTTTAGGTACGGGGATGAAGCCTTCTTGAAAAAGGTGGGGACTTCGGCTTATAGGAGGGAGAGGTTGAAGATGTCAGTGAATACCTCCGGTTGGTCTGCACAGGATCGGAGTGCTTATCCAGGGACACCATCCGGGCCCATCACTTTCCTGGGGTTGACTCTCAGGAAGACTGATCTGATGTCTGCAGTGGTAACAGTGGGCATAGGTGTGTCTGGAGCTGTCGGGGCAGGTGACACTGCACTGGTGGCATTCTGCTTAAACCGAGCAAAGAAAGCACTGAGCGCATCAGGGACAGATGTATCTTTGTCCACTATCTTCCTCTGCTTCATTTGGTATCCTGTAAAGTTGTTTAGGCGGAAGGAGTCTATTTGGTAGGTTTGGGCCTCTAACTTGGTCTGGTACTGCCTCTTGGCATCTCTGGCTCTGCAGAGGTCATGTCTGGATCTCCTATATAGGTCTGGCTCATCTGACTTCAATGCTGCACTTCTGGTCTTCAGTAGGGAATGGATTCCCTGCTTCATCCAAGGTTTCCGGTTGGGGAACACTTCTTCTTTGATGCACGGTCCTCCATGCATTTGCTAATGAATTCCGTGATGGTGGTGGTGTATTCGTCCAGGTTTTCCACTGAGTCCAAGCAGTCCCGGGCCAACCTTGTACTTCTTTTTGTTAAGGGTCCTCCCATCCCAGCTTCTGCTTGTAAGCTGGGAGGAAGAACACAGCGCTGGATCTGATTTTCTGAAGTGTGGGCAGGGAATGGAGGCGTTTTTGATGGTTGTGTAGCAGTGGTCCAGGATGTTCGGTTCTCTGGAGGGGCAGGAAATGTGTTGGTAGTACTTTAACAGCACCCTCTTGAGATTAGCTTGGTTGAAGTTGCTGGCCACAATGAATAGGACCTCAGGAGTGTTGTCTTTAGAGTGTTTATGGCAGTGTAAATTTTGTCTAGGGAATTCCTCACATCCACTTGGGGTAAAATGCAGACTGCCAGGATTGTGGAGCTGAACTCTTGCAATAGATAATAGGGATGGCATTTTATTATAAGGTAGTCTAGGTCCTGGGCGCAATGGCTTGCCAGGTTCACTACATCTGAGCATCAGGAAGCATTCCCCACCACCCATCGCCGTACTCAAGGATGCTATGTGGACCATGCAGTGTATGGAGAACCCATCAGCTTGTAGGGCACAGTCAGGAATGGCAGGGGTGAACCAAGTCTCCTTGAAGCAGTGCACACAACAGTCTCTCAGTTCTCTCTGGTAGGTAAGTTTTTTGATAGCTTGGACATTTGCTAGGGGTATGCTAGGGAGGAGAATCTTGTGAGGCCTTGGGTTTTTTCCCCAAAGTTGGAACAATAGAAGCAGCCTGAGTGGGTGTGGTCAAGTTGTCACAGGTCCAGGATTTCTAGTTGGCTTTCGGCAGTTTCTGCTGGGGTCTCAGGACAGTTGGATTCACAGGACACAATCCCTCCTGGCTGTTTCTGTCTCTCTCTCTCTCTCTCTCTCTCAGAATTATCTTTGATGTTCTTTCCTCCTGGATTGGAGAACTGATTGAGTTGCCAAGGGCATGTCTACAGGATGTTGCTATATTGGAATAGTTACTGTATCTATTAATCTGTTAAGTTTTCCAACAGAGTTAAGTTATTCCAATTTCTCTTTTTATTTTGTTGTATTTTAACTATAGTGTTTGAATAAATAGTGCTTTGCTTGATATTGAGTAGTTTGACCAATTGAATTGCATCTGAAACACAACACCTCACATTACCTTCAAAATAAGAAAATGTTAGGGTCTAGGCTACCTTCTTAATATATTTTGGAGGGGCTCTGCCCTGGTCCATAAGCCAAGCCAGCTCTATTATCACTCAAATTTGTACAACTTCACTTTCAGCCCGGATAGTGTTGAGTAAATTCAATCTCTCTAACTTGCCTCTTCCAAACCCTGGATTCTGAGATCAGATGGGATGGCTGTTCCATTAACACCACTGAGATCAGATAAGTTAGCACAGACTGACACTTGAATTTTTTTTTGTTCTATATAGCTGAACCACTCACTGGATAAACTTGCTGAGTGATCAGACTCTTAAGGGCCTTTGTTATTTAATAGTATAAAAGATACCCTTTGAGAACTGTCGGTGCTGATGAACTGCAAGTTTATAGCTGAACTGACATCAGGGTGTCGGTAATGAATAATATGGGGATAAATCTCTCTGTGCTCTCCTAAATTTTTAAATGTAACATTCATACTCAAAATTTTGATCTAATTGTTAAATATTTTCCAGAATACTGAAATCTAAGGCTGAGATTGGTATATCAAAATGCCTTAGAAACTGAGCCCTTGCTTGTTTTGAAACTGTGCACTGTGCATTTAAATTATCTTTTGAGGCCAGTAAGTTCATTTCTGATTTTTCAAGACTGTCATGTTGATTTATTAAAGGGTTTTTAAAAAGCAATTACAAGATGCAATAATAATCTTTCAATAAAATTGTTTTGTATTAATTCACATGTTATTTTTATTGGTAGGCTAAATCTTCAGAAAGTGTTGACACTCTCCCAATGAGTAACAGTGTGCCCAAGGATCTGGCCAAAGGGAAAAACAATATGCCTAAAATAGCAATTTCCAGATATTCCATTTCATCAGGTGTGTGCATGTCTCAATGCTTTTCTTCAAACTTACAGTAGATTAACAACTCATTATCGCAATATGGCAGTTACAGGTTAAATCCCCAAAAACTTCAAGGAATTTATTTATCCATGGATGAGTATGTCATTACATTGGCGTATAATATTTCAGCCTCTGAAGAAAAGACACAACAATAAACCACAATGTTGTATGTATTAGTTAGTTTTATAGGTCACTGGGCCAGTTACATATATTGATTTAGTCCTCATTATGCACACTGACCACATTCTGGTAGATATTAAATGAGAAAAACAAGATTTGAAAGAGTAATTGGATTTCACCCTAGAAAAGACACGCCACTGAAAATAGAAGGGCAACTAATGAGAGAGCTGATATCAATTTTTAATATGTACAGTTCTCATGAGGACTGCCCAAAGCAAAATTCCTCTTGTTCAGTCCTCAATTGTTGAAGCATAGTGATCTTAAATACAGTCCTGAACTGTACCCTCCATCCTCAGCAGGGTTAGGACCCAGGTGACATGGTAAAACAGAATCCTGAATCTAAGGTACTCGTAGCTTTACCCATCAGAAATACAAATAGAAAATTGTGGTCAGTGTGTCCCGGTATTTCAATTTTCAAATTGCCTTATGGATGCCTCTCCCTGCTGATAGTTCAGAAAATCACCCCAATTTCTGAGGAGCTATGTGCAAAACTTGGCTTAGTAGGATGGTGGCAAATCATACACTCTGCAGAAAAAGAACTTGCTTTTATTCTACAAGTCTATTCTCAAATGATTCTCTTGGCTTCAATGAAAAGCAGAATTTTTTTGCTGAAAGAAGAGATTGAGGGCCTGTCCTACACCCTAATACTAAGTTTGCCCTATTCAGGACATGTGCACACACCTCCTTAATTAACCTATCCGCTGTGGATAACACTGTGTAAAACATCATAATGTACTGCTCCTGCATAAATATTTTTGAGCATGCACAGAAGAAAGAGTTCGCAAAGTGTGGGCATCCTGAGAAATGTGCAAGTGGGAGTATCACACGAGCCTAATATTGCTTGCTCAGAAAGCAAGGGATTAGCAACAGTCCTTTCCCAGATATCAATACTCCATTACATATGACTTAACTAATAAATCCTTTACCTTCAATCCCATCTTCACATTCTCCTTGACATTTTGCTGTTAAATGTGAATGTCACCTGGCACAATAAATTTACTTAGTTGTTTGGCGTAATATGTTCAGAGAGAGGGAAAAATTGTGAAACAGGGTCCACTTTTGGAATACTGTGTACAGTTCTGGTCTCCCTGCTATAGGAAGGGTATTATTAAACTGGAAAGAGTGCATAAAAGATTTACAAAGATGTTACCTAGACTGGAGGTTTTGAGTTATAGGGAGAGGCTGGATAGACTGAGACTTGTATTCCCCAGAGTGTAGAAGACTGTGAAGTGACTTTATAGAGGCTTATAAAATCATGAGAGGCATAGATAAGTTGAATAGCTAAGGTCTCTTTCCAAGGTAGGGGAATCCAAACCTAATGCATATAGGTTTAAGGTGAGATGGGAAAGATTTAAAAGGGACCTGAGGGGCAACTTTTTCACACAGAGGGTGGTGCGTAGATGGAATGAGCTGCCGGAGGAAGTGGTAGAAATGGGTACCATTACAACATTTAAAAGGCACATTTGTACAAGCACATGAATAGGAAAGATTTAGGGGATATGGACCAAATGCAAGCAAATGGGACATGTTCAGTTTAGCAAACCTGGTTGGCATGCATGAGTTGGACCAAAGGGTCTGTTTCCATGCTATATGATCCTATGACTCTATAACGGGCAACGTCATTGTAGTGAATTCATTCTAGGAGATGCTGCAGCCAGTCAAGGCAAAAGTGATCTCAGTTTTCAGTATATTTTATTTAAGTCACTTATAACATTTTGTCCTGCTCCATAATATTATGTCTCTTTGGTACAGATCGCAGTAGATCAGAGTTGGACCTGAGTGGATCCTATACATCAGGAAACGAAGATTCCATTAGCCTCAGAAGTAAAAGTGTACCTGGAGGTCTCAATGAAGCCATGGTTGGTTGAAAACATAATCGCTTTTTTTCATGGATTATGGTTCCTGTAAAATTGTTAAACATAAACTGACCTTCTGAGTGGTTCTCACAAAATTGGAAATCAAACATTTTTCACTGAGTGCACACAATGCACCGGTCTATTGCATTAGGTGGCTGTGTATGTGGCTTTATGCTAAAATTATTGTTAGTTTAAAAGTACATACTATTCAAAACAATTCCAGCCTTTGAACAGTCACTGTAACTCCCAATGAAACTGTAAGCTTCCACACCAATAATTTTAGCGAGCTCACTGACTGCGGTTTTGTATTAAATCAATACTGGTGGTATTTTAGGGGCTACAACCTAGTTTCTTAGTGACTGGAAAAACTAAAAATAGCAGATTCTTTTTAACTGTAACCTACATGTAGGTGATGATAAAACAACGACACAAGTATTTTTCAAAGGCCAACATCCCTTACTAAACATACGTAATTTAATTGTTTGATATGAGTTTAGAGGGAAAAAGAAATGGCAAGTGACTTCCAGTTGTGTTCTTTGGCTACTCGATCCCACACAGCTTTATTATACCACCTCTGGTCTCTGTTAAGCAGAATCAGCATCAACATGCTACTTATCTATTGTGTACCCAAAGTACTAGACTGAACTTTTCCCTATTTAGTTCTTTTTAACTTTTTTATTTTGAAGTGATCAGCAAAAGAAGCAATGGTGAAATGAGGAAAAACTTTCACTCACAGAGTGGTTAGGGTATGGAATGCACTGCATGAAGTACGGAGGAAGCTGACACGATTGGGTCATTCAAGAGGGCTTTGGAGAATTATTTGGATACAAACAATGTGTAAGGGTATGTGGGAAAACCAGAATTTGGCACAGGCACAATGAACCGAATGGCTTCCATCTGTGCCCTAACACTCCTGTGATATTGCAATAGGATAAATAAAGTAATTTTATTTGAACATTGAGAAAATAAAATAGTTTGCAGTGTTTGTTCTTCTATCCCTATACATGCCTGTATTTACAGTGTAAAATAAAATGTTAAATATCTGTATTCAAATCTTAAGTTCATGCAATCTTTTGTATAAAGCTGAACTTCAAAATATTAATACAATTTCCGTATATTCACCGTAGTAATATGTGACTTTTAGGATTACCTTGAGGAAGAGGAAGAGGAGGAGGAAGAAGATATTGATGACTTGGTCTCTATGTATCGCCCAAGCAGCGGAAGAAGCAGTCTGGGAAGTGGTTTATCTGTGGTAAGTTTGGAATGAATGTGATGTCACTTATTATTTATGTATGTTTCTCCACTCACGTAAAAACTTTAAACATTGTAGCATTCAGTAGACTTTCTGGAACTTTGGTATTGTTAATGCTTTAAAGAATTGATTTGGTAAACAGTAAATTGAATGGAGCAATGATTTTAAAATGATTTAGCCAGGGCCCTTTTGATACTAGAACTAAGTTAAATGATGAAATGAAAGTCTCTTTTTGTCTTCTAGTGATGAAGATTATGTAAAATTTGTCTGTGAAGTTGTTACATAAATGAAGAAAAATGTGGCAGTGCTACTTTTGGAGGTGATCATGTTAGATTGAGCTCAGTGGATCTCCGAATTCTTAATACTTCTACTTTATGTCTGAAATGGGTTTGTACAGGGTACCAACTGCACTGATTAGCTAAATAAGTCAAATATTGAGTCTTTGTGTTCATTTCTGATCCTTACAACAGAATATTCTGTGTTAGTTGTGATGCTAAATTATAACTGAATTCCAAGTATAAATGAAGGAATGATTCCTGAAGAGTTTTGTGATGCAGTGGGGAGAGTTCCTGACACTGAGTCAGAAGCTCCAAGGACAAATCAGTCCTGAAGAAGGATCCTGACCTGAAATGTCGACTTTCCTGCTCCTCTGAATACTGCCTGACCTGCTGTGTTCCTCCAGCTCCACACTGTATTGATCAAATCAAGACTTGATGGCCATAGATGGTGTATTCATAATGCAACCAGACAGGTCAATTGTCAAGCTGGAAAACCTTCCATTTACGCCTATGGAGATGGTAAGAGTGAGGGACGTATCAGGCATGCTTGATGCAGAATGGTGACCATTCAAGGTAGAAACTCTGGCTTCAGGCTAGTGACCAGTTACAGGAGAAACCAGCTAATTTTTGCTTCATCTTTAGCCACTGGTAAAGTTCCAGAAGACTGGAGGGTGGCTAATGTTGTTCCATTGTTTAAGAAAGGTAGCAAAGAGAAGCCAGGGAATCTGACATCAGTGGTAGGCCAGCTATTGGACAGGATACTGAGGCGTAGGATCAACTAACATTTAGATAGTTAGCATGGATTTGTGTGCAGGAAGTAATGTCTGAAAAATCTTTGAGTTTTTTTGAAGAGGTAACCAAGAGGATGGATATGGGTAGGGCAGTGGATGTTGTCTATATTGACTTTCATAAGGCCTTTGACAAGATCCCATATGGCAGGTTCGTCATGAAAGTTATGGAAAGTTATGAAAACATGGAATCCAGGGAGAACTAGCCAATTGGATTCAAAATTGGCTCGATGGTAGGAAGTAGAGGGTGATGGTTTAAAGTTGTTTCTCGATGTGGAGGCCAGTGACTAGTGGTGTGCTACAGGGGTCAGTGCTGGGACCTTTGTTATTTGTTATTTACATAATTGATCTGGATGTGAATGTACAAGGCATGATTAGTAAGTTTGTGGGTGATACAAAATTAGGAGGTATCATTGATAGCGAGGAAGGTTATCAAAAATTACAAAAGGATCTTGATCAGATGGGGAAGTGGGCTGAGGATTGACAAATGCAATTCAATACAGACAAGTGTGAGGTGTTGCACTTTGGAAAGCCAAACCAAGGTAGGACTTATACAGTAAATGGTAAGGTTCTGAAGATTGTTGTGGAACAGAGGGACCTAGGAATATAAGGACATAGTTAATTGAAGGTGGCGTCCCAGGTGGACAGGGTGGTGAAGAAGGTATTTAGCATGCTGGCCTTCATCGGTTGGGGCATTGAGTATAGGAGTTGGGGTGGTATGTTACATTTGTGTAAGTCATTGGTGAGGCCGAAGTTGGAGTATTGTGTACAGTTTTGGTCACCCTGTTATAGGAAAGATGTAGTTAAACTGGAAAGTGTGCAAAGAAGATTTAGGAGGATGTTGCCAGGACTCGTAGGCCTGAGTTATAGGGAGAGGTTGGCCAGGATAGGACTTTACTCCTTGGAATGTAAGAGAATGAGGGGTGACCTTATTGAGGTGTATAAAATGATGAGGGACATAGATAGGATGAATGCATGTAGTCTTTTTCCCAGGGATGGGGAATTGAAAACTAGAGGGCATAGGTTGAAGGTGAGAGGGGAAAGATTTAAGAAGGACCTAAGGGGCAACTTCTTCACACAAAGAGTGGTGCGTATATGGAATGGGCTGCCAGAGAAAGTGGTTGAGGCGGGTACAACAGCAACATTTACAAAACATTTACATAGGTACATGGATGAGAAGGGTTTAGAGGAATATGGACTAAATGTGGGCGAATGGAACTAGCGAAGTGGGCCAGTTTGGGCCGAAGGGCCTGTTTCCGTGCTGTATTACTCTATGACTCTAAAGATAGTATGAGCACATGCTTTACCTTCCTCCTATACATCTCGATGCCAGAAATCTGTGGTTCCTTAGCTGTTTTGAGTGAAAATCGGAGAAAAATGGCAGAAAGCAAATCTAAAAAGCACCAAAACTTTAACTTTTTGAAAAAGAAGGAATATTGTAAAGGAAAGTAAGGATATCAAAAAAGAGCAGAAAACCTGAAGTTTCCTAGCTTGCTGTTTTGGCAGAAGTAGACTGAGGAAGCAAACACCCACTCAACTAATAATCATCCAAACAAATTGCGAGTACAGAAATCTGAAGAAGGGTCTCGACCCGAAACGTCAGCTTTCCTGCTCCTCTGATGCTGCTTGGCCTACTGTGTTCATCTGAAGAAGGGTCTCGACCCGAAACGTCAGCTTTCCTGCTCCTCTGATGCTGCTTGGCCTGCTGTGTTCATCCAGCTCTACACCTTGTTAGCTCAGATTCTCCAGCATCGGCAGTTCCTACTATCTCTCTAATAACGTAAACATTTGTGACAAGAAATAACATCTTCATTGGTTCATTTTTCCTAGAATTTAATACGCTAAAAGTGTAAGTACAGTATACATTATAACAGAACAATTGGGAATACAATTGAAGAAGATTTAAAAGTGCCTGTTTCAATGAAAGTGCCCCTATGCACAGGATAAATTCTTGATGATTCAACTTGATAGCCATCACAGAGCTCATGATCACGTTTGTGATTTCTTTTCCAAAATGGAAGAATCTATGAAATTTAATCTGTGACTATATTTTAGGGGACATTTTAGCAAGTTATTGTATTTTGTAGATAGAGCCATTATATTTTAAAGTATTGAAAATTAAAATTAAAGTTGTACTATCAAATTAATTGTTATGCAAAGCATTTTCAAACATAAATATTTCATTTTAGAAAGTAATGTAAGCAATTTATTCATGTATCCAAAATAAGTTTGCACGAACAAAAACAAAGTTGCTGGAAAAGCTCAGCAGGTCTGGCAGCATCTGTGAAGGAAAAAAAAAGAGTTAACGTTTCAGGACCAGTGACCCTTCCTCAGAACCAGTTCAGCATCCGCAGTTTTCAGTTTTTATTAAGTTTGCACCAAGTCTCGCTGGGGCATCTAACTGAAAGAGGTTTGCCATCTTATTTGAGTGAGGTTGCTTATAAGCCAACAACAATGAAGATGGAGAAAAGAGAAATATTTAAGTATTTAAAAACACTGCTGCAGAATTGGTAACAAATGGGCAAATTCAGTCTGACTGATTTGATACAATTACATTTACGTACCACAAAACCTGTGCTTGTAGGTCTCATTACAAACTTTTCTTTAGAACAGCTACTTTCTCTTCAAACAAAAAAGTGTCTTTTATTCTTAACCTTATGTGCAAGTTCTCATTATGCAAAATCCTTGTGTGTGAATTCTTATTGTTTCAAACAGCTGTTTCAAATATGTTAATATTGGAAACTTCCCCTGTGGGCAAATGCTCTTTCTCTTACTGCAATGCTGTATTCTCACTAGCATTCTGCAATGTCTTTGTATTTTTCTTTAATTATCGTCCTGTCCTGTAAAGCATTGCCAGTCAGGCGCTGACAAGAAGTGGACATTCCTTAATGTACCCGATCACGATGCAGAAACCGTGAGTTGCTTTGCTTGCAGATTTATTAAGGCATCTTTATTCGCACTTTTACCTTTTTTGCAAATATTTCTTTAGGCACAGTTATTTGCATTTTAGGTGAAAAACAGGGAGGTATTTTTAATAATGTCTTAGAACCTAATCCTTTTGAAACATCTTTTTCCCTTCTGGTCACTTTGAGAGTAGAAGCTGTTTTTTTCAAGGACATAGACTGTGGCCTTTGCAAAGAGAAAAGCTTGACATGCTCCAAGCACCTGCAGGCTGCTAGATCCTTGATTCTGTTCAACTGATTGCTGAAATGTCAAAGTAACTCAGATACTGTTTATCTTTTTCGTCTTTAAATGCTATACAGTTGTACAAACCCTTACAGATCTGACATTGTCCCATGGTTCATTGTGAGCACTTACATTATTTCACAAAAAGATTACGAGCAACCCTTTTTCCAAAAATTGGCTGAGCTCAACAGTAGATCCAATATGAGATAAATGGCATCTGCCATTGTTTTGCTAAAAAGAACATTCTTCTAGTGTAGCTTTCTCTCTCTCGCATTTTGTAATCACATTCAAATACATTTCAATTGATAAAGGTCCTTTAGAAATTATTGTTGATTTTATAGAGCAAAATACCTGTATTTAGATGCTGTTACCTGATTGCCCAAAGCTCCAAACAGATGTTAAGCAAATTGAGATAATGAAATCAATCCTGAACGTTGGCATTATGATAGATTAGTTTATGATGATTTTTTTTCTTGAAATGAGAGATTCAACAATCAAGTAAGAACTAACGTGAATGTGCTTTACTGCCAAGGGAAGGGGCATAAATCTGTATCTTATGATTAATATACCTCACTGCCTCATTCTCATCTTAAAAACTTGATAACTCAGTAATCAAAATTTGAATAAGTTGAGAATTAACCTCTAAACCAGAAATTTGAGTTTAAGACCTGTGGTCCACTTACTCAAGTGAATATTTTTGATGCCAAGCCTTACATGGCAGTCTCATAGAAGTTCTAGGGAGGTGGAGTGGGCTTCCCATCTCAATGCAAAGGAGTAGATTCCACAAACATAGTGGGAAACTACATTAATTTTGGCTGTACAATAGCTTGCAGGTGTAGACACTCAACACTGTGAAACATAGTAAGTTTATGGCAAAGAAGGAAGTTATGTGTGTGCTATTTCGCTTATATTCACTTTCCCATCCTTGGCCCATAGTCTGAAATGTTATGGTCTTCCAATTATGATTAAATGTGATGAGGATTTCCGTCTCTGGCACCTCATCAGGCAATCAGTTCCAGAAACCTACCAGCAAAATGTTTCTCAAGTCCTCCACTCTAGTCTTACCATGCCCAGTGATTATTGAATTCTCTGTAAGAGAAACAGTTCATTCTGATACAATCTATCTAGATCCCTCAGTTTAATACACCTCAGTAAATATGTCCTCATCCTCCCCTGTTCCAGAGAAAACAATCCCTGCTTATCAAAACTTTCCTCAATTAAAATTCTCCATGACTGGTAGCTTCCTTGTAAATTTCTACTGTGCTCTCATGGAGGGAAATACATGCATAATGTGGAGATCAGAACCATCTGCAGACCTCCAGCTGTCATCTAACTTGTGTCTTATAGTTCTAAAAAGCAAATCCCGTTTGCCTTCTTAACCAACTTTCTTTCATCTTAAGGGATCTCTGGATATGCACTCCAAGATTCCTTTTTTTAATCAATTCATATATGATAATCCATCTCGAATATCATTCGTCCTCAAAGCCATGATTCATTCTTTAACCAACATTGTGACTTCCCATCTCCTTTGTGCCCTCAATTCCCCCATCAATCCTATCTGACAGCCCAGTAACCAGAAATGTAGAGCTACCATTCCATCTGTTCTTTAAACCAAATTTCAGTAATAGTTACAATTATCATACTTTCAAGCATCTATTTGTGCCTTCAGTTCACCTGCCTAATTCAATTGCCTCCTCGCAATAAACCATATACCGTTAAATCACCGAACAACTCGATTCTATTTTCTAGCTTTTGTTTCATCTGCCTTCCACGCTCACTAATTTTCCACATTTTATTTCCAGTCTTTTTTTTTCCCTCCCTTCTCAGCATATGCCTTAGTTGCTAATTCCCTGTCAAGCTAACTCCATCCTTTCCCTCATTGCTGCAATATCACCTGCAGCCTTGTTGAGGTGAAAGCAGGAGTGAGGTCTGGTTTTTATAGGTCCCACCTCCCACAAATTTAGTCCCAGATCTTCAAAAATCTAAAGCCTTCCCTCTTGCAACATCTCCCCAGCCATGTATTCATTTTCACTGCCTTTTTGTTTTTGCGCTCACTAGTACTGGCACTCAGAGTAGTCTGGAGACTGCTATCTTTTGAGGTTGTTTTAAAATTTCTTTACAGCTCTCAACAAAACAAGCTGAAAGCCAAGTCACTCTTTCTACCTATGTCATTGTTACATTTACGCACCACAACCTCTGGCTGTTCACCCTTCCCTTCAGTGCCCTGAAGCTTCTTGTGACATCCCTGACCCTGGCACCAGGGTGGCAACATAGCACCTTGGCATCACATCTGTAGCACTATATTGCTTTCATGTCCTTTTTTTTTGCTCTCCTCCACGCTGTTCCCATACAACTGTCACACCCATGGTGCTGTGGCCTTGCTTTTATCACTAATTAGCAATGACTATTGGTTAGAGAGCCGGATGCACTAAGGGACTTTATCACTTGCTCGGTCCTAGTGGTGGTTTAGCCATTCCCCCTCGGCCTACATACTCTTAGGGTTTGAGATGACTGCCTCCTCAAAGGTGCAATCGATGCATATATCAACCTCAGGGATGCATTGTCGTGATCTGCTCAAGCTCCAAATCCCAGAGCTCCAACTAGTGACACCGTGTCACATGTTGTCTAGGATATAAGAAGTGTACTGGAGTTAGCACATGACACAAAATGTGCATTTGGCTGGAGAGAGGTGCCCTGCCATGTCCGTTTATTAATGTACTAGCTAAATTGCTAATTTAATCCATTTCTCCTAAATAAAAGAGGGGAGAAAGCCAGATCTACTCACTACTGCAACATGAGGAAAAAATAGCAAATCATTGTCAAGAATTTAGACAGTAAGAATAAGAATAGGTAGCTGTAATAATCATATTTTACATTTAGATGGATTGAAGAATTTTAAACTTCATGGTTTGTACAGTATACTGGTGGGACAGATGATCTGCCCTTTACCACATCTGAAAGTGTGAATGTAAAACAAGGCAAGTCCAATAAAAAGGCCCTGAAAGATTACCATCTTGTCAATGGATATGAAAACTTAGAGAATTAAAAACTCTGCTTGAATTGGATGAAATGTTTAATTTCTCAAAGATGAACCGTTTTATGGATAATATTCCAAGACTCAATAAGCTTATCATAAAATTGCTCAGCCTGTAAAAGTGACCCATCATTTAATTCCAAAACATAGTGAGTGCATATATTCTCTTGTTATGAATGCAATAAAGAGAAACAGGGTTTTATCTCATTAACTCAGTGCAGGGCAAATCCTCTCAATCTGTACTGTTGTGTTTTATTATGCATATTACCTAGAGTTTTAAAGATAATTAAAGCCTTTTAACATTTTTTGAAATTTTCATAAGTCTTCACATCCTTAAGCCTGTGCTTATCATACCAAGGAGAAAGTATGTATGGTTTAATAGCTTTCATCTAACTACATTCAATTAGTAGATGATACTTTCAAATCCTGTTCTTACAAATATTTAATACGTGCAAGTGTAGTTGTCCATGTGAACTGCAAGCAGTTTTACATTATTGATTTATCAAAGAGTCACTGTAGGAGGTGAGTAAAGAAAAGTCATCCATTACAGGCATACATGGTTACAATTTCATACAAGATCTTAATTAATGATGAGGACACTCTAACCCGATGAATCCTGGAGCTCTCTGTGCAGTACCTAATTCTTTCTGAAATGCATTCACTTGCGCTGCTTGATTGCAAATTCTATTTGAAGTCTTAAACTCGTGCTGTTTGATGAACTCCATGATACCAGTGCTTTTTGTTCCTTTTCTCAGTTTGAACCATGTTTTCTTGTCCTGCTCCAACAAATTATTTTCTAGATTTAGCTTTATCCATACCACTTTCTATCCAAGACATTTCAGTCCCGGTCTCCAAGCTGAAAAGCTCAAGTCTCTCCACTCATTCCTCATGATTCAGAGATCAGCAATTGCTTTATCTCTGTGTGAACAGATCACCTCTCATATGGCAAACAAAACTGGACGCAGTATTTGAGGTGTGTGCAGCTTGATCATTGCTTCGACTGACTTACAGTCTACTTTTTAAAGTACTACATAGTTCAAGATTCTCTTGTTGGTTGCTATTCCACATTGTAATTTTAGTATTCTAATATGCACCAAGCATCTCTTCAATTATTCTCTGGAAATAAAAACTGGGAGAGGGGAATGCTGTACTATCACCCAATTACACCTGGGGATAAATTCATAATGACTCCAATCGGGTGGATTTTAATATAATCATCAAGGTGAACAGAAGAGGCTTGCATCACCTTTTATATTTGGGAAGGATCACTACATTATGTGGCAACCAGAGCAGCATTCACTGCTCCTAGGAATACAGCCACCCAAGGCCCAGGATGACCGAGGGAAGCCAGGCCTTAGATGTGTAATGACGAGGGGAATTACAGATTCACAAAGAGAGGAGTCTTCAGCAAGAGTAGAGGACGATTCTCAACAGGTCCCCACTTCCTGATGCTGGGTTCCTTGAGCAGGTACAGACTGCCTTTAAATGATGGGACCACATTTAAATGCTCAATTACCACCATGTACTTATACAGGCAGGGCAATAAATTCTGCTTGTTGATTGTTGGGTCTACTAAGGGACTAAGGTCCCTTTTCAATCCACTTAATTAGTTCACCAGCATCCGTATGTTGCTTATTTCATATCCTCCATGCAGTACTTCATTCTTGGTTGTGTTAAATCTGAAGTTTATTCACCAGACTAATTTTACCCAGTTACTCTAATTTCTGAGTTACAGTCTTCATTTCCACTGTCCATGTGTTATTCACACATTTGATCACTTTGCTTTGCATTTCTTAATCAAGTTTATTGTGTAAATAAAGTAGATGTCACAGTGACAAACCTGGTACCCGTACCACTGAATGCTACCTGCTGCAGTCATGGCCATCGGAACCCAGATGCCTTGTGTAGATTCGCTGCCACTAATCCTACTAATTGGCATTAGTTTAAGTTATTGATACCAAATGAGGAAAGCTACTCTCTCAAAGTCATCAGCAGAAGGGAGCCTTAGTCTTTATAAACAGACTAAAGGAGTTTATTACCTAGTACTTAATAGCTATTTGCATTACACTGAAAAATTACTTGAGTCCTTAGTAAGAATTGAATCTATACTCAAGACTAAGTGCACATTACTGTTAGCTACAAAGATTGAACTGGAACCAAACTTGAACACTATTTAGCTCCTCCCAGGAACAATCATTTATATTCTAATTGCAAGAGCCTCTCATATTAGTTAACAACTTCAGGTATTAACTGTGTTATACAACATAGCCCAGGGGGACCCCCATCTGTACACATGTCTACATTCCATGATCACCTGCACTCACCCTCTTCCACACCCCACCAATACCACCACCTCCATCCTAGCTTAAAACCTCTAACAGATGTTTGTTACATTCTATTAAACAGCTTCCAGAATTTGCACTGATTCCTCATGGACTTTAGGTTTGACTTGTCGTCTCTCTGGTGGAATGCTATCAAATGGTTCTTTTTAAGTTTAAGTACGCTATGTCATATCCAGCAAAATCTATCATTAAAAGTATAGCATAACTATACTTTACAGGTGGTAATTTTGTAATGGGAGTAACCTTTTGTGTTTACATTAATAAGCAAACTGGCTGGACTTGACTCATTCTTTTAGAAGCACAAATATATCTATATACTCCTGCTTCTGATTGAAGTGATTATCTCACTAAATCAAACTTACTTTGGGGTAGTTTCATAACTATTTCAGTGTTTAACCCAAAAAAACAGTCTGGTGGTGTGTAGCTCACTGTATTGAGAAATGCAACATTGGGGATGGATGAGTAAATGCATGTAAATATTTTCACCCCATTCATATGATCAACTTGTAAAAAAAAAAAATCTTTATTATTTACCAGTCCCAAGTTAGTTCTATCAATTGGGGTTCTCTCAATGGTGAAAGGCAAGAGTGAAACTGGAATTGTGGTCTGGCCTAGTTCAGTCGTTCAGTAAATAGTTATAGTAATAACACTTTCCTGATATTTCAGTTCGTCCTTGGTGTGTCTGAGCATTAGGTGAGAGGATGATAATCATAAATCCCTCACGTAATATCTGATCAATTTACACTGTTTATTTGTTTTACTTTGTAGACCAGTTTAAACAGTATGATAAGTGTTTACAGTGAAACAGGAGACTATGGCAATGTGAACATCAGTGGGGAAATCCTCCTTGCAATCAATTATAGCTACAAAAGCGGGGCATTAAATATTGTTGTGAAGAAATGTCGCAATTTAGCAATTGGAGATGAAAAGAAACAGAGAACTGATCCGTAAGTATTATTTCTTCCTTTTTGAAAAGATTGCTTCTGAGGTAATCACCAGAAGCAATGATCAAATAGCAGAGACAAACCCTAGTCACTAATTTGCTCAATTTCAAGTGTGTTTACATTCCAAATCAGAACCAATCAAATTCTTTATTTCACCAACAGCTATGTGAAGACTTACCTCCTCCCAGACAAATCTCGCCAGAGCAAGCGCAAGACTAAGCTCAGATCAAACACAACAAATCCAGTGTACAATGAAACATTGAAGGTTTGTCAATCTGCTCCTTTTGTGAATTGTCAAATCAACAACTAGCTCCATTAGGAACAAAAACAGAAGTTGGTGGAAAAGCTCAACAGGTCTGGCAGCATCTGTGGAGGGAAAATCAGAGTTAACATTTCAGGTCTGGTGACCCTTCCTCAGAACTGATGGTAGCTAGGAAAATGTCGGTTTATAAGCAGAAAATAGGGAGGGGGATGTGATATGGAGTAAACGATAGGATAGGAAGCTGTTCAGTTTTTCAGTGTAATTCAGCACACATTATTTGGACACTCATTGGTGCTTATTTGTCTCACCTCTGACTATCTACATCAGTGTATACCCTTATTTATTTACTAGGTGTATTCAAATGTCATTTATATGCCTAATATGGTGGACAGAATGTGCTTGTTAAATTCATATGGCAAGCGTGTCTTTCACCATACTAGGAGAATGTTAAAGTGGAGACATTCAGGATTCGTCCCTGAAACACACTCCAGAATCCTTTGCTCATCAAATGGTGGAGCAGGGTTGAGGAGTCTTTTATTTTATTCTCTCGTGGGGCATAGGCATTGCTGGCTGGGCCAGCATTTAGTGCCTGTTGCTCTTGAGCTGCCTTCTTGAACTACTGCAGTCCATGTGCTGTAGGTTGACCTGCAGCGCCCTTAGGGAGGGGATTCCAGGATTTTGACCTAGTGACAGTGAAGGAACAGTAATATATAATATATTTTCAAGACAGGATTATGAGTGGATTGAAAGCGGAACTTGCAGATGGTAGTTTTGCTAAAGGTCTACATCTACTCTTAATTCAAATGAATGTGTACACATTTATAACTGATGTTTATCTAGTTTGAATGCTGTTGCTGTATTAAAAAGAATTCTTGAAACTCTGATTGTATCAAAGCAGATCTCTGTCATTTAATCACATGATAGAGGTTTACCTAATGGTCAGAGAACTAACTTGGACACGAGCATTTTATTTGCAGTGAATAGTTGAGGGACAGCTAAAAGTAAAGTACATAAAATAACATGTTTTGTGAGGTGTCTTTGTTTTAGTAAGCTTTTAAAGTGAAGTTCAGAAATCCAAATTTGAGAGCACAAGATTAACAGAGCTTGGATAACTCTGGAAACTGATGCCCTCAATTGGCTGGACAGCTGGTTTGTGATGCAGAGTCATGCCAACAGTGTGGAGTCAATTCCTGCACCAGCTGAGGTTACTATGACACGCGCTTCCTCTCTCCTTACCCGAGGCATGGTGACCCTCAGGTCAAACCACCACCAATCATCTCTATCTGATGAGATTGCAGGCATATGGCCCTCTGGGATATTGTAACTTTACCTTTAACATCCTATAAAGTCGGAAATTTGGGAAGTTAGAATAAAAATAATATCATTGTAAGTAAATATTAGATGCATCAACAATGGCTATATAGTGTAAAGCCTCACTTTAGTACTTGAGAACTTTGAGCCATAGTTTCAGAGAAGTGGCAAGATTGCTTTGCCTCTTTTCACAGGTACGAAAGACCTCCACACTTCTGCCAGGAGATTCCGATCAGAAATGTGGCGTGTATCTTAATTGCAACTGTGCCCTCATAATGCAGGATAGTCAGGAGAAGGCATTTCATGGCACTTGATACAATCTGCAATTGAAATATCCAGCAGCCCAGACAGCCCCTTGAAGGTGGGAGTCACAGGTAGGCAGGGTAGTGAAGAACATAGAACATAGAACAGTACAGCACGGTACAGGCCCTTCGGCCCACGATGTTGTGCCGATCTTTTACCCTAAACCTAAGGTCTATCTAACCTCCACCGCTACCTTATACTATCATCCATATGCCTATCTAATAGCCGCTTAAATGCCCCTAATGAGGTTGACTCCACTACCCTCTCCGGCAATGCATTCCACGCCCCTACCACAATCTGAGTAAAGAACCTACCTCTGACGTCTCCCCGATATCTACCTCCTTTCACTTTAAAACTATGTCCTCTCGTAAAAGCTACCTCCACCCTAGGGAAAAGTCTCTGGCTGTCTACTCTATCTATAACTCTGATCATTTTGTACACCTCTATCAAGTCACCTCTCATCCTTCGTTGTTCTAAAGAGAAAAGCCCTAGCTCTCTCAATCTTTCCTCGTAAGACCTTCCCTCCATTCCAGGCAACATCCTGCTAAATCTCCTCTGCACCTTTTCTAATGCTTCCTGTAATGAGGTGACCAGAACTGGACACAATACTCCAGATGTGGCCGAACCAGGCTTTTGTATAAGGCGCTTGGTTCACACCTTTATTGGTCAGAGCATTGAATTAGGAGTACAGGACATTGGTTAGGCCATTTTTGGAATACTGCGTTAAGTTCTGGTCTCCCTGTTATAGCAAAGACGTTGTTAAACTTGGAAAGGGTGCAGAAAAGATTTAAAAGGATGTTGCTGGGGTTTGAAGGTTTGAGCTATTGCAAGAGGCTGAATAGGGACCTTATAGAGGTTTATAAAATCATGAGGGTCATGGATAGGGGGTAGGGTGAATAGCTAAAGTCTTTTTCCCCAGGGTAGGGGAGTCCAAAACCAGAGGGCATAGGTTTAAGGTGAGAGGGGAAAGATTTAAAAGGAACCTTTTCACGCTGAGTGTGGTGCGTATACGGAATAAGCTGCCAGAGGAAGTGGTAGAGGCTGGTACAATGATAACATTTAAAAGGCATATGGATGGGTTTATGAATAGGAAGGGTTTAGAGGGACATGCGCCAAATGCTGGCAATGGGACTGGATTAGTTTAGGATATCTGGTCGGCATGGATAAGTTGGACCGAAAGGTCTGCTTCCGTGCTGTACAGCTCCTGCGACGCAGTCAACATGTAAGATAGTGTGCATTTAGGGTGCAAGATGAGTAGAAAAAGAAAATGGCAGGATGTCAGATGGGTAGGGAGCCACGTGGGCGCTGTTCTCAGGCCGAGACTAGGAAAGATGGCACATAAGCAGTTGAGTGATAAGGTAGGTCAAGGCAGGCCAGAGGTATGTGATCTGGTATGGAGAAGGGAATTGTCATATCTGGCTGGGAGGGGTATGTCTCAGACCCCACAGAAGGAATGTTAGAATCTGGAGGGAGCTAGGAACAGTATTATACCTGGGGTGGGTTAAATGGAGCTGTCGAGCCCTGTTGGGAAGGGGATGCTGAATCCTGGGGTGCGAGATGACATTGCAGTGGAGCGGGGGGGTTGGAGGTATATCCGGCCATGGGGCAGGGCATGTCAGGTCCCTGGGCTATGTCCTGTTCAGAGACTAGGTAGGCATGTGCCAGGTCCCCAGGAGAAGATGATAATGTCATATTCCAAGGATACTGGAGAGGAAGGGGCCCACAGCTCCATCTGCAATTGCATTTCATCTATTACTTATTATCATGCTGCTGGTGACATAATCCCAATGCTTGAACTATGAAGGTTTAACTGATACATTTCCGGATATCACATTCCAAACACACTACATACAAGAAATAAGTTGCAGTTTTGACCACATTATTATCAGAATGGTTTCATTTATGGGGAGTTTTAGCCAAAAGGTTAGGTGAGAGAGGCCAGAGTGTTTGAAGCAAAGAGGATTAAGGGAGACCTTATAAAGCTATCCAAGATTAAGACAGACTTGGATAAGGTAAACAAGGAAATACTGTTGCCTTTAGCTGATGGTACAAGAAATAGGAAGCACAGATTTAAAGTTTTGGGCAAGAGAGATGCAGGGGTAATGAGAAGTTTTTTTTTTTAAGTGCAGTGGATAGTACTGATCCGAAACTTGCTACCCACAAGGGTGGTAGAGGCAGACATAAAATTGGTGAGTTCTTGAATGAAATTTAATTTGGAGAGTTATAGGGATAGAGCAGGGGAAACGGGACGACTGATTTCTCCATAAAGAAAGAGCCAGTAAGATTGCAGAAGGCCAATTGACATCCTTCTTTACCATAAATGATTCTGTGATTTGATGTCCAAGGCCGATAACAGCACAGTTTAGAGCTAATGCCAAGATAGGAGGGGCAATTTGAAGTAAATAAAATAACAGGACTCAAAGAATTTTCTTTCACCTCCACACATTTCATTATAAGTTGCTACAAATCCATATCAAATAACCCTCGGGCAGTTGAAACAAAGTTGTTCTGAAATACATTTCTGAACATGCTCATGGCCTAGATATTAAAGATAAAGATAAAGGAATTTGGGTATCATGGCTTTGAGGTGGAACCTCCGCCATGATCAAGTTTAATGACAGAGCAGGTTGAGTACCACCTCCTGCTGCAATTTCCCATGTTAGCATCTGAAGTTAAAAGAAGGCCAAGGTTGGGAAAAAATTTGACGGTCCACAACATTGGGAAAGACAGACAAAAGGCACCTGAGGGGGTTAACAGCCTGCTAACAAAGCATTGCATGTGGATAGTGGTAAGGAAGTGTCTTGACTGGGGAAGATTCCATAGCAGAATTGGTATAAAAGGAGATTAGGAATAAGAAGGATCAGAAAATGCAGTTGGGAGTTGTTTATAGGCCCACTAACTGTAGTTATGCCACCAGCCGGAACATTCAATAAGTAGTAATTGGAACTTGTCATAAAAGCAATGTAAAAACAACATAATAATCTTCAAATAGACAACAAAATCATGTAGGCAAAGGTAGAATGGGAGATAAGAATGCTTAAATTTCAACTTCCTAGAAGAATACATTGTTATAATGAGGCAGAATTAATTTTTAGTTTCATAGCAAAAGGTTGTCTGGGGGGGGGCAAGGTGATCACAATACAAATCAATTTCATGTTAGTTTGAAAGCAATAGAAATGCACCCTGACATAAATGAGCCCCAAGCAAGAACCTTAAATTGAAGCAATGCCAATTGCATTTCCACAGGGAGCTGGATAAAGTAACTTGGATAAATCTGCCTTTACCAAAGAACATGTGTGTGTGCAGGTCATGGTGAAAGAGAAGGTAATTCAGCTACCTAAATTTGAATTCAATAAAATCTGGAATAGACAGTTGGCCTAATAATGACCATGAAACCACTATCTGGTTGAGTCCCGACCCGAAACATCAACTTCCCTGTTCCTCTGATGCTGCCTGGCCTGCTGTGTTCCTCCAGCTCCACACTGTGTTATATCTGGTTCACTAATGTCTTTAGGGAAGGAAATCTACCGTCCTTACCTGGTCAGGCCTCATGTTACTCCTAATTCAAAACAATGTGGTAGGCTCTTAACTGCCTCTAGGCAATTAAGGATGGGCAGTAAATGTTGGCTGAGCTGGTGATACCCACATCTCATGAATGAACAGTTTAAAACGCTTCCAAGCTTCATACCATCTACATGTTACTATTAGGTCATCATTTGGCCAACTATTCAAGGTTACATCGAATTCAAATTTCAGCATCTGGCATGTGTGGGTCTGGAATCCATTTCCTCAAAACATTGGCCTGGGCTTCTGGATGGCTAGTCCAGTGACATTACCAATACAGCACCACTTAAAATAAACATTGGCCCCCAGAGACAGAATCAGAATAAATTATGGGGAATTTTCAAATAGCAGAGACAAATATTCCATGGCTGTCCTCACAGCAAAAGGCAACATTATACTGTATACCAGAGATAAAGAGTAATAAGGGAGAGGAACTGATTGTGACTAATGAAATGCTTCAGTAAACAGTGCTCATGCCTCAAGTATTTATAATCTATGTTAATGACCTAACTAAAGAGGCCTAGAGTAACGTGTCCTAGTTTGCTGATGATTCACAGCTAGTTAGGAACGTAGATATGATCAACCTGTTCTGACATGTTATGATATACCGCTCAAGAAATTGAGATCAGAACCTGGGCCTACTGGCTCAGAGCTAAGGACACTACCACTGCACCAGAAGAGCCTTAGGAATATAAGCTTCTAAAGACAACACGAAGAAGCTTTGAAGAGCTAAAGACAGATTGGATGAGAGGGCAACAAGGTGGCAGATAAACACAGGAGACTTGACTCTACTCACTTTGCTAATGAGAATAGGAAAACAATATTTTTTAAAAAGATGAGAAACATTTAAATGTTAATGTTCGGAGTGACTTGGGTCTCCAAGTCAACAGCAAGCAATTAGGAAGGCAAATGGATGTTGGCCTTTACTACAAGGGTTTGGGGTACAAAAATAAGGAAGTGTTATGATAATGGTATAGGTTTTTAGTCAGACCACACCAATAGTATGTGCAGTTTTGGTCTCCACGTGGTAAGGAAGTGTAATACTGGTCTGGGAAGTGTACAGAAAAGATTAACTGGATTGGTTCCTAGGATGAGAAGTATGATTTGAGATGAGAGACTAAGTGAATTGCCCCAGATACGCTAATTTAGAAGAAAGAGAGATGATCTTGTTAAAACATTAAAGACTTCAGAATCTTTTTAACAGGAAAGACGCTGAGCAGTTGTTTCCCATGGATGGGGAATCTAGAACACAAGCAGAGCCTCCAGACAAATGGCTAATAATTTACGACTAAAACGTGGATAAATTTCTTCATTCAGAAGGTTGAGAATCTTCTGAAATTCTCTAGCAAGAGGGTTGTGGATCCTCCATCATGGGCAGGGTGAATTAAGGCAGATCAGTCATGATCATTTTGATTTGCAGAACATGTTGAGAAGGTCTTATGGTCAACTCCTGTCCCTATTTCTTCTGTTCCTATGAAACTTCGTATCACAGATCGATTGCCCGATGGCCTGACTTCAGTTCCACTGATTATAGTTGAATATGAAAACTAGATGCTTATCATGTCACCAGCTGTATGCCAAAACAAGAGTCAAAATCTGCCCATTGTAGAGTGTAGGGACATGTTCAAGTTGTAAGATCTGATTGATGAAGTGAGTGAGTTGCTTAAAAAGGCGAGTGCAGCTCAAATTAGAGAGGGGATTTGTGGATTTATTTGAGGAATACGAGTTAAAAGTCAGAAGACATTGTGATTCTAGTACTTTTTGATCTGGGACATACATCATGCATGAAAATTTCAAATGCAAAATTGCAAGGTAATGCATAAGTTTGTACATTTCTTACATTGGAGATTTTTGTTTTAATGTGGGTCTTACATATATATATTTCCTTTAGGATAACTAGATAGCTTCTTTTGCGTTGAATTATCTGGCTTAGCTGACTTGTGATTTTATATTTCTGTATAAATCATTGAAGTTGGCAGCTCAAGTTGAGAATGGTTAATAAAGGCCAGGATGCCAGATATGTTATCAATTGGGGCATAGAGGACAAAAACAAAGAAATGATGGTAAGCCTGTATAAACATCAGTTCAAGTTCAACTAGAGTTTACATCCAATTCTGAACACCGCAGTTTATTAAGCCACTAAACAGGGGGCGCACACAATTTTTAAAAAATAAACCATTTATGGGATGTGGGCGTCACTGTTTGGGCAGCATTTATTGCCCATCCCCAATTGCCCAGAGGGCAGTTAAGAGTCAACTATATTGCTGTGGGTCTGGAGTCACATGTAGGCCAGACCAGGTAAGGATGGCAGTTTCCTTCCCTTAAAGGACATTAGTGAACCAGATGGGTTTTTCCCAATGATCGACAATGGATTCATGGTCATCATTAGACTCTTAGTGCAATTTGTTGGAATTATCTGCCATGGCAGGATTTGAACCTGGGTCCCCAGAACATTCCCTGGGTCTCTGGATTAAGGGTCCGGTGATAACACCACTAAGCCATTGACAATACTTCCAGTAATCAGAAACATCAGTTATGTAGACAGATTGGAGAAATTGAGGCTGGCCTCTTTGGAGTGGAGTGTTTTGAGGAGGAGATTTGATAGAAGGGATATGGATAGACAAAAAGAAACTGTTCCCTTTGTTAAAATGATTAAGAGCCAGCAGGCACAGATTTTAAAAGATAAATGGCAAAAGTAGTAAATAGTGACATGAGAAAAAACTTTTTACAGAAGTGAGTGGTTAGGACCTGGCATGAACTCCCTGAGAAGCAGGGTCCATTCAGGCATTCAAGACAGAGTTGTTTTATTAGGTGAAAAAGAAGAAGAATTTGCAGGGCTCTGAGGAGAGTGGGGCTAAGTGAATTGGTCCTCCTGAGAGTCAGCACAGAACAGAACTAGTTGAATGGACTTCTTCTGTGTTATAACTAATCCATAATACTATACAGAGAGAAAGCAGCATCAGTGATGAGGCTTCAAGATACATTTTTAGATAAATCTTTCAACATGATTCAGTTATGGATTATACTCATGTCTAAGATTATAATTTTTTGGACTATATGGCCATTAAGGGCTAATTGGAGAGATATTTAAATTGGGTGAGAAAATGGATTGGAGGTTGTGGATTTATCATGATCTTGCTGAATGGAGGAACAGGCTTAAGGGACCCTTTGACCTAGTCCTGCTCCCATGCCTAATGTTAAGGGCTATTAATTGAGAGCATGTCTTTGGCAGTACATTATGCAAACAAATGCATCAAGTTGGCTTTTGTCTGTAAATTATGTCACTTTTGTCATTATTCTTGCAGTACGTCATTAGTCACTCACAATTGGAGACACGAACTCTCCAGCTGTCAGTCTGGCACTATGACAGATTTGGACGCAACAGTTTCCTGGGTGAAGTGGAGATACCATTTGATTCCTGGGATTTGGAAAATCATGTTGAGGACTGGTTTCCACTGCAGCCAAAGGTAAGCTTTGAAATAGATGATTACATGAAAGAGTCACTGTTCCAAACAGTAAGAAAAATCAGGAGGAAGAAATCAGGCCCATAGGCAGGTTTCAGAAGTGAGTGGTCAGAGCTCTAGGATCTACTCACTCACTTGCCTTCACAGCCACGTTGATGCATTTTGTCAAGGTTCCCAGTATAGATTTTAATACCAATAAAGGTGATGCAGTTTGCTTTAAATTGTATAGGAATTCCTGTGGTGATCAATAGTGATTATCACTTGATGAATTCTTAAAGTGTTCAAATGCAGAAAATATCAAAGGACTTGTTGAGCATTATATTATTTTGAATAGCAATGTTGGTCCTTTTTCTTCACTTCTCTTCTCTAGGCAAATACAGTATTGGAATCCTCCAGTACCCCACCTACATAGATGATATTGAAGAATTCCAGTCTTAGCTGAATATCTGTGTAGTTGTTGCTCGATAGCATCAATGTACCATTAATTTGAAATGAAAACTGCATTTTTCTGTCTGCAAATATGTTCATGTTTATTAATTGAGTAAAACATGCTGCAGAAACAGAATATGTTCTACATGTATTTGGCCTGAGCACTCCACCTTTCCCTGATACCACTCTTCATAATTAGTAAATTTTCTATTATTTGCTTAATGCCATATAACTAAGCAGAAACAAATGATCACTGTTCTAAAACTAGCAGTCATGATTAACATTATTAAAATAATAGTTAATGCAAAGTAATAATTATGCATTGCTGATTGAAACATCTTGGCTGAGTTTGTGTTCCTTGAGATGAAGGATACTAATATGAGGAAATGGAACACAAATCATTTTGATCATAAAGTCAGTATTGTGCAAGCCAAATGTCACATTATTCTGCACACTAGACCTCTTCCCCCAGTACTGTGCCTTTGTTCCAACCTCAATGAGAAATGCTTATGGTGATTTAAATACAAATTAGAAGCAGTTTCATTATATGGAAGTAAACACTGCCCACGCTTCACCCAGAATTGAAAGTCACTACTTGGCTATTAAAAAATGTTGAACCATTGGGAGGTGGACAGTAAACAGCAGGGATTTCTTACAGTAGCATTGAATATGTGAGCAGCACATTGACAAGATGTATGGATCTTTTACCACCACCCTCCAGATCACAACATTGACACATGAAATGTTCAATCCAGGGAAGGGTATGTTGAGTTTACAGAACAATCAGTTTGTCATATCATAGTAAAATATTAAGCCATAGCTACGAGCTCATAACTACACTAATAGAGTCATACAGCATGGAAACAGACCCTTCGGTCCAACTTGTCCATGCTGACCAGATATCCTAAATTAATCTAGTCCCATTTGGCACATATCCCTCTGAACCCTTCCTATTCATAAACCCATTCAGATGCCTTTCAAATGTTGTAATTATACCTGCCTCCACTACGACCTCTGGCAGCTCATTCCATAGGTGCACCACCCTCTGCATGAAAATGTTGTCGCTTGGGTCCCTTTTAAATCTTTGCTCTCTCTCACCTTAAATCTGTGCTCTTTTGGAATCCCCCACCCTGGGGAAAAGAATATTTGGAGTCATCGGCAAACTTACCAACCCTACTTCCTATATTCACAGGCAAATCATTTATATAAACAATGTAAAACAGTGGACCCAGCACTGATACTTGCGGCATACCACTTAAGTGTTAAATTAAAACAGACTGACATCTAAACTATTGGGACATTCTGTTAGAGTGACCGATTAGTTTTCAGAATTAATGTCATTTTCATTAAAAAAAAGCATATGTCACAGAAATCCAAAATGTTAGACTGCTTCAACTGACACCACAAAATCAAATGATACAAGTGGATTTTAGTGTAATTCTTACAGATTTACTTGTCCTTTGCTTGCTCGTAGGTGGAGGCTCCTGTAGATAATGTTCTACAGTATAAAGGAGAATTGACAATTTCTTTGCGTTACGTCCCATTTGGTCAGACACTGACTGTTCCAAAAGAACATGGAAAAGGTGAGTGGGTTTATATATGCATTATAGTTGCTCTACGCAGAGTATTGAGTGTGATTGGCATCAGTGTATAAATTGAGAGTACGTAGAAACACTGAGGATACACAGATTATCAGAGCACTAAAGTTGTCTTTATATTTCCTGAGACCAACATAGAGTAATTCCTACACCACAGCCACTACTTGTATGTAAACTGAAGGCCCGTTTTCCATTCGATACATAGCTAGCTCCACGAAATCAGCTGTAACGAGAACTTGTGGTTAAGGCAAAGATTTTCTGCAATGCAAGAGTAGCTCATGCTACTGAACATAAGAAAAAACAAGTTTTAAATAAATTTGCAATGAAGTTATAAAGCGTTCACAACATAGCAGTAATGGTTGAGAAATCTATGAATAAGAGCAAGAACTTAAGGAATTGTTGTGGTTATATTCAAGGTTGATTCTGACCAAAAAGGAATAGAAACCACATCCGGGGCTAAAATAAACTGCTGGTTTTCAGAGTTTAAAAGGAATCTGATGGATGGTAGGTGGTTTGGATAACTGTAAAGACCAAGAAAAATGTTAAAAAGAAAATACAGGAGAAACATTGCATGTAAGAGTTGAGAAATGTTAAGTAAATAGTAAAAAAAAAAAAGTACAAATATACACAGAATAACTCGTAAAAATATTGAAAATTTTGTCAGGCCTGCTTTGCTTGAGTAGTGATTGGGATGGTGGATTTTGGGTCCCAGAGGGTGTAAGTGGTCTGGGGGAGATGCAAATAGGACATGTGAGCCAACTATGGGATCAGTTGAATAGTTACTTGGGAATCGGACTATGTAGTTAAACGTCTCAATTTTCTTGAATAGCTGTTTGCTGAATTTAATTGGAACCCTCCAAATTTGCCATTTAAAATGGAGACTGTAAGAGGGTTCCAGCCATAAATTGCAAAATAAAATCTCAATTTCCCAAACAAATCCGAACATGAATTCTGTGGGGTCCTCAGTGTGCAATTCCCATCTACACTGGAATAACAACCATCTGCCAATACAAATCTAAAACATACGCAAGATATTTTGTTAGACAGCCTCCACTGATAATTTATTACTGCTCTTCTCTATAATTTTATCTTTTAGCGCAAGAGGTGCAGACCAAGGTTGTACTTGCTTTTACCACTAGATAAGATAGCAAGATAGTCACAATATCACCAATCAAACCATTCTGGATGCTCAGACAGCCAGGGACTATTCATAAACATCGTCATGTAATCTCCAGACAGTTTGAAATTGTAGCAACAATATTTGCCCTACAGATGTTTATACTTTTCTCTGATGCTTATCATGTGACAACAGCTTTAGTAGTTCAAAGGTGCGAGTATCACAAACCTCTCACTTTTCTCTGATGGCCTGGAGTATATTCTGGTTTGCATAGAAATATATTCCGCAATCCAGAGCATTTCACAATAAATTATTACCACTGTTCCCAAACAGAATACTTTATTGCCACAGTGCTTATTTGGATAATAGCTTAAAAATAATTTGCACTTTTGTCATTCCACACAGCTAAAAGAAGTTTAATTCGAGGAAAGAAAGACTCTGCCCAGGTATCTAGTGGTGGAATACTGGAGGTGTTCATTAAGGAAGCCAAAAATTTAACTGCAGTAAAAACAGGAGGTGTTTCAGATACCTTTGTAAAAGGGTAAGTTCAGGAAACATAACATGTGATGACTTTAGGAGCATAACATCATTGGAGAATCTGTAACTAAAAATAAGGGCAAGACAGCATAGATTTAAAGTGATCTGCGAAAGAAGCAAGAAGTGAGGAAAAACTTTTTCACAGTAGGGTATGGAATGTACTGCCTGGAAATGTGGTGGCAGCAGGTCCAATTTAGGCATAAAAGTGGGCATTGGATGATTTTTTTTCACCCAAAGTGCAAGGGTATGTGGATAAAGCTCTAGGTATTAATGTGCATTTAAACAAGCAGGTACAGGCACAATGGGCTAAATGGATTCCTACTTCACCATAACACTTTAATGGTATCATTGCAGTAGGGAAAAGTAAGTAATTAGAGGAAACATTTTTGTAATAAATTAAGAAAAGTGGCCTGGCACATCCCAAATATTCAAAATTAACAATGGATCTTGAAAATACATTCAACCAATGCTAGATCATTACTAATTTGAATATTTTTACTGTGGTAATTTATGCAGTCTATGTTGCCTGTAATGCACCACTTATAACAATATTTTCTGATGATGGGAAGATGTACTAAGCTTATGTAGAAAGCTCCTGTCAGTACTATTGTATGGCATATCAGCTATTTTCTTATCAACGCAGTAGGGATAAGACCAGATGCAAGACGAATATGGAGGTTTTCTCTGTTCCTGAACTAAAATATTAACTTCTTCTTGCTTAATCATTTGTTTTAACCAGATACTTGCTTCCTGACAACAACAAAGCTTCTAAGCATAAAACACAGATCATAAAAAAGAGTGTAAACCCTCAGTGGAACCATACCTTCACCTACAGTGGTTTACACCCAAATGATCTACAAAACGTCTCCTTAGAATTAACGGTCTGGGACAAAGAATCTCTTTCCAGCAATGTTTTCCTAGGTGGTATCAGACTCGGCTATGGCAATGGTAATTAATTTTTTTTGTCTCCTGAGCCTTTCATTGATTTTTTTTCCTCAGAATAACCAACTTGCTGATGAACATGGAAAGTAGTTCAAGTAGAAAAGGTCAATCTTAACTCAGATTTGAATAATGTAGAAACAGTAGCTATGCCACATAGCTGCAAATGGTGTTGTATTAGATTTCTTTATGCAGGTTCTCATGAATATTTATGCAGAAACAAATTGTCACAAGCTTTATCTATTAATTTGGTAATTTGAGGAAACCACCTCTTACCTTCTTACACTCAGTTATACTTCCATGAATACTAACAGCTCTGCAGTACTTCAGTCAGGTAAATGATGAGATCTTTGGAAAACATGATAGTAAAACTTCTGTAAGAAATAGAAAATGCTTTTACAGTCGAGGCAAGAGACCATGAAAGATAGTTTGGGGAAAGATTCAAAAGTGCTTTGGCTGTAATGGCAGAACAGCTCCACCAAGTATTTTGACTCAATCTATGCTCCTGTTAGATGCTGCTTATGCTCCAGTTATGGTGTGCTTGTATTTCTTAAAATGACTAGAAATCCTAGATGCTGGCACAATAAAAGCTGCCTACATGGAAGTGGAAAAGCAGGTTGAATTTACATGAAAAATGTGAGAAATACATTAGTGTGCACAGTACACAATCTACTAGATACAATGCAGCAACTCGCTAAGACTTCTCAGAGAGCACTGTCCACATCCATGACCTCGACAACCTAGGTGGATAAAAGGTAGTCAATTCATGGAAGCATCACTACTTCCAATCTGTAGACCATCCTGACTTGGAAATATATTACTATTTCTTCTTCATTACTGAGTTAAAATCCAGAAACTCCTTACCAAACAACACTGTGGAAGTACCACCACACTCATTGTCAAAGACAATTATGGATTGGCATTATTTGCTAGGCCTGCTAGAACTGACCACATCCCATAGATAAATTTAAACCTACAGTCATTACGTACTTGCTGGAATTTTTTAAATGTGTAGTTCAGAAAGAGAGATCTGGAAGAATTAGATCAGGTAATAGTTCTAAAGGGGTTAATGTTCATGTTACATTGGGTGGAACTGGGGTTTCTACTCTTGCTTTCAAGGGAAGCAGATGTATCTGAGTCATACAGCATGGAAACAGACCCTTCGGTCCAAATCATCTGTGCCAACCAGGTATCCTGAACTAAACTAGTCTCATTTGCCTGCATTTGGCCCATATCCCTCTAAACCTTTCCTATCCATGCACCTGTCCAAATGCCTTTTAAAATGTCGTAGATTTTAATAAGTACATTGACCAAATGTAATTGTGCTTATTGCTATCATGCAATAAACCTCCTTGTTATCTGAGAACAGCAACTCTTCTGTTGATACTCTATGATGGTGTAATCTCTACCATTGATCACTAGATAGGCCCAAGACAAAGCAAGATTGGTGGCTGCAAACTACTTCAAACATCCCTTTCCCTATACCACATACTGGGAGAGGTAGCAAATACTACAAAATGCCAGAAGTGGACATCTAGGAAAATGATACAAGCATCAGGCAAATTTATTAGAATGTGACTTTCTTCCAGAGAAGCTCGATCTTCTCCTACTGCAACTGGCCTGGAAAATGGTCAACAGATCATCTCTGATCTCAATCCGAGTTAAGACCCCAGCAGATCCCAGAGGAACCTGCGTCCGCATTTACATGATACTTGGATGGATATACTCAGGATCTGTGGGTATCTCTAAAATACGATTGAAGTATCACCAACAAACAAACAGAATTGTACAAAGTAATAGTTGGAAGTAATGGAGGTTGAGAACTCAAATGTACAAGTTAAATTCTGGAAGGAGAAAAATTAAATAGCAACATGGTTGCATTTCAAAAGTGTGAATAATATTGCTTATATTTCACTCAATTCAGAAACTTCTTTAGGCCAATGATGAAATATTCCCCTCTCTGATGTGACAATGAATAATGACAAGAAAGGTGGGTGAATCTGGAGAGAACAAAATCAGAATCTTGCCATTGAGAAAGATTTTCCCATGTATAGGAGTTTTCCTAAGAGATAAAATGGAAGAAATCATAGTGAATAGGTTTATTATATCAATTAATGGGGTTTAAGATGAGAGGAAGGAGGTTTAAAGGAGATGTGTAAGGTGAGTTTTTACACAGAGGGTGGTGAGTGCCCAAAATGCACTGCCAGGGGTGGTGATAGAGGAGATATGGTAGCAATGTTTAAAGAGGCATTTGGGCAGACCTGAACAGCCAGGGAATAGAGGAGTATGGATCATGTACAGGCAGATGTTATTATTTAGACTGGCGTCATGGTCACTGCAGACATGTGGGCCAAAGGGCCCATTCTTGTGCTGTACTGTTCCATATCCTATCTTCAGTAAAGGGTAATTTCAGAATCTTGTGATATTTTTGCATCTCATTTAAGCATAAACTCACCAAATTTTTACTCCACTTCCGATTCTCCTGTCCTTCACTGAGAAACCAGTCAGTGCAAATTCCCAATGTGTAAATCAGAATGGGAACTGGCAGGTACAGCTCACTGATGCTTGTCCTGGCCATAGTGCAGATGCTGCTTCACATGCTCAATAGCTGGCATCCTCATTTGCACTTCCTCCACGCAAGTCAGCATCAGTAAACCACAAGTCTCACTACATCGTGGCAGTTCCTGGGCCAACTCACACACCACTTTAGGCCTTCAACAATTTACCTCAGACCTCAGGGACACCCAGGACTTGCACGTTTCTGCCACGTCAGTGTATATGCAGCAACAGACATGCATCTACACAGGATGCTTTTGTGTTCAAATGACCAGATGCATCTTATGGTTCTTAGCTTGCTTTCTTAGAGCTCAAGGTCTATAGTGCTCAATTACAGGCTGCCAGCCTCTGTGGCTTGTGTTCCTTTTCAACACTGTGGGATTGGCAGGCAGTGCGTGATGGCAGGGAGTACTGAATAGTCAATCCATCAGTAAGATTGAGGTCCGCATGTTGCTATACAGCGCCATGCTATATCAGTGGCAGACCTAGTTAATGTACCAACAGTTTGTGGTAAACACACTGTTTCTGTTCCAAAGCAAATGGTTGTACATGGAAGTCAAAGGGAGCAGTAGATTAATCAGTTAGAAGATATTGCCACATTCAATTCCAGTCCAGGCATTTTACCACAATCACTAAGGCACCTGGTCCTACAGGATTCCAGGGATCTGTATCCTTGGAGTTCAGAGGTTGGACCACCGTCAGTCCTGTAGATCCAAGGATTACAGGTAGGTCATTCATGGTGCTGTTGAAACATCAATCCAAGCTGGGGCTGTTGTGCCTGCAAAAAAGACAAAAGGATTGAGTTTGGAAGTGGAAGGAAGAACAGTTAGATGCTGAGGTGTTCATATTGGATGAACTGGCAGTCCAGAGAGCAGAAAGCGTTCGTAGTTTGGGAGGATGAGGTATGGGAGATCCATTCAGTGCATCTGATATATTCAGTAGACAACATTGCAGATCCCGTGCCTTGGTGAGAGCATGTGCAGTGCCAGAGTTAGAGTCAGTGGTTTCCCTTTGCTACAAGGTAGCAGATAGGCGATGGTGGCACTTACCCTTACAGAGCATAGAATATCATTGAGCCTCTTCCTGCACTGCAAAGCATCCTGCTTCATTCCAGATACAGCACTGACAGGGGATGGAATTGTCTAGGCTGGTTCCGTTTGGTCTGGTGACAAGGCCTCCTATGAAAGTTGGCTGGAGAGATGATAGCCCTCCTCTACACCGCCCCATCCATGAACATCTCCTGGTCCCTGTCCATGAAGCAGATAGTAGCTATGCTTTGCCTTGGGCCATGTCTTCATTATTGAGGCTCAAGCACCACAGGGGTCTTCCCTGGCTTGTAGTGCCTGTAGTGGTACGGAGCTGGGCTAGATATATGGAATCAGTGGCATGAAAGCTGGAAGATCCCAGCAGTGCCAAGCATTTCCTCCTTTCCAGTCTCAAGACACCAAAGACACATTTGCATAATTAGTGAGGTGAGGAACAGAAGATTGTGTGAGAAAAGTTGCTCTGAGCTGTGGTGAACCAGGCCAAACACCCATCAATCTCACACAACCAAACTAACTGAAAACGGGAAAATTACAGCCGTGACTTGCAATCAAAAATCAGAGGCAACTCTCCATCTATAACATTACTAAATTATCTACTCCAGACTTTAGATTCCCTTCTTGGACAAAGTGGTCACTTAATGTCCTCACAATTAATTGTACAAAAATTCAGATTGTGCTTTTGTCAGAAATCAACAGGACCACTGTCTTATGAGGTAAAAATTTGCAAGGCTGTGTCAAGATGGAGCTACTACTGGTGTGGCACCTAAATATTTATATTGTCACATTTATTGTTTCTTAACAGGCCATAGCTATGGAAATGAAGTTGATTGGATGGATTCCCAAGGAGAGGAACAACACATTTGGCTGCAAATGATAGCAAACCCAGGTGTCTTTGTGGAGAGCACAATAATGCTGAGAGCCAGCATGGGAAAGCGCAAGTTTTAAGCCTGACAGACTAGAACAATACAATGTAAAATACTACACACTGTTGAACTACTGTATTTACTGAGGCTGCCATGGTTGAGATAATTCTGTGACTGAAGATTACCTTATTAAAAAAACCTGATTTCACATCTTAGTTTTTGTAAATACATTTCCTTGGGATTTTTAAGCAGTTCATTTTTGAAAAAAGAAAAGCACCTGATATCTAGTACACCATTGAGAAAAAAATTTTTCTAGTTGTTCAGCTGTGTCTGTCTCCATAGAATCAGGAATCCTCAGAGGTTTCACTGTTTTATTGAAAGGTAGAGGCTCTCCTCTCAAATACCACCAATAATTATCTTGTCCCTTCTGATGTTACTGAGTTAGCAATCTCAAATGCTGAAATCTTACTTGTGCAATAACTCCAGAAAGATCATAACTTATATAAGAAAAACAGGATGCAGAGGAAGTCTTTTCCCAACATCTGTAACAAACGTTTCTATTTTATGGCAGGTTCCATTCTTTCCATAGATTGGTCATTTCAAAACGTTCGTCTTTGTATGCTACAGATTATTTTTGCTGTGAGAGGGAGCAACGAAGCTTAAGGTCAATCCCAACAATAAATGAGAAAGCCCTACCTGAATCTTTGTCTCACTTTGTTCCTTGTTTATAATTACAGTGTCACGATTTTCTGTAAGCAAGGGCAGTATAAAGTGCCTCAGCGAAAATGAATTATTTGGTTAGGGTTAAAAGGAGGAAGTGTTGAAATTTAAAACTGGATAAAAATCAAAAAGTTGGAGAACTGCATTTCAATTAAATGATCTTAAATTCTAAAACATTTGAGAAAAAAATAAAACAGCAAAGCATAAATTACCCTCCCAAGAGTTAAGAAACCAACATTTGTTAATCAATGTAGAATGATGTACTTGCTTCATAGTCTGCAATGTAAAGTACATTATCTAATAATAAAACTTCAGAAAGTGTCTGGAGACTCTTTGTTTTAGTCATTGATCCTTGACTTTTTTGTAGAAAACCAAATTGTACCAAAATCAAATGAATTTACAAGTACTCCTTAACATTTCCTGTTGCTTTCAAAGCAGAGAGTCTGGATTCTCATCCAGTAATTATCCACTTGAGCCATGCAATTCTTTCTTGGAAATCTCCAAAGATTCTAAAGGTGCTACAGGTTACACAATTATAAATTAATTCAGCTGTAATTAGAGCAACAGTTTTTTATTTCAGGATGTTAGCTCATTGCTATGAATAGAATAGTTTCAGCCACTGTGAAGTAAAATATTGCTTTTTTAGTAGTAACCTTACCTATCAGCATATGATTTAAGTTGCCATAGTTCCACCCATTCAAGAGATGATATGGTGAGTTTAACTCAAGGCTCACCATGCCTCAGGTGAGGGGCAAGTTCAAGATCTGCATGGTAACTTCAGCCAGTGCAGGAATTGAAGCCACACATATGGCTTTACTCTACATTGCAAACTAGCTGTCCAGCCCCAACTGAGTTAAATGTCCACAGATAAGACAATAGAGAGGATTATGCAAGTTATCCCTGGTTATTGCTGAATCAGCCAATCTCAGTTGGAACTGCCATAAGTCTGCTATTTTTTGGCTTTAATGTTCAGAAATGGGAGTTGGAACTCCAGAATGAATACACTTGATTTGTGATAGCACACAAGGTCTTACCCTGAGTACATACGCGGGGATATCATTTTTGTTGAAATTCTCCAGTCTATTTCACAGCAGTCACAAATGAATGATATCCACCGAGTTTAATGTTTGGTCAGGGAACCATATTGGGAACCATTAACTTTGAGAAAGGGTAGCGAGAAAAAAAATACTCACGATAAAATATTCAACAACAGTGAGGGAGTATGGAGATTTTTGTAGTGATAGAGTTCTCCAGCACGGGTTTGCTGGGAATAAAGTGCAATTGAGTAATAATTAAGTTAAACGTTATTTTGTTTTGAATTGTCAAAGTGAAAGACATTGTATTGCATCTGTTACAAAACAGTGACTATATAATTGTTACCATTAAGGAGGAATGAATAACTCCAGATTTAAATATTTTTAAATAGATATTATACTTTATCTATTCCTGTAACAGATTATCCAGCTCTGTTTTAAACCTTGCAATTTCACAACATCATTTCTATATCTTTAAAAACAGCATTTGTAAAACAATTCCTTGTGACATAAAAGTCTTCATTGCTTCTAATATTTGCTTGAGAGTACTTGTCTTTATTTTGCTTTATTCTCTTATATATAAACTCTCAACAGCCAATATTCATTAACTACTAAACAATATGTTGTTTTAGGTCCCTGCAACATAGTGAAGAATATGAAGCATTGCCTCCAACACAAACATCTTTTGTGCAGATATCCTTTTAGAAAACCAATAGTATACTAGCACTGTTGCAGGTGGCACACTGGTTAGTACTGCTGCCTCACAGTGCCAGGGACCCAGGTTCAATTCCCCTCGGGCAACTGTCTGTGTGGGTTTCTTCTGGGTGCTCTAGTTTCCTCCCACAGTCCAAAGAATTGCAAGTTAGATGATTTAGCATGGCTAATCCACCTATATTGTTCAGGGATGTGCAAGTTAGGTGTGTTAGCCATGGGAGCTGCAGTGTTACAAGGATAGGGTGGGGGATAGGGATGGATCTTCGTTAGGTTGGTGTGGACTCATTGGGCTGAATGGCCTATTTCCACACTGTTGGATTCTATGATGTCTGTGGCACATTTTGAACTCACTGTCTGCACCCACTGAAGTTATTTGTGCTTTTGAGACTTTAACTCTTCAGGCATTAGAGAAGTCCAAAGACATAATTTACAAATGGTTATTGAGTAATGCAATGTATCACCTAACAAAGGTAGACACCATCCTCAGCCAACACCGGTCTTGTCTCCTAATTAAACCTTCAGTGCTGTTGACACATGGGTTGCATCTTTCTTCTATGTCTGTTGGCAGAAGGCACACTGTCTCTCTTTTCAACAACATTTTGAATTCATCTTCCCACTCCACGTGCCTTGCTGCAAGCAACTGGAGCTTAACAGCCCTTTGAGATACAGCCTATGTGATGTTCATGAACTCTGGTTCTGTAAGCACATGATCAGTCTCTGATGGTTTTCATATGGTGACAGTCATCTTCTAATGTCCTAACTTCCTGTTATCTTGTGACTGGTGAGTCAATTATCTGTATGACAGTTCTTCTCGTTATTGCTTTTTCTGTAATTTGCACTTCATTGGCTTTCTTTTGAGATAATGGGGCACTTGAAAGTAATTCTGTGTCCACTTATTTGAGAGCATGTGGTGTCAGAAACTAATGATTAACTTCGAGCCTCATTGTCTCAAATGCCTAATTGATGCATAGGTATCATTATTGCCTGTCCTGTAGAACTCTCATTCAGACAGGTGCTTATCAGTGTGTTTTGGGTGAGAGAACTGTTCATTACTGTCGAGCTCAATAGGTGCTTGACTCAAGTTAACTTAGAAAAAGTAATAAAAATGTACAAAGTGGCCCTTCAAGCCTGCTCTACCATTCAAAGTAATCATGGCTGTTCATCCAATTCAGTACCCTGTTCCTGCTTTCTCCCCAAATCATTTGATCTCTTTAGCACTAACACTAAGAACTATAACTCTCTTAAATAGTCAATACTTTGGCCTCAACTGCTTTCTGTGGCAGAGGATTTCACAGACTTACTATTCGCCTCGTCTCAGTCCTAAATGGCCTTCCCATATCCTTAAACTGTGACTCCTGGAACTAGACTCCTCAGTCATTTCCTGTGTATATACTGTCTGAAGTAGTAAGGTACACTTATAAAATACAGCATGGACACTTTAAATTGATACATGTTCTTAGAAAATGAGTCAAAAGAACAACATAGCCACATAAACTGGTAACAGAACTTAATGTTTACCGAGCCAGAGTGAATATAGGCTTGTTATATAATTTGAACAGCCATGACTGCTTCTATTTAAGCCACCATAAGTTATAATAATAAACTAAATTTAGAACTTAGTCCTGAAAGATTGAAGCATCGCAGCAATTCTCTTCATGTAATACAGCTTTGAGTCTTAGGTAACGAGTACACTTATGAGTGTTAATTATTAGGGAGTATATTGGTCCTAAACACAGATCTAGTCAATCTAAACAGACTCTGCAGCAACAAGAGCCAAATACATTAAGCAAGCAAAGCTTTGCACAAGCCTAGGGCCATATGGCATATTTCACTTGTCAAGGAAGTTCAATAACATGGTAAAGATTTTCTCTTGATTGCAATTAATATAATTAGATCACTGATTAATATGATTTGATTATTTGATCATAACAAACAAACTACAAATAAATGATTAAGCACAAACATTCCAACACTGTACAGCAATTTCAGAAAAGTAGGTTCATAAAAAAGTTTATATCAGCTGACTACCACAAGAAGGTGCACTAAAACTTTGTAAATTTATAACAAACATATCTGCAGATTCTAGGGAAACAGTACAGTTTAAAAGTTCTGGTTTAACTCATGAATGTATCCAAATAATAATTTGTAACAGGCACACTATATATACACACTTAGTAAAGGACACTGGTTACAAAAGGAACAATGTTGAATTAGCAAGGAAGACTGTTTGGCTGGAGATAGCTAATCTACAATACTGAAGAGCAAACATAACCCAGTTTGTGGGTGTAATATTGAGCACAGCAGAGAATCTGAGACAACTTACCTGAGGAGCAACAGCACTTTGAGAGAAGTTCTGGAGAGACGGCAAAGCGTATGGGCTGTAAACCAACTAGAAGGGCCTCTACACACTCATGGAAGGTTCCCAAAAATGATTTTGCAATCTACCACACTGTTTCCAGAAAAGAGAATCCATCTAGCCATGACCAATCCTGATCCAGGAAGTCAGATTTGTGGAAACTGCTGGTCTCTGCAAATTGACACCAGCCAAATATCAGCATTTTAGATGACCCATGAACAATCCTTTTCTCCTGTGTTTAACTCTCACTGTAGTTATGTACATAGTTATACAGTCTAAACTTTGATAAGACTATAAGACACAGGAACAGAGGTAGGCCAGTCAGCCCAAAAGGTTCATTCCACCATTCAATGAGATTATGCCTGATCTGATTATCTTTGCTTGAGTAAAGTTTGTTTGTAATGAACTAGTTAATATTGACTAACTGAAGCAATCTGGCTGGCTTAAATCTGATGTTGAACTAAATTCAGTCCAATAGCCATATAATTAGCAACATCACTCCCCTTTATTAATTTAAATTTTGTTATGAACAGTAAAGAAGAAGTGGGATAGGATAGGAATCATTGCACCACACCAACATACAAGCATAAGAATCAGGAGCAGGAGTAAGAGTAGGTCACTTGGGCCCTTGAGCCTGCTCTGCCATTCAATCAGATCATGGCTGTTCTGATTGTGACCTCAAATCCACATTCTCACCTACCCTGCTAACCTGTCAAGCTCTTGCTTAGCAAGAATCTATCCACCTCTGCCTTAAAAGATTCAAGAACTCTTTCCATAATTTCAGGGAGAGTGTTCCGAAGACTCAAACCTCAGAAAAATAATGCGTGATCTCAGTTTTAAATGACTAATTATCTCCGATGTTTTAAACAATGACTTCTAGTTCTGAATTCTCCCATAACAGGAAACATCCTCTTCACATGTACAAATGTCATTCTCTGCATTTTCTACGTTTCTACCAAGTCACCTCTTACTCTTCTGAACTCCAGAGGATACGAGCATCGGCTGTCCAACCTTTCCTCACAATACAACCCACCTGTTCCAGGTATTAGTCTAGTAAATCTTCTCTGAACTGCATCCAAATCATTTGCATCTTTCCTTAAATAAGGTGACCAGTACTGTGTACAGTAATCCAGATGTGGTCTTACCAAAGCCCTGTATAACTGAAATATAAATCTTTCTACTTTTGTATTCAATTCCTCTCATGATAAATAACAATAATCCATTATCTTTCCTAATGACTTCAGTTTAACACTTATGCCAAAATGTTCCATTTGGATGCTGCTCAGTTTGCCATTCACATGCAGCGTTTAATGCTTTTCTTTCACATTTTGCAGGACTTGCAGTTCCTTTTTGCATTACACGTTCTGGCCAGGGATTAGTTGAGTAAGATTAAACAAAAATGCTCGCGTAAAGCCTTTTTCTTAAATAAAAAAATCACTCAAAATATTTCTAACTCGCAAAATTTTCCTGTGTTCAAGTCCATCCTGCTACTGAGGTATATCCTAACAACTCTGAATAGGTTGATTAGAAAATATCCACCCTGAGGATTTCCTGTAGAGATGTCCTGGAACAGAGATGATTAACCTTAAACAACCACATCGAACTTCATTTGTGCCAACCAGTGGGCAGTATTCCATTGATTCTAGTATTGCTCAGCTGCCTTGATATCACACTCTGTCAAGTGCTGCCTTGATGTTAAGGGCAGTCATACTCATCTCCCCTCTGGAGTTCAGCTCTTTTATCCATGTTTGGACCATGGCTGCAATGAAGTCAGAAGCTGAGTGGCTCTGGCAGAAACCAATATGAGCATCTCTTAGCAGGTTAGAAAATATTTATGCATTGCTGCAAATTCTACAGGTTACATGAGTGCTTTTAAGTCTCTCCATAATGGTCTCAGACTGACTGTCACTATCTATATTATTACAGCGTGCTGTGTTTAAATGGTGAACCTAATGGGAAGAATGCTTTGGTAATGAAGCCCCACTACTCCTCAAGCCATACCAAAAGTGGACAATTAAACAACTTTCTGGAGGAGGCACCTCCACAAATTTCCCCATCCATATTAATGGGGGAGTCTGTATATCAGTGCAGAAGACAAGGCATTTAAAAACATCTCCAGCAAGAAGTGGACAATCTATCTCAGCCTCTTCCTAAGATCTCCAGCATCGTGAATTGGCTCCACATGAAGGCCTGTGGCTTTTACCCTCGAATCCATTTTCTTAGAATTGTCAAGGCACAGTCTTGTCAAAGGCTCTGTATGTCCTTGGGCATTGTAACAAAACTGTTCCAGCTGTTGGATCGGGACCTGAGACCTGAAGGACCAAGAGGGGCCATTCTTTCCCAGACACTTCTTTGCAACTGGCTCCTTCCAGGGAAGGAGGAGTGACCTATATAGGATCAGTCATGCACCTACAAATTCATCAATGACCAAAAGCATCTGCGCAAGGGCATACTGGTTCATTTTGTTCTGCCATCATCAGGTCAGTGCGGCAGCCTAGGAAGTAATATTCAGGAACATGGCTGGCATTGCTCAGGGGCAGGGTGCCATTGAATGCACACATGGAACTAAGAGAGCAGTATCACAACACTGTGGAGCTCATCAACAAAAAGGGCTAGTGTTCAGATGATTTGCAAACACCTGTCACACTTCCTGGAAGTGTGTGTGCCCACTACCCTGGCAGCTGCCATGACTCATGCATCCTGGAGCACTTTTGTGCACCTGGTGTGTTTGACAGTCTAGGTGCCTTACAAAATTGGTCACTGGGAAACAAAGGACAACCCATTGTGACCATGACTCATAACATCACTGCACAGCCCCATGTTGCAGAGCACAGATATAATGCTGTTCATGCCTCAAAAAGGCCATGGTGTAGCACACAATAGCGTTGAAGATCAGTTCCACAGCATGGACCATCTAGAATGACCTTGCAATATACACTAGACACAGTCTGCTGCATCACTCTGAAGTGCTGCACTCCGCACAACTGACCAGGCCATGAGGTGATGTGATAGATGCTGAGTAACTGGGTAACAGGAACAGGACCAGGTTCTGAGGAGGAGGAGGACAAGAATATTGAGTTGGAGGAAACTGTCTTTGTGCATGAAAGAGCTCAGATGCTTCAGTGCTGCAAGCCATGCAGTACTTTATTGAGACCTGGTTCCAGTCAGTGCAAGGCAGCAGTCTATTGTGGAATGTAAAACAGTCATTATTCATCATGCCAGCTTTCTGATTGAATTGACGTAGTCACAATTCAGCAAGAAATCTCCCCCAGTCTCATGGAGAGAAACTTTCTGCGAACCTCACCAATATTGACTCAATCAAAATATCATATCAGACCTACTTTTTTTTTCCCCCTTCAGTTAGTTAATACGGTGGTTAATCATTGAAACATATTCACGTGGGGCTAAGGTATTCATTAACGTAAGAAAATATGTTTGTTACACAAAAGAAGAAAAGCTTTGTATATGGAAATATAGTATAGAAAGATCTTGCATCAAACATCAAAATGAAGTTTCAACCTGTTTCTCAACATCATTCATTTATAGCAGCTCAATTCCAAAGAAATAATCACTTCCATCTTAGCTTTTTACATCTTTACTTAAAATGACATTTTCCAGTTTCGTTTCTTGAATTGTGGAGAGAATCTTATGATTCATTTCCAAGTCTGTGGTACAAACCTTTCACAAATGAATTGACCTAAATAGTCCAATTGGAACATTTCTATCCAAACTCTCCTGGCTTGAAGGCTTCACAGACTAGATTCCAATTTGCCAAGGTCACTGTTTCCCTGACATGGGACTCCAGACCCACTGCAATATGGTTTACTCTTATTAGCTCTTTGAAATGGCTGAGCAAGCCAGTCAGATTGAGGCAGTTGGGAGTATTATGAACTCTGAGAATGGTAGTGATAGACTTTAAGAGAAGATGGTACCTAATGCAGAGGAATATTAAGTGATAATGAGGACAGGCGATAGAAATTAAAGGGGAAGGGGTAGATATGTTCCCCTCTTTTCCCACTTCTTGTTTGAGCAAAATAACTTTTGCAAAGATATGCTTGTGAAAATATAAGTGTTTAACAAATTACATGCTGTGTATGTAAAAGACAGACAGGTTTTCTTGTAGGTTTTTAGAAAGAGAGCATTTTTTTCTTGTACTTAACACTCAGTCTAAACAAAATAATGTAGATGTTCTGGTTTTCATGGGCTTAATAGTTCACTCATGTGCATATGAGGATATATTCAGATTTTTACTAAGTCAGATCTTGTAAATTGATAGCTTGGATGGTTTCAGGCCTTAATGGCCCCTCAGGATTCAGTAATGTGAGGATTTAAAGATGTCAAACAATTTTTGTGTTCTTGAGATAGCAGCTACTCAAGCTAAATAAATGGTCAAAACAAAAGAGAAATCTAAACTTTATAGACTGCATAGAGAGACAGTGGCCCACTCAGGGGTCTTGCTTCTTTGGCAACTCTTCTATTTCTATTCTGTGCCCTTGAGAAAAAAAACTCAAACTTGAAAGGTTAGTTGGTTCATCACATGATCTCCTCTCACCACTTTATCATTTCCCCAAACATGGTCAGCAAACTTCTTTCAACTCCATGACGATTGCTGTCTGTTCAACACTGCATTCCCATGCCAACATCAGTGTCTCAGGCCTGCTGCAGTGCTCCAAAGAAGTTCAACTCCAGCTGAAGAACAATGTCACAGCTTCTGCACGGACACCTTACAACTTTCAAGATTCAACACTGAGTTTCAGAGCATGAGCACCTCTGTCCATGTCTGTAACTCACCTCCAAGACCCCAGGTTCCGTACTGTGCGGGTTACTCTATTTCCGACAACCCATTTTCAAGTACTCTCAGTCTCCAATATAATGTCTTCTTCCCTCAATTCCTATCAACAATCCCTTTGACCACTTCCTCTTTCTTTCCCCACTCTCTGGGCACTGTCTCTATCTGTCATCCCCACCCAATCATCAACATAAATACCACCATGCCTCACAGCTGCTGTCAATCTGACTAAGTATCGCTGGACTGAAAATGTTAACTCTTTCTCTCTCTCTCTCTCTCTCTCCCCACAGTTGATGCTAGACCTGCTGTTTCTTTCGAACTTTGTTTTTGTTAGTTAATGATTAGATTATATCTGGATGAGCTCCTTTCTCAGCCAAAGCCTAATGTCTGAAGCATTTATGTCTAATGGCTTGTCCTGATCGAGTTGCAGACAGGATGTTGTATGAGTGAGTCAGCAAATGTAGTCTTTCATATTTCCCCTAAAGTGATTGACTTTGATGGGTACTTCCAGATAGGCGGACTCCATTTTTATGATTTTGGGATACATAAGGTAAAGTCATGCAAATGTTTAACCATCTTAGGTACTGTTGTCTTAAATCCCTGGAATACTTTCTCAGTCTTTTAAGACTCAGTACAATAAATAAGGAAGATCATTACAACAGGCTTCATAAGAGGAGGCATTAGACAGCATACATAAATATTTTACAGAATGCTTCTGGAGATAAAGGACTTCAGTTATGTGGAATAGATTGGAAAACCTGGGCTGTTCTCATTACAGGAGGAGGAGATTTCACAGTTGTTGAAAATCATATGTGATCTGAAGTGTAGATAGGGAGGGACTGCATCATTAGCGGAGGTTCGAGAACTAAAGGAGACAGATTTAAGGTGACTTGTGGAAAGACCTGAGGCAACATGAGGAAATACATTATGTGAAGCAAGCAGTTAGAATCTAAAACATACTTTCTGATAGTAAAAGCAAACTTAATCATGCCTTTCAAAAGGAAATTGGATAATTGGAAGAGAAAAACTTGCAAGGCTATGTGGCAAAAGCAGAACGTGGAACCAGCTGAGTCACTCTTGCAGAAACGTGGCACAGACATGATGACTCATGATGTGATGGACTCAATTTCAAGCTGAGTTTCTGATTTTTATAGATTTTCAGAACTAGATCAAAACATCGTGCTGTAGAAGCCACTGCTTCCCTCAAAATAAGCCACATCTGCAGACAGAGTGAAGAAATCTCCAATGCAATTTTCCACTTATTGTATATCTTTAAGAATATAAGCACTAATTGGCATGTTTTATAAGGTTTTAAATATATCTAACTAATCATTATGAGATTTTGATAGTCATTTTCAGCTATATTAATAAAAGTGAACTAGGTTATCTTTCATAAATATTTTCATTAAACATTTAATATATTTAAGTTATATTCCTTAAATAACTCATTCTGATTAACTTGGAATCCATTTAGCAGCATCATGTAAAGTAATGGGGAAATTTAAATAGCTGGATTTATAATGCCTTTGCTGTTCTTAACCTTTAACCTTTAATTAAGCATACAACAAAAGCAACACATTTATTTTATAATGCACATAAAAATGGCCCTGAAGTAGTCATGAATTGTGGTGAGGTTTGGGTGGGTGGGAGCCCAGTGGGAAAGCCATCTGGTGAACTTCACAGTCCTCAACGCACCTCCACATGTAAACCCAACAGCAGGAAAATTGTTCCTTTCAATCCAAGGGGCAGGCTGATTTAGTCTTCACCAGCTAAGTCAGTCCGATCTCTACAGCCAAAGCACAGTACTTCTTACATAAATGTTAGCTTGGCATCAAAAAGACGAATGTCAAGCTAGAGTTTGTAAGTTTCCTTTCCATGCAATACCCCTTCTACCTAATAGCTGGCAAAAGAGCTGTAAAACACTCCACCTAGGATGGCATATTAAAGTGACAGGTAACCTTCTGGTCACAAACAGGTGAGATATTCTATCCCAGCTTAAAAAAAATTGCTGCAGCATATTTATTGTATTTTAATCGTCTAAACAGTAAATGCACAATTGAGCTAACAATGGAAAAATACAATGTTTTAAACTTTAATTAGTGCAGTAGCTTGGCATTTTCAGATGCAATTCAAGATTCATGACTGACTGATTTTGATCAAACAACTTGGACTATTACTAAGTCACTAGAATCAGAGAGCACAGAAACAGACCCTTTGGTCCAACTCATCCACGATGACCAGGTATCCTAAACTAAACTAGTCCCATTTGCCTGCATTTGGTCCATATCCCTCTAACTCTTTCCTATTCATGCACCTGTCCAAATGTCTTTTAAATGTTGGAAGTTCTAATATTACACCTGACCAAATGTAGTTGTACTTATTACTAACATGCAATAGACCTCCTTGTTATCTGAGAACAGTACTTCCTCTGTTGATACTTTATGGTGGTGTAATCTCTAACATTGATCACTAGATAGGCCCAAGACAAAGCAAGATTGGTGGCAGCAAATTACCTCAAACATTCCTTGCCCTAAATCACATTCTGATAGAGATGGCAAATACCACAAATTACCAGAAGTGAACATCTGGAGAAAATGACACAAGCATCAGGCAAATGTTTTAGAAAGTGATTTTCTTCCTCAGAGGATGCAGGGAAAAGGCTGGCAAAAAGCTGATTTCTGAGCCTTATACAATTCCTCAGTCTCCAACCTTGCTACGTGATTATGCTCCCAAAACACTCTCTCCTTCCCTTTTAAAGCATTTATTTTTGAGTTTTTAGAAAAAATGTTCCAAAAGAAAACCACGAGCAGTTCTCACAGTCATGATCCTCTTCCGTCTACCATTTTGCTTTTTTAAGTCTACAAGAAATTCTTTTTAGTTCTAATAAAAACTTTTCAAGTTAGGTAAGCAAGAACCCACCATTAGCCCTGTGCTGATCACGCCCCTGGTCATGCATATGGCTAGTGAGATAACATATAGGTACACATTTTCTTCAAAATAATAAACAGAAAATGTAATGGGTGGCGCTCTTTTCTGAACAAGAATTTAGATTAATACATTTGTACTTGCCTCCTTCACTTCACAGGTTATCAATCCTCATTGACGTAGCTCAAAAGAATAAACTTTCAGCAATTAATAAAAACAAATAGCTGGAAATAATCAGCAGGTCTGGCAGTATCTGTGGAGAGAAGGCGTTCACGTTAAAAATCAATATAACTGCTCTTTAGAACACCTTTTAAACCACATTTTTTTTAAAAATGTTAACATTACCGTTAAGGTCTGCATTTGTTACCCATCTCTAATTGCCATCGAGAAAGTGAGCTTCTTGAGTTGAGTCTATCTGATGATGTAGGTACACCAACAATACTGTTGACCCAAATTCCAAGCTCTTGACCCAGCAACAATGGATGGCGATTCAGTTCCACATCAGGATGGCATGTGGCTTGGTTGGTGGGGAACTTGCAAGTTGGTGGGTATCAGATATGTCCACTGCCTTGGGCCTTCTGGGCAGAATACAGGCTTGTTTATAGTGCATACTGCTGCCACTCTACATGGTAAGGGACATGTGTAAGGTGGCAGATCAAGTGGGCTGCTTTGCCCTCGATAGTGTCAACTATTTATCCAAGCAAGTGGGAAATTAGGAGGTAAGTTACTTGTCCAATCTCATCTCCTGCTCTTGTAGTCAAAGTATTTATATGGCTGATCCACTTAAGTTTCTGGTAAATAATGTTTAGTGGAGGTAGGTTCAATTCAAGTATTCAAGAGGAAATTGCTTTATTAACTTGAAAGAAAGAATGTGCAGGGCTATGCCTAGAAGGCAGAGGAACGACACTAGGTGAATTGATTCGTCAGGGAGCAGGGATGGACACAATGGGCTAAATGGCATCCTGTGCTGTAACAAATCTATGATTTGAAGGGAAACAAAAATGGTGCTAAATATGGTGTAATAATCAGTCAATATTCCCATTTCTGATTCATCAATCACCTTCTACTCATCATCAAGCAACTGGAAATGGTTTGCCTTACAACATTGCAACATTCAGTTAGAACAGGCATATTAATGAAATAAACAAACCGTCAGTCAAGTCCATTTGCTTACCACACTAATGTGAAACCTACTATTCTGCTCCTCACAGCTCCAGTTATTTTCACGTTTCAAAGTCTCCTCGAGCTCCCTAAAGCGTGTTCACTGGGGAATTTTGTTCCAAGTCTTTGTATTGACTATTTTTCATGACTATTATAAACCATGAGCTTTTTCATGACTATTGATCTAGAGTATGAGTCTGTCAATGATCCAGGCAAGCGCAGCAGTCTTTAAATATGTAAATGGAATAAATTTAGACACTTTAAGAACACAAACTATTATACCCCAGTGTAACTAATGGGAAATCATGTAGGATTTTAAATAAATGAAAAGATAACATGTTCATTGAAGACACCACTCTATTGGCATTATATTATTTACCTGCAAAGTATATGGTACTTGATGTGAAAAATGCATTTTTCTCAATTTTACTTTCACTGTCATCTTTTATCTCTCCATGAAAGGTCTTCAGGTCTGTTTCATACATATTTAAACCCTTGCACAGCATTAACCTTAAGGATGTGAATTACAAATCTTCCTGAGTACAACAGTAATGATTTCTACAATGTTGTCAACCTCTAATTCTTTTATTGAATGGTTGCTTCAACACATACAAACATACTCACAAAAGAATGTGACTAGATTTATGCCAATTATTGTACATTATTTCTTCAATACAAAGACTGCCTTTGCATCCATTTCTAACGTGTTCATGCAGAAGAATGAACTAATATAATGCAATATCATAAATTTTGGCTGCACTGAACTGTACTGGATTGTTCACCAATAGGTATTTTCTACGTAAAAATTCAGACTAGTAGTTAAATGTACTCATTATATTTATTCTTCCCTACAAACCCTGCAAAAAATAATTATTGCCGTCTTAAATCTTCATTGAAATACGTCACCTGAATGACCAAGCACTGAAAGCACTCAGAAAACTTGGATCTCCAATTTCTATACAATAGTCAGGAGGAAAATTAGCAATATGTAGTAAATAGAACTTTATATCAGCAGTACATTGTTAATCAGAGGCAATGGAATCAACCAGCAAGAAAGAAAAGATTGAGTGTGACAACAAGTGGCATTTGTCAATAATAAGAATCAACACTAAATGCTCATTATTGCACTAAAATATAATCTATTCTTTTTAAAGATGTGCAAACAATAGAATAAACAATTCTGGCATATTCCTAAACTAAGTTAAATCTTCCCAGGCATACTATTTTCAAATATTAATAAACTGGAGAGGGTTCAGAAAAGATTTACCAGGATGTTTACCAGGGAATGGAGGTTTTGAGATATAAAAAATATTGGAAAGGCCGAGACTTTTTCACTGGTGTATAGGAGATTGAGGGGTAACATTATTGAGGTTTACAAAATCATGAGGGACACAGATAAGGTGAATGACCAGGGTCTTTTCCCTAGATTGGGTGAGTTCAAAACTAGAGGGTATATTTTTAGGGTGAGATCAGAAAGATTTAAAAAGACATGAGGGTAATTTTTGTTTTTACACAGAGTATGGTTAATGAGTGGAATGAACTACCAGAAAAAATAGTGGATGCAGGTACAGTTACAACGTTTAAAAGACATTTGAATAAGTTCAGGAGTAGGAAAGGTTTGGAGGGATATGGGCCAAGCACAGGCAGGTGAGACTAGTTTAGTTTGGAAACATGGTTGGTGGGGATGATTTGGACCAAAGGGTCTGCTTTCGTGCTGTATGACTCCTGTTGTACAGTTTTAAATGAAAGAGCGGCATAAATTACATCATGCACAATACTTTACATATTCATAATAATAAAACAATACGTAGCAAAAGGTATCAAACTAAATAGAAAAGTTCCAGGATATGGTACTTTTTATATATTAATAGCATTTCAATATTTGTGTATATAGTTTAAAAATGCACCTAGTAAATTGCAATTCCACCAGAGGATCATTCTGAACTTTAGGAATCAATTGCATGACTGACCATTTTCAATTTGCAATTTGATTTCTTTCTTTCGTAGAGAAAATGTATCAATCAATGTGAAGAGCTCAGCAGCAGTGACTGGGAAAGGATAGCGCTCTTTGTCCATACCATACTTGTCAATAAGGACCATGTTGAAACTCGACTGTGAAATCCGAAGCAGTAACCTGCCAACCAACAATAAAATGTATCATGGAAGGAATTTGAATCAGAAAACTGAACCAGAAGTTTTAACATCAGCATACATTAAAAGAAAAACCCAATGGAAATGCTCAGCAGGTCTGGCAAGCCACTCAGTAGAAGTAATGGATAAACCTTGAAGAATTAACTTTAGATCTGACACATCATCTCAGCTGATGATGCCTGACTTGCTAAGTATTTGTGGTTTTTACATTTTTTTAAAATTTCTATCATGCGCCAAAAACATATTTTTGTTACACTAAGGCTGCGCAGAATATGGGAACTTTTAAAGGCCGTGCAGAATTTTTTTGGGGTTCCCTAGTTCCCTTATCAAGATGAAAACTCCCTTCAGGAGTACCATTGTACATTTGCTGTTTTGAGGAAGACAGGGATCAACTTTCGATGGCACAGTTGTGTAAGTATGAACATGGGAGATGGAATCGATGCCAGACAACCAGGCTAACAGCACAGACAGTGATGAGGCCCACCCAGACAGCTCATGAAGTGGTGGTGTTGGTTATTGTCGAAAGATGGCACATCTTCAGCTGATGTCACCAAGAGAAAACATCTAAAAAGAGAAAAGCAGTGATAGTCGTTTGGGGAAGTGTAGAACCAAGCTAAGGCAGCTGCGCTCACAGCTGGATAGTGAAGGAAGGCTGAGAGGACGGTGTGTAGTCAATAGTTTCAAAAGGTTGCAAAGAGATCAAGAAGAATGAGTGGTAGGGATGGTAATCTATGGTCACAAGCGCACAGGTTATCATCTGGGATTTATTATAATCTTTTCATTGTGGCTTATTTCTTTCTTTATTGTTTAAATAAATCAAAATCCCAGTCAATCTCAGTTGTATTTTAAAGTCACTACCATTATGACAACAATACAGCATGAAACTTTAGATTTTATCTACTACACATTAAGCTCATGTGAATTTTGTGAATAACACATTATTTCAACAAAGAAATTAACCTGGATGGATCACATGGCATTGACCTAGGCACCAGAAAAGACAACAGTAGAAACAGCCCTGTCGACCCTGCAAAGTCCTCCTTACTAATATCTGAGGGCGAGTGCCAAAAAAACAGACAGTTGTCTCACAGACTAGTCAAGCAACAGCCTGACATAGTCATACTCACAGAATCATACCTTACAAACAATGTCCCAGACACCACCATCACTGGATATGTCCTCTCCCACCGGCAGGACAGACCCAGCAGAGGTGGCCACACAGTGGTATACAGTCAGGAGGGAGCTGGCATCGGAGTCCTCAACATTGACCCTGGACTCCATTAAGTCTCTTGGCTTCAGGTTAAACATGGGCAAGGAAACCTCCTGTTGATTATAACGTACCGTCCTCCCCCCGCTGATGAATTTAATACTCCTCCACGTTTCGACGTTTGGAGGAAACACTGCCAATGGCAAGGGTGCAAAATGTACTCTGGGTGAGAAACTTCAACATCCACCATCAAGAATGGTTCAGCAGCAGTACTACTGATCGACCTGGTCGGATCCTAAGGGACATACCTGCTAGACTGGGTCCGCGGCAGGTGGTGAGGGAACCAACAAGAGGGAAAAACATACATCCGCCATCCTTATCAAATCTGCCAGCTGCAGATGTATCTGTCCATGACTATTGGTAAGAGTGGCCAACTTTTGGAGACAATTCCCACCTTCACATTGAGAATACCCTCTATTGTGTTGTGTGGCACTATCGCAGTGCTAAATGGGATAAACTTCAAACAGATCTAACAACTCAAGACTGGGCATCCATGAGGTGCTGTGGGCTATCAACAGCAACAGAATCGTACTCCAGCACAATCTGCAACCTCATGACCCAGCATATCCCCCACTCAACCACTACCATTGAGCCAGGGGATCAACCCTGGTTCAGTGGGGCTCCAGAACAGGAAGCGTCTGGGGTACATGTGCACAGATCACTGGAAGTGGTGAGTCTGCTTAATAAGGTCATAGGAACGGCTGATCATGCACGAAGACTAATTCATGGAGGGGCAGTGTACGGGAGTGGGATTGTTATGTTCAATTTATCTGGAGACTGGATTGGATTGTTCTTGGAATGTTGCACTTGGAACTGGCCTCCATATTGTAGAAGGAAAAGGAGCCAGTGAGGTAGCTTGCTTACAGAAACTTTACTAGAGTGTCCTTATGTAGGTCCTAGAAACCAGCTAGCAGCAGCATGGGAGCACACATTCCCCAGACTCTTGGGAGTAGATGTTTGAAGAGGGGAAAAGAGGAAAGACGTTTGCATGCCTCTTCAGAGTGTGCATACCTTTTAATTTAGTAACAAATGCAGAACAAAATTTATAAATAACAGCTAAAAGCATTACATTTATATTACTGGCCCAAGAATAAAACATGATTTTTTTCATAACACTTCACACCTTAATTTCTTAAGCATCAAATCATGCACTGTTTAAATTGTGCAACTTAAGCGTACTTCAGAGTCGGCGACTATTTTAAACTTGATACTTTATTCATAACTTTATTCACGAAGTACAGAAGCAATGTGCAATTGTGTCTTACCTCAGCTGTAAAACAAGTGGCGGTGACAAGAACTTTTCCCTTATCCTCCCTACGAGCACGGGGTAAACACCAACCAGTTCTATGACTGTCACGTGTCTCAAGTCAAAACCACATATGGCTTGCTGTAAAGAATTACATAAAGTATTTTCAAATATTTAAAACTCAAAATTCATATTCTAATATCTTTCTGACCTCGGTATTTTTCTGAGAGAGCAAATGACCACCATCTTCACAGAACAACATAGGTAAACGCAGCCTTGCCAGCTTCGCCTACACCATGAGACCAAATATATCTTGATATTAAGTTTATTTGGATTCAAGTGAGAGTTATAAAGGTGGTTTGAAGGTTTATTCAATGGGACTTGAATTGCGTTTGCTTGGTTACTTGACAGCTTTATTAGAAGGTAAGAGGGGCAATGTTTCTCCAAAGTGAATGCCTGTTTTCAGTTAATGAGTCAAGACTGGGGTTTCCCTCACAACGGGCTCAACCTCACCCCTTGCCTGATGTGTGGAGTCCTCAGGTTAAACTACCACCAGCCCGTTTCTCTCAACGGAGACAGCATCCTCTGAGACTGTTGCGATTTTACTTTTACTGGTTGAGCCAGGAGACTTGATCAATGGCTGTTCTGAATAAAATCAGCAACCTGTCCAGGGCAGCGAAAATAACTCACACAACTTGGCCACACTAATCCTGTTGCCACCCTAGGATTTGGAATCTTAAATTGGTCTTCTGAACAGAAAGTGGGACACCTGTCACATCATAGCTGGAGTGTTCTTTATATATGCAATTTGGGCTCCAATGACATAAACTGCAATTTTAACAAGAAAGCTGCACAGAGGAGCCCCCAAATTAAGCCATTACCAGAAGCACAGGCAAGAAGAAACACAAAACAATAAGTGGATTTTGCTTCTTTTATTTTATCTATTGACAAGGGGCAATATGATGTGTTTCTCCAAGCCACATAAAGGAAGCTTTGGGACAGGTAAAGTCTCCTATGACTCACCAGGATGATGTCCAGTCAAGTTAAACTTGTTCTCCAAAATGTGACCCCCGAGCCAGAATGAAACCTTCTGGCACAGACTTCCTAATAAAACTGTGCATGTACCTATGCACATGGATTGCAGCAGTTCAAGAAGGTGACACAACAATATCTTCTCAAGGGTATTTATGGATGGACAATAATTTCTGGCCTTGCCAGGCCAGTGATGCCTACGTTCCATAAATGAATTTTTAAAAAAAAGTCAGAATGTGTGTTTCAAAATCCAATGCCGCAATAAAGCAGATGTACATCTAGAACTGGGAAGTAATTTCCCTGGAAGTCAATTAAGAAGATTCCCTTTCTCTCTTAAACACTATAACATACAATTTACACTGGAAGGGCTTGAAGAGTCCATATACCTTAACTAACTCCATCTCTGCTTCAGCCTTGAAATGTGTTGATCATTACATTATAGTATCACAGTACCTTCTGTAAATGCCTTAACATTAGTATTAAAAAGAGGGCATTATTTTCCTCTTTTGGCCAAAACAAAAAATACTTTAAATGAGAAAGGATTTGAATAGGAATTGTTAATTATTAAATATTGCTAGTTATCTTGTAATATTTGGTTGCAACATTGTGATTCTGACAATTGAATGTAGGGAATAAACAAAAAGATTGTCATCTACTTCCTTTTCCATGACTTTTCCATCGACTTTGCTTACTGCTCATTTGTCCTCTAATTCTGCCCACACAACCTAACATACTAGGCAGCTTTCTTAATAATAAATCTCTCTTATCATATTTGTTTACACCAAACATTTAAATTATCTTTCTAGGATGGCACCGTGGCTCAGTAGTTAACACTGCTGCCTCAAAGCACCAGGGACCCTGGTTCAATCTCACCCTTGGGTGACTGTGTGGAGTTTGCACATTCTCCCCATGTCTACATGGGTTTCCTCTGGGTGCTCCAGTTTCCTCCCACAATCCAAAGATGTGCATGTTAGGTGGATTAGCCATGCTAAATTGCCCATAGTGCACAGGGATGTGTACGTTAGGTGAATTAGCGATGGGAAATGCAGGGTTACAGAGATAAGGCAGAGGGATGAGTCTGGGTGGGATGCTCTTCAGAGAGTTGGTGTGGACTTGTTAGGTTGAATGGCCTGTTTCCACACTGTACAAATTGTATGAGATTCTAGACCTATGAAGTAGCTACTACTCATTAGCTGGTATAGTACAATTACAGGAAGCAAAAATGAGTAAAGCCTGCAAGATCAGATTTAAACTGAAAGTGATTTTTTATGACAAACAATGAAATTCTTTTCTTCTCACAGCCTCATAAGTTATTGTTGTAGAAATGACAAACATATTAACACATCATGCTGACAAAATACACCTCATGCATTCATTTCCTGGTTCCAATTAGAACTGCATTTCAACTCAAACCTTGTTTTACTTCAGGTTGTCATTATTAATACATCTAACATTTTTACTATGAAGGCAAGAACAAGAAAAGGACATTTGTACCGTGAAGTCCTTTCCAAAACAAGAAGTAGTATAATTTTGCTATTTCCGGACTAAACGCACCCCTGTTTCTTCCCCTAGCACCCATTGCCACCTACTTCATGGGACTCTAATTTCTTTCCTTGTTGCATTGTCTTGACAGATATTAATCCAGCTTCTTTTCACCTTTAAGTTTATTCTACATATACACCTTCCTGGAGGGAAGAAAACATTCCTTTCTCAACTCTGTTTCTTTGATATAACTTGCATCTTCTCATTTCACACACTCCATTAATTTAAAGATCTGTACCATGTGTCCTCTCAGTTTTCTTTTCTCCAGTGAGGTGAGTCACATCATTCTTCAAAGTTTAGTTCTTTTCAATGAGCCCTTTGCAATAAATCAATATCCTATTTATAGTCAGGTCCCAAGGCAGCACACCATATTCTATACTGGACCTGCTCACATTTGCTGTGTCTTTCTACCCTTCTTCAGTATATATATTTGTTCTTCCTTAATGGCAATTTTCCCATATCATGTAACACAAGTTTATTTATAGTCAAGAACACAGGCAATAACTATTGTCACTTGGATTTCACACTTTAAATCAAATGCAATCACCATGAAAAGCCAGAATTCAGTTGATTCCAAGAACAAAACTTAACAACAGTAAACTTAATAATTATTACTGCACCTTGTAGCTAATGATTCCTGATGTTCACTGAATGTGTATGTGCATATTATTTAATATTGCAATAGGAACTTATTGTCAATAGAAGTTTACTGAACTCAACTGTTCCTTCCAGATGTGGTTATAAGCAAAGATGACAAAAATGCAGTAAACATGGTGAGCACCATTTGAAAAGAGATTTACTTTATCTTCTCAATGCAGTTAATCAACTTCAGACAAACAATGTTGCAACATGATGGGGGAAGAAGAATAGGTTAGTAAAGAAAATAACATCTTAGTCTGTAGACCAAAAATTTATATTTACACAAATTTAAATATGTTGAAGAGGAATTTTCATGTAATTCCATTGATAAAATCAATATCATATTTTAAATCTGTGTTGATGATGGATAATATCCAAAGGAGCCTTGCACTGATATAGTAACTGATATTGTCTTCAAATGATGGGACAATGATTCGGGCTGGCATTTATTCAGACAGTGAGATCCTAATATCAGTCCATACAGTGGAATTGAGAGCTGGACTCAAAATGGTCAATGATTAATTACAGAATAGGAGCTAGAAACATGGTTTATGGCAATGTGGGGATGGATAAAAAAGGGAGAAACTGATTTCTTGAGTTCTTTGCCTGGACGCAGGCTTTTGACAAATATCACAGCAAAATGCCATGATTTTTCATACGGGTAAGGTGAGAAGGCCAACATCAATCTACCTCAACCAGGAAGGGGATTGAACACCAAACTGATGGCACTATTTGATCCACATGCTAACCATCTAACCAATCAAGCGTACTGGTCCCCCAACGACCTGCTTAAGATATATAAACGAAATCAAAAAAAATCCACCCAACCAGATTACTGTATTAATATTCTTTAGGAATCTACTGCTGGTTTTCAGTGAACATTACCTGAATTATTCCAAGCTGGAATCTATAGTAGTGATTTGCACCAGAAGGAGTGGATATGATCAGCAAACGACGCTTTTCATAGAACTGATCCAGAAGTGCTGTTGCTGTAGTAACACCCACATTAATGTTCATGGCTGAAATATCAACAGGAATAAAGCGCACAGTTTAAAGGTGAACAAAAAGAATCTCATCTCTCACTGTTGCCTGAGTTTGTGCACTGGAATCTTAAAAAGCATACTTTAACAAATATTTAATATTTATTTTCTAAGGAAGGCTGGATTTTACACAGTGCAACATTCCCTGATCTCTGGCTAAACATTCAGATATGTGGAGCTTACCCATGTTCCCAATGGCAGTAATTTAACTCAAGGAGGAGCATTACTTACTTTAAGCCAGGAGCTGCTGCAATGACTGCAGACAGTCCCACTATCCTGAGGAATCCAAGTAAGCCTGGGGTCAGGGGTCTCAGCAAAGGCAACGTGCAGCCAGATTCAAAAAGCCAGGGAAAGGGTTAAAAAGGGTGGCATAACCTTTCAACACATCCAATGGGTTTAAGAGGCTGCAAAGAAGGACCTTCCTTGTCTGACACCAATCCACCTAGTTAAGCTGCTGGTTTCTCCACAAGGTATAGGCCACCACCGTGCCACAGCACACCAGAATGAGGTCCTTAAGGTGCCTCTGAATAGGCCAAAGGATGGGCATACCACACTGCCTACCCTCTCACTCCTGTAACATGTCAGTCGAGGCAGATTACCAGCAGATCTATGGATCTCACATAACACCTACTCTCAAAACTACTGGAGGGAGAACAAAAAATCCATTCTGGAGATAGATACTGTTTTCTGTCAGACTGTTTCTAATATTCCTTGTGGTATTCTCTACGGCCTCAAATTCTGCTCCTGTACTTGGACTTATCAAGACACTGAGCTATGTTATTCATGTTAATTCCGATTCTACTGCAAAGCTGCTGAATATTCGTTGTACTGCAGCTTTCTCTCGCTTTCCATGGCCACTAATTCTGCATGATCCATTATCCTTTACTTGCTTCAGCTGATGTGCTCCAGAGTTCCATCCCCCTCCACTTCCACAGGTGCACTTCACTCTCCTTCCTTAAAGCCCTGCTAAAGCCCCACTTCACTGATTGAATTTCATCCCTCCTCCCATTCTCCTGTAGGATTCAGCTTCTGTACTTTTCATTAGAACAAGCCTTTTTTGAATAAGGACGTAACATTTGCAAATCCCCGGCAGGAAATCTCTTCAAGGGTTTCTAAAGTTTTTTTCCAATTGATTCTCATACATAATTAAATTGTTTTAAGACAGAGTAAATAAACATACAAGTATTTTAATGAAGGGAAACTTGATTTATTCACAATCCATATTACAGGACAATGTTGAGAGAATTTTGAACTTAAAATAGTGCACTTGCTCAAAGTAAAAACCTGAAATTTTGCTGAAAAACTTTTAAAATGAATGTAATATCTCTCTAATGGTTAGACTTGCGATCAAAGTATAGAACTTTTCTCAGATAGGAGAGTCCTAGAATGATTTTCTTCAGACTTTTGTAACATCCTGCTCAAAGTGGGGCTTAAACAACTCCTCTCTCTGATATGAACATTTGGACAATAATAGTAAAGTGAATTTTCCTGAATAAATTATTCAAATTTGTATTCCTCAGCCACCTTTGAAATGTGGGCATTAAAAACACAGAAATCCTTTGGCAGCATGAGGAGGTTTTTAACTAAGGAAATACAGATGCAAGATCTTTCTTTCTTTCTTTCTTATCTTGACATAGGTTGTGAAGATTTGCAGTCTGCACACGCTCAAACCACAGAACGCAACGTCCAGAAAAAGGCAGGCACAGAATGATAACTGCAGGCTAATCAACTGCAAACCCACGCTTTGAGAAAGGCCAAATCCTTCCAAACCTTTAATAAAGATAATCCAAAGATAATTTTTAAAAAGGTAAAATTTCATCTTTAAATTTTAATCCCATGTTTACCCAATAAACACCAGCAAAAATATAATGAACAAGTTATTTCATTTGCAAAAATTTCATTTCACATAAATTGGCTGACGTATAACCTACTGAAATACATTAAGGACACTTCAAATCTAATCCAATGGTTGTGAACTGATTTAGGACAGCCCAAGGCAACACAAGTCACTAATTAAATATGAGTTATTTTATTTTTATTTTTGAGAAATTGGTATGCTTATATTTCATTATCTGATTAACTTGGAACAGTTGAAAGCTTCAGAACATGGTTTTTCTATCCCTGGAAGTGGCAAGAGTGACCAAGAAGAGAAATAATTGTGTGCCTTTGCCCTGGAGAGAAATTTGCACCTTTCTTGTCAACTCTTCAATGAAGTGCCAGCGAGAAAATGTTTTCACAATTTGCCAGCAATTAAGGATCTTAAGTGGTTAATTAATGGTCACTTCGAGTCCAAGAGTCAGGGCTCTACAGCATGGACACAGGTCCTTCAGCCGACTTTCCCATGTCACCCAGTTTTCACAATTTAAACTAGTCCCATTTGCTTCCGCATGGTCCATATCCATTCATACCTATCCTATCCACATACTTATCTAAATGTTTCTTAAATGACAAAATTGTACTCGCTTCCACCACTAACTCTGGCAGCCCGTTCTAGATATTCACCACCCTTTGTGAAAAAAATTGCCCCTCTGGGCCCTTTTGTAAGTCTCCCCTCTTACCTTATACCTATGCCCTCCAGTTTTAGACTCCCCTACCATGAGGAAATGCTGCCGGCTATCTATGCCTCTCGTGATTTTACAGGTATCTATAACGTCACCCCTCAGTCTCATACGATCCAGGGAAAAAAGTCCCAACCTATCCAATCTCTCCTAACTTAAACTTTCCAGTCCAGGTAACTTCCTCGTAAATCTTTTCTGCACTCTTTCTAGTTTAATAATATCCTTTCTATAGTAGGGCAACCAGAACTGCACGTAGTACTCCAAAATGTGGCTTCACCAACATCTTGTACAGGGGCAACAAGACGTCTCAACTCCTATACACCATGCTCTGAGCAATGAAAGCAAGCATGCTGAAAGCCTTCTTCACTACCCTGTCTACCTGTGACTCCATTTTCAAGGAGCTATGAATTTGTACCCCTAGATCCCCTTGGTCTCTAAAACTCCCCAGGGCCCTACCATTGACTGTGTCAGTCCTGCCCTGGTCTGCCTTACCAAGATGCAACACCTTGCATTTATTGAATTTAATTTATCTCAATCTGCCATTCCTCAGCCCACTGGGCACAGTCAATCAAGATCTCACTAGATTCCCAGATAACCTTCTTCACTGTCCATCACACCACCAATCTTGGTGTCATCCACAAACTCACTAACCATATCTCCTAAACTCTTATCCAAATCATTTATATAAATGATGAATAACACTGATCCTTGTGGCACACTGCTGGTCACAGAACTTTAGTCTGAAACAACAAGGTGCAGGGCTGGATGAACACAGCAGGCCAAGCAGCATCA
>NC_063342.1:42537327-42581750 GCF_021869965.1 Rhincodon typus | reverse complement strand
ATGATGCTGCTTGGCCTGCTGTGTTCATCCAGCCCTGCACCTTGTTGCCCTATATTTTTTTCCCTTTTTATGCACATGATATACTAGATGTCAAGTGATCTAAGAAATAAGAAACTAAGCATTTACTACAACATTGAAAATATTTCAGAGTGCAGAACTGTGTTCTAAATAAACTGCAGATGCTGAATGGCTCAAGCAGATTTTACAATTTTAACGAATCAGTGAACCGAATACGAAACAGGTTCTACAATAGCCAGGGGATTGAAAATTACTTCCAGCACAAAAAGAACTCATTTCACCCAAAATGTCCACGTCAGTATTTATTCTTAATAATAGCCTCCTCCTGTCCATCTATCCCTTTTTCTGTCATGTACTCATCCAGTTTTGTGAATGTATCAATGCTATCCACTTCAATTACCCCACCGTAAGCAAGTTTCATGAATCTTACGAGTGAAGAAGGTTCTCCCTCCTAAATTCCCTGCTGGATTTGTTAGTCATGATCCTGTATTCATTTTCTCCTCATTCTGTTCGTCTTTAAGTTAACCCTTACAAACCCTTTCACAATCTTGATGACTTCAACCAAATTACCTCTCAGTCTTCTCTTTCCCGAAGAAAAGAACCACAGCCTGTTCAATCTTTCCTGAATAGGTTATACCTATCGGTTCTGGAATCATTCTAATAAATCTTACTTCCACCACCTCCAGTGCCTCTATTTCTTTTATCAAAGTACATAGACATAACCTCTCAACTCCTATACTCATTGCACTGACCAATAAAGGCAAGCATACCAAATGCCTTCTTCAGTATCCTGTCTACCTGCAACTCTAATTTCAAGGAACTATGAACCTGCATTCCAAAGTCTCTTTGTTCAGCAACAGTCCCCTGGACCTTACCATTAAGTGTACAAGTCCTTTCCTGATTTGCCTTTCCAAAATACAACGCCTCCCATTTATCTAAATTAAACTCCATCTGCTACTCCTCGGCCCATTGGCACATTGGCCGATCTGATCAAGATCACGTTGTACTATGAGGTAACCTTCTTGCCTGTCCACTAAATCACCAATTTTGGTTTCATCTGCAAACTTACTAACCATACCTTCTACAAATCATTTATATAAATGACAAACAGCAGTGGACCCAGCACCAATCCTTGGCTGGTCATGGGCCTCCAGTCTGAAAAGCAACCCTCCACCACCACCCTCTGTCTCCTACCTTCGAGCCAGTTCTGTATCCAAATGGCTAGTCCTCCCTGTATTCCAAGTGATCTAACCTTGCTAACCAGTCTGTCATGCGGAACCTTGTCAAACGCCTTACTGAAGTCCATATAGATCACGTCCACTGCTCTGCCATCATCAATCCTCTTTGTTACTTCAAAAAATTCAATCAAGTTAGTGAAACACGATTTCCCACACACAAAGCCATGTTCACTATCCCTATTCAGTCCTTGCCTTTCCAAATACATGTAAATCCTATCCCTCAGGATCCCCTCCAACAACTTGCTCACCATTGATGTCAGACTCAGCAGGCTGGTATTCCCTGGCTTTTCCTTACCACCTTCTTAAACAGTGACACCACTTTAGCAAACCTCCAGTCTTTTGGCACCTTACCAGTGGCTATCAATGATGCAAGCACCTCAGCAAGGGACTCAATAATCACTTCCCTAGCTTCCCACAGAGTTCTAGGGTACACCTGATTAGGTCCTGGGGAATTATCCACCCTCATGCATTTTAAGACGTCCAGCACCTCCTCCTCTGTAATATGGACATTTTTCAAAGATGTCGCTATTTATTTCCCAAGTTCTCTCGCTTCCATATCCTTCTCCATAGTAACTATTGATGGAAAATACTTATTTAGTATCGCCTCCTGTCTCCTGCGGTTCCACACACAGGCAGTCTTGCTGATCTTTAAGGGGCCCTATTCTCTCCCTAGTTACTCTTTTGACCTTAATGTATTTGTAGAATCTCTTTGGATTCTCCTTAATCCTATCTGCCAAAACTATATCATGACCCCTTTTGATCTCCTGATCTCCCTCTTAAGTATACTTCTACTGTCTTTATAGTCTTCTACGGATTCATTCAATCCCTGCTATAAATAGCTGACATATGCTTTCTTCTTTCTCGTGAACAAAACCTCAAATTTCTCTTGTCATCCAGCATTCCCTACACCTACCAGCCTTGCCCTTCACCCTAACAGGAACATACTGGCTCTGGACTCTTGTTATCTCACTTTTGAAGGCTTCCCATTTTATACCCATCCCTTTACCTGTGAATTTCCACCCCCGTTCAACTTTTGAAAGTTCTTGCCTTATAACATCAAAATTGGCCTTCCTCCAATTTAGAACTTTAACTTTTAGATCCGGTCTATTCTTTTCCATCACTATTTTAAAACTGACACAATTATGGTCACTGGCCCCATACTGCTCTCCCACTGACACCTCAATATCCTGCCCTGGCTTATTTCCCAGTGGTAGGTCAAGTTTTGCTTCTTCTCTAGTATGCACTTCCACTGCATCAGAAAATTTTCTTGCACACACTTAACAAGTTCCTCCCCATCCAAGCCCTTAATACTATGACAATCCCAGTCAATGTTTGGAAAATGCCCTATCATTACCAGCCTATTATTCTTACAGATAACTGAGATCTCTTTACAAATTTGTTTTTCAATTTCCCGCTGACTATTCGGGTATCTGTAGTAGCCTGGGTCTTTGGATTATCAGCCCTGTGACAATACCACTATACCACCATTTATTTCATAAGATATAGGGGAAGAATTCGGCCATTTGGCCCATCAAGAGTCTGCTCCGCCATTTAATCATGGCTGATATGCTTCTCATCCCCCATTTTCCTGTCTTCTCCCCACAACCTTCCAACCTATTGCCAATTAAAAATGTCTAACTCCTCCTTAAATTTACTCACTGTCCCAGCATCCACTGTAATTTGTGGTGGTGAATTCTACAGATTCACAACCCTTTGGGAGAAGTAGTTTCTCCTCAACTCTGTTTTAAATTTGCCACCCGTTATCCTAAGACTATGACCTTTCATCCGAGAATGCCCCACAAGAGGCAGAATCTGCTCCACATCTACTTTATCCATACCTTTTATCATGTTCAATACTTCAATTTGATCTCCCATCATTCTTCTAAACCCCAGAAAGTATAGGCCTAAACGGTTCAATCTTTCTTCATACGACAAACCCCTCATCTCTGGGCTCAATCTAGTGAACCTCCTCTGAACTGCCTCCAATGCCACCACATCCTTCCTCAAATAAGGGGACCAAAACTGTGCACAATACTCCAGGTGCAATCTCACCAATGCCTTGTATAGTTGCAATAACAATTCCCTACCTTGATATTCTATTCATCTAACTATAAAAGCCAACATTCCATTCACTTTCTTTATTATCTGCCGTACCTGCATGCTAGTTTTCTGTGACTCATGAACGAGGACACCCAGATCTCTCTGCACTGGAGCACCCCAAAGTCTCTCCCCATTTAGATAATAGGTTGAGTTCCTGTTTTTCTGACCAAAATGCATGACCTCACACTTATCCACGTTAAACTCCATCTGTCACATTTTGGCCCACTTTCCTAACCTATCTATATCTGTTTGTAAGGTTTTTATTTCCTCATTGCAATTTACCACCCCGCCTATTTTTGTGTCATCCACAAATTTGGCTATAGAGCCTATCCTTGTATTCCAATTCGTTAATGTAGATTGTAAGTAGCTGGGGTCCAAGGACTGAACCTTGTGGCACTCCACTAAGTTGCTTCTTGCCATCCAGAAGAAAAAAAAATTATCCCAACTTTGTCTTCTGTCCATCAGCCAGTCATCTATCCAAGCTAATAAATTATCCCTAATCCCATATGATCCAACCTTGTGAATTAACCTTTTGTGCAGCACCTTATCAAATGCCTTCCAGAAGTCCAAATATATTACATTTACAGGATCCCTATTAGCCACTTTGCTGTTACATCTCAAAGAACTCTAGCAAATTAGTCAAACATGATTTGCCCTTCATAAAACCATGCTAACTCTGATGAATAGTGTTTTGACTTTCCAAATGTCCTTATGCTGCTTCCTTGATACTAACACTTTGCCAACAGCAGATATTAAACTAACTGGTCTGTAATTTCCCACATATTGTCTCCCTCCCTTTTTGAATAAGGGTGTTAACCGTAGCATTTTTCCAATCCATTGGAACCTTTCCCGTGTCCAGCGAGTTTTGGAATATTGTAACCAATGGATCCACTATCTCCGCTGACTCTTTCTTTAATACCCTAGGTTATAGGCCATCAGGCCCGGGGACATGTCTGCGCTCAATCCTAATTGTTTGCCGAGTACCTTTTCCCTATCGATGTTGATTGTTCTAAGTTCTATCCTTTCTATTGCCTGACTTGCTCAATCCAATAAGCATGGTACTATTGTCACATGGAGCATATAGTGTTTCATTCAATCATGTGAATTAATTTTGTACAATTAATTTCAGACCAATGCCAGCAATATATAAGAACCACATTCATTTACATTTCAAAATCAAAATTACTAATGTAGCATGATTACACATATGCAGAACATATTGAATTTCCTTAAAATAAAAATGCTCTCAGACCAGACCATCAGATTGCAATACTTCAACTCTGGTCTTTGTCCAACTTTACATTTGTTAAGGTTTTGGCTTTCCAAAAATGTTTATAATCTATGTGTATATGTTCTTAAAAATATGACATGGTGAAACAGAAATAATAATTTTTATTCCTGATTAATACAGTATAAAATCCATTTCTCAGAATATATTAGGACCAATTTTGAATCATTGAATCATGCCAATCAATTAGCTTTCACCTGTAAAACAATGGTTTAGGAAATGCACATCCACCAATGAGCTTAGAAACTGAAAGATCCCTAATCAAAAACAGCACTCCCTCTCCTCTCTTGCCCTCCTATAATATCCATGCTCTGGAACATTAAGCTGTCAGTCTTGTCCATCCATGAGCCACATTGCTGGAATCATTATGATACCTCAGTACTATGTTCCCAACCATGCCCTGAGTTCATGTGCCTTACTCGTCAGGCCTCTCACATTGAAATAAACACAGTTTATTTCATCAGTCCTATCTTGCTCTCTGCTGCGTTCTTGCCTGCCCTGACTGTTTGATTCGCTCCTTTTCCCAACTGTACTAGTTCAGACTGATCTCTTTTTTCACTAACTTCCTGGGGTCCCACCCCTCCCTTATTAGTTTAAATACACCCAAGCAGCTCTAGCAAATCTCACCACCAGTATGTTAGTCCCCTTCTAATTCAGGTGCAACCCATCCTTATACAGGTCACATCCACCCCGAAAGATTTTCCAATGATCCAAAAAATGTGCATCCTTCTTCCCTACACCAGCTGCTCAGCCTTGCATTCATCTAGTCTATCTTTCTACTTCTACTCTCATAAGCTCGTGGCACTGGGAGGAATCCAGATATTACTACCCTCAAGGGGTTTTAGCTTCCTGCCTAATCTCCTATATTCTCTCCTCAATGCCTCATACTTCTCAATAATAATATTTAGAAATTCTTAAAACTAACAACCCCGTTGTTCAGTACTTGGCCTCAAGTACAGGCTTTATGAATGGAAGATATTTTTTCAGTCCAGCTGATTGTTGCTGATCAGTCCTAAATTTAACACAAATATTTAATATTCAAAAGTTCTTCTTCATGCTGTCTGGATTTTATTTAAATACTTATTATCACATATGTTGGTCAAATGCTAAGACGATTGGTAAGAACATAACTGCAACTTTACTGCCTGAGGCTTTCAACATGCCTCATCAAATTTGTATCAATGTTCTTTTGATTTCACTATAATTGAAAAGGTGCACAGGTAACTTGATGCCAACATTGGTTCATCAGTTAAATCTATATGACACAACAGCCATAAGACCGTAAGATGGAGGAGGAAAATAGCTATTCAACCTATGGAGTCTGCTCCATCATTCAATGAGGTAATGGTTGATCTTATAATCCTCAACTCAACCTTTCTGCCTTATGCACATAACCTTTTATTTTCTTAACTATTAGAAATTTGTCTGTCTTGGCCATGAATATACTTAATAATCCAGCCTTGAAAGTCCTCTGTGGTAAGAAATTCCATGGGTTCCTCAGAGAAACATTTCCTCCTCCTTTCTGATTTAAAACGGTGACTCCTTATGCTGAGATTATGCCTCTTATTAATTCTGTCAAGCTCTCTAAGAATCTATTATTTTTCCATAAGGTCACCTCCCATTCTTCTAAACACTAATGAGTACAAGCCCAACCTACTCAACCTCTCCTCATAAGAAAATCCCACCGTACCTGGGATCTACTGAGGGAACATGTTTTGGATTGCCTCTGATGCCAGTAAATCTTTCCTTAGATAATAGGGCTGAACTGTTCATAGTATTCCAGCTGGGTTCTGACTCGTGCCTTGTATAGTTTTCACAAAACCTCCCCATTTTTGTACCCCATTCCCTTTGAAAAGGCCAGTTAATTTGCCTTCACTACTACCTACTGAACTTGGATGCTAGGTTTTTGTGATTCATGCACTAGGACCTCAGCTTTCTGCAGTCTTTCCCTATTTAAAGAATATTCAGCTCGTCTATTTTTCATAACAAAAGCATATAACCTCTCATCTTCCAACATTATATTCCATCTGTCAAGTTTTTGCCTGCTCACCTAAGTGATCTATATCTCTCTGTAGACGTCTTGGGTCATCCCCACTACATGCCTTTTCACATATTTGAGTCATCCACAAACTTATCGATAGTATATTTACTTCTATCATCCCAGTCCTTAATATAAATTGTAAATAATTGTGATCCCAGCACTGATTGCTGTGTAGTCACAGGTTACTATACTGAAAAATGCCCCTTTTATCCTAATTCTGTCTTCTACTAGTTGGTCAATCCCCAATTCTAACTAATATACTAACCCCAAACACCATGGGTTCTTGTTTTATTAAGTAGCCTTATGCGTATTACTTTGTCAAATGTTTTCTGGCAATTCAAATAAATTACATCAACTAGTTTCCCTTTATCTATTCTGCTTATATAACTTCCTCAAAGAATTCTCATAAATTTGTCAACTAGGATACCCCTTCATGAAGCCAATGGCAGATGTTAAGGCTAACTGCTCTAACTTTCCTGGTTTTTAACTCCTTCTCTTATTGAATTAAGGCTGTTACACTAGCCGGTTTCCAATTCTCTGGGACCTTTCCAAAATCTAAGCATTTTTGGAAGATTACTGCTAGTGCATCCATTATCATTACAGCTACTTCCTATAAAATCTTAGCATGCAACCCATCAGGTCCAGGGAAATTATCAACCTTTGGCCCTAATGGATTCTCTAGCACATTTTCTCTAGAGATTGTTGTGCTTATTTCCTTCGCACACACCACCTCCACCCACAACTTTGCTTTAGTCCCTGGATTATTTAGTTGCATGCTATTAGTGCCATCTACCATGAAGACTGATGTAAAGCATTTATTGAACTCTTCTGCCATTTCCTGTCATTATTATTTCCCCAGCTTTGTTCTCTAAGGGGTTTATGCTCATTGTTGCCTCTCTCTCAAAGAAGGTCTTACTGAATGTTCTTAGGTCACATGCAATTGGCCTTCAGTTTTTTTCACCCTTTTGCATCATTTTGTTGTCTTTTAAAACTTTGCTGAAACTCTAATTCAACATTAATCCTTGCCAAATTGTACACATTTTCTTTCAATTTGATGCTGTCCTTAACTTCCCTGGTCCAGATCCCATCTTTGTTCATTGTACATCATAAATATTGCTGCAGTAGATAGTAATTTAGATTTCTTAAGACCTGACAAGTAGAGTGCCATATAGTTAGAGATAACAAGGTGTAGAGCTGGATGAACACAGCAGGCCAAGCAGCATCAGAGGAGCAGGCATCTGCAGTTCCTACTATCTCTGCCTTATAATTAGCTTGGGTACTTACCAAAGATATCCATCAATCCAGTAAGAAACAGTTCCATTAGTCTCATGTCTACATAGTAGTGGTGGCACATGACAGATGACTTGCAAAATATAAGACTAACAGTATGCACAAAGAACAGACAGAAATCAAAAGCTAAATGTAGGGACAAATGTATTAATTCATTTTGGAAATTAATCCAAGCATGGAATAGCAGGATGTTGTTTTGAGAACAAGAACTCCAAATACAGTTATGCATATAAAACATACTTCATGTAACAGTGAATCGATACCAGACGTTGCTGAGGTCTGGTGGTGTGGAGGTAGTGTTCCTACTTCAGGCCAACACCAGAACCTGTTGGCCATGGGAAGTGTATTCAGAGTGGGTCAGAGTGATTGCCAGCCTGTAAATTCTCCCAATCTGGCATGTGGTAAAAGCAGGATCAGTCTCATGGTCAGCCAACTTGCAGATGTTAACAGCAAACCAGGGCACTACTCTGACATTATGCATGGACCAGTCTAATGGAAATCTGTAGCTTACCCCTTCGAAATGAGGAAGGGAGAAAAGACAGACAGTTGCTGGGTAGTCTAATTGAGAGTGTTTAAAATGGTCAGGTGACATCTGCAGAAGCACGTCTGTTCTTCCTCGTCTCGGGCAAATCTTGTAGCCTGTCATCAACCCGTTAATGTTCCCTTTCGTCAGGATAAAAATGTCCAGCGAAAACTTCTGTTTCTAAGAGTCTCAAGAGTCTACAGGAAGTCTCATGCCTACTCCTGCCCTCCAGTTCTGCATGCTACCCATTGTGATCAGTATGCTGTCTGCAAACACTGCAGTGCTTGCAGTTGAGTGTAACACTGATACAAAAGTCCAAACCTTAAAAATAGTTTAAACCTCTCAGGAAGAAATTCAGGTGGGTGTTGTGAGCATTTCTTTCTGCCTTTCCCTTGGCCAAAAGTCAACCCCTCCTTGATCTCATTGTAAAGTTTTGGTTTATTATCCTTACTCTCAAGGTATTACCTCAGATCGTGAAAAAAATGCTTTTATGTTTTTTCACATAATTGGCCCAACATTATTCAACTGTCATTTATTCACATAAATTTTGTAATTCTCAGAAAGAAGCTCAATGAACCAGAATTCCTTCTTGAATACAAATTGATTTTTGCAAATAAGTAGCCCAGACAAATGCAGGCACAGGTAAACTGCAATATACTACCACCATGTGGTTATCTTGCATAGTTGTTCTAGGCTTCCTTTGTGGTCGTAGGTGACAATTGTATTTCTATGAAGACAATTACATTTTGCCTTTTTCACAAGAGATATTCTCTATCCAATCTCACAAAATTGAACAATTAGGTTTCACATCACCTAAAATCCAGAGCTGCCTGACATCTAGATCAATGACAGCGTCATTCAAGGGCAAAGGTGATTTTAGAGAACCCATTTAAAATATCACACGTTTTTGTTCTGTTATCTTTATGGATATCAAATTGGATAAGGACTCTACCAACATCAAAACACAACCTCTGAACAGAGGTTGAAGTTGATGTTCACAGCCTTGACAAACTACCTGACCCAGAGGTAAGCTTCCAACCTCATATCCTACTTGGTATGAAATTCACATGCTTGACCCTCTCTCTGACATCTCTCCCTATTTTCTAACAATATACTCCTCCCTGCTTGGCAAGAATATTCTAAAACTCTTCTGGCCAGACTCCATTCTCCATAAAATTCCGTTCATGCAAAACCTTGTTGTCTGTATCCTAAATCCCAATCACCTATCATCTCTGTGTTCAGTAAATTATATTAGCTCGCAGCAGCTCTCTTTTTAAAACTTACAGATTTGGGTTATATGCCTTGCATGGACTGGCCCCTCAACAAGCCTCCAAAGAATCTGCATTTCTTCAACTCTGTCTTTTTGCACATCACACACTTCCTTCATCCTACCATTCATGGTCCTGCCAACAATCACTGCCTCACTAAGGCCCCTGGACTTTAAAATGTAGTTAAGTGAATGGAATTTAAATGTGTTAAAATTACACCCAAATCTTTCTAGTTGCTCACCGCTCTGGCTACATTTAATATATTCCATAAAACTTAGTTTTTAACAAAGATTTTAACTGCCTAGACCAAAGTCTTCTCTATTGGTTCATTGTCAACATTTGTCTTATGTTCCTTTATAAGTTGCTTTATAAATCAAAACAAACTATGTTTTGTGGCTTGACGTGATCACCATCTCTTTTAACAGTATTTCTCCCAAATCATCATTCACTGTCCTTATTTTAAGTTTGCGTAATTTCTGAAAGGCAACCTCCTCATCCCTCCCCTACTTTTGTCATCTCTGCCATAAAAGGTGGCTGAAGTAATGTTTTCACTCTTTAGTCTGTTTGTCTGTAATCAATACATTTCAAATGCATTTCAAGAAAACTTAGTACACAGTTAAGACATGGCCCATTGAAGAACCGACTAACATCTTTGCTAGAAAGTAATCTGGATCCTGGCATTTGTCAAACAAACAATCTGTTAAAATTGGGAGATAGAGCAACTTTATATTTTTTTTAAGAAGAATTTTGAGAGCTGTTTTATTTAGTATATTTTTGATGGCTTTAGAACATTGTGGATTGCTTCAGTCACTGTTCCGGAAGTTATCTCAACTGTACTGGTCTCTGCACATGTGGAACTATGTTAGTGAGTGTTTTTGGAACTCCCTTCCTCAAAAGGCAGTGAATACAGAATCTTTAAATATTTTTAAAGTGAAGGTAGATGGATTCTTGATTACCAAGCGGTTGAAAGATTATCGAGATTAGCAGGATAGGTCATAGCTGTCAAAACGTGAGCAGTGTTTTCAAAGCAGATTGTTGGATATAGATTTATCTTAAGTCTCCTCATCGAGGTAGAAGCTCTTAATAAACTTTTTTTAATCGTTTTTGTAGTTACAGAGTATGAACTAGGCTGGACAAAGCCTCAAGAAGTGCTGCATAATTGAAAGAACATTCAGTTAACAAATAGGACAAAGAAATGCACTCTACTTCCCTTGTCTTATATTGTTTTTACCTCTTCAGATCTACCTTTCAATTGTTTAACTTTGTGGCAGGCAAATACATTACTAAAACAAAAGTGTAATGATCCAAGACAGTGTGACAATTATACAAACATGGAGTAAGAATAGGCCACTTGATCTTTCGAGCTCGTTCTGCCATTCAATAAGATCATGGCTAATCTGATTTTAAACTCAATTCTACATTCCTGCACATCTCGATAATCTTTCAACTCCTTGATAATCAAAAATCTATCTATGTTTTAAAAGCATTTAAATATTCTATATTCACTGCCTTTTGAGGAAGGGAACTCCAAAGACTAACATACTTCCAAAAGTACAGAGACCAGTACTGTACACAGTACTACAGATGCTCCACTTGGGAAGTGCATGTAAGGTGCTAAATATATTAAAAGGATAATTGGCTCTTCAAACAGAAAACATGACCATATACAGGAGTGAAACTTCACTTGCAGATGTTCTGCCCAGAATTAAACAAAGTAGGTCCTCAAGGATAGTAACATCTGGACTAGTACCAATGCCACGGGCTATGAGAGAAGGAAGGTCAGAAGCTAGGAATACAGTTGCGAGTAACTCACCTTCCGACTCCTCAAAGTCTGTCCACCATCGACAAGGCACAAGTCAGGAGTGTGATGGCATACTCCCCACTTGCCTGGATGAGTGCAGCCCCAACAACACTCAAGAAGCTTGACACCATCCAGGACAAAGCAGCCCACTTGATTGGCACTACATCCACAAGCATCCATTCCCTCCACCACTGACACTCAGCAGCAGCAGTGCGTACTATCTACAAGATGAACTACAGAAATTCACCAAAGATCCTCAGACAACACCTTCCAAATCCACAACCACTTCCATCTCGAAGGACAAGGGCATCAGAAATATGGGAACACCACCACCTCCAAGTTCCCCTCCAAGGCACTCACCATCCTGACTTGGAAATATTTTCACTGTCGCTGGGTCACTAATAGCATTGTGGGTCCACCCGCAGTGGTTCAAAAAGACAGCTCACAACCACCTTCTCAAGGACAATTAGGGATGGGCAAGAAATGCTGGCCAGCCAGCGATGCCCACATCCCAAAAATGAATAGAAAGAAATATCATTGTGATTACAGAAACATGGCTCAGGGATGGACAGGACTGGCAGCTTAACGTTCTGGGGTATAGATGCTATAGGAATGATAGAAAGGGAGGCTAGGAAGGGAGGCAAGAGAGGAGAGGAACGGCATTTTTGGTTAGGGAGAGCTTTTTATATTCATTGACAGGATGAGGGCGTCGCTGGCTAAACAGCATTTATTGCCCATCCCTAATTACCCAGAGGGCAATTCAGAGTCAACCACATTGCTGTGGATCTGGAGTCATATGTAGGCCAGATCAGGTAAGGATGACAGCTTCCTTCCCTAAAAGAACATTAGTGAACTGGATGGGTTTTTCCTGACAATCGACAATGATTTCACAGTCATCATTAGACTCTTATTTTCAGATATTTATTGAATTCAAATTCCACTGTCTGCTGTGGCGGGATTCGAACCCGGGTCTCCAGAACGTTATCAGGGTCTCTGGATTAACAGTTCAGTGATAATACCACTAGGCCATCACCTCCCCTAAACATTACTGTTGTACTTAGGAAGGATATTCCTGGGAGATCATCCAGTGAAGTTATTTGGAAAAAACTGAGACATAAGAAAAGGGATGATCACCTTGTTGGGATTGGATTATAGTTCCCTCTCCCCCAATAGTCAGCGGGAGATTGGGAAGCAAGTATGCAAGGGGATCTCAGACATCTGTAAGAAAAATAGGGTTGTAATGTTAGGGAATTTTAATTTTCCAAACATAGGTTGGGATTGTCATGGTGTTGAGGGCTTGGATGGGGAGGGATTTGTTAATTGCGCATAAGAAAGCATTTTTATTCAATAAGTGGACGTGCCTACTAGAGAAGGAGCAATGCTTGATCTTCTGTTGGGTAGTCAGGGATGTTGAGAGCCACAGGTCAGGTGCCTGAAGACTGGAGATTGGCTAACGTGGTGTGATTATTGAAGAAAGGCTGTAAGGAAAAGCCAGGGAACTACAGACCAGTCAGCCTTACGTCAGTGGTGGGTAAGTTGTTGGAGGGGATTCTAAGGGACAGAATTTACATGCATTTGGAAAAGCAAGGGCTGATTAGGGATAATCAGCATGGCTTTGTGCATGGGCAATCGTGTTTTGAAGTGGTGACAAAGAGGATTGAAGAAGGCAGAGGGGTAGGCATAAGCAATACGGACTTCAACAAATGTTCAACAAGATTCCACATGGTGGACTGGTTAGTAAGGTTAGATCAAACGGATGAGGGTGGAATTCAGAGGGAGCTAGCCAATTGGATACAAAATTTACTTGAAGGTAGGAGACAAAGGGTGATGATGAAGTGTTGTTTTTCAGACTGGAGGCCTGTGACCACAGGTGTGCCACAAGGATCAGTGCTGGGTTCACTGCTTTTCATCATTTACATAAATGATTTGGATGAGAATACATGAGGTATAGTAAGTAAGTTGATGTAATGGACAGCGAAGGAGGTTATCTCAGAGTACAACGGGACCTTGATCAGATGGGTCAGTGAGCTGAGGAGTGGCAGATGGGGTTTCATTCAGGACCATACACTTAATGGCAGGGCCCTGGAGAGTGTTGCCTAGAACACCTAGAGACCTAGAAGAAATTCATCTGCGTAGTTTCTTGAAATTGGAATTGCAGGTAGACAGACTAGTGAAGGTGGCATTTGGCATGCTTGCCTTCAATTGTCAGTGCATGGAGTGTAGGAGTTGGGATGTCATGTTGCAGTTATACAGGACATCGGTGCAGCCACTTTTAGAATACTGCATACTATTCTGGTTGCCCTTCTGTAGGAAGGATATTATTAAACCTGGAAGTACAGAAAAGATTTACAAGGATGTTGCCAGGACTGGAGGACTTGTGCTATAGGGAGAAGGCTGGGACTGTTTTCCTAAGAGTTCCAGAGACCCTGGGGTGACCATATAGAGGTTTATAAAATCATGAGGGGCTTGAATAGGGTGATTTGCCAAGATTTTTTCCCCAGGGTGGAGGAATCCAAATCTAGAGGGCATAGGTTTAAGGGGAGTTGGGAAAGATTTGAAAAGGACTGGAGGAGTAACATTTTCCATGCAGAGGTGTGGTGCATGTATCAAACAAGCTGCCAGATGGAGGTGGGTACAATTACAACATTTAAAAGGCATCTAGATGGGTATATGAATAGGAAGGGTTTAAGAGGGATGTGGGCCAAATGCTGACTAAAAGGGACTAGGTCAGATTGGGGATGTCTGATCAACATGGATGGTTTGGATTAAATGGTCCATTTCTGTGGTGTATGACTATCTTTAACCTTTTGAACTAATAATCCTCTTCTGAAGCTAAAATTAGGAACAGACAATAAATGCGAGCCTTGCCAGCAATGTTCACATCTGACAAACAAAAATAAATCTTATGAAAGAACTTCAGTAATTATTTCAATAGCATCCAAATGAAACTTATTAAATTAATGACTTGAGAGAATATTTCTAATTTGTTTTTCTGGCTTGACAGACTAATGCTAAGCTTTGCCCCAATACTTAAACTTGACAAGTATAACAAGCAAATTATCTTTTAAATCTGCACAAGCCTTGACCAATTTCTATTACCTAACCGCCACTAATCTTATTTTCTCTGTAAGTACATCACATTATGACAGCTTAATGTAGTCTGTAGAACTTAGCAGGCTCAAACTGAACACAAAGGATCTTAACACACTCTCTCGGCTGCTACTTCAGTATAGTACTCAGGAAATACTGCGTTGTTGTGAATGCTAAGATTAAAGTTATATATTAAACCTAGTTCTCTTCTCCCGTGTTTCAGAAAGACATTAAAGTTCTTGCATTCATATACAGCCTTTAATGATATGTCCCCAGGCACTTAGATGAAGTCATGCAACAAGGTTAATAAATTTTACAATGAACCATTTAAGAGAGTATTAGGACAGGTGATCAAATGGTCAGCTGAAGAGTTAAGTTTTAATCTACTTCCTAAAGGAGAGAATGACAAAAAGGTGGAGAGGGTTAGGGATAAAATTCTAGAATGTTGGACCCTGCTAGCTTCAGGCATGGGCACTGCCAGTGGAGCAATTCAAATCAAAGCACAAGAGGCCAGAATTAGAGATATTGGGATGTGGTTTATTGGTGGAGTGAGGACCACAGATTGTACAGCTGGAGGTTGTGACAGAAATAGGAACAGTGAGACCATAGTGCCAATTGAAAGCAAGGGTGAGAATTTTAAACTGGAGGTATTTCTGGAGTGCAAGTCAATCTAGATGAACAAGTACAGAAATGATGTTAAGTAAACTAGCCTTGTTGTGAATTAGGATGAGCATAGCTAAGTTTGGGATGGATCCAAGTTTATGGAGAGAGGAGAATGTGACACTGACTAGATAAGCATTGAAACAGACCATGTCAAGAAATAACAAATGCAATTTAGGAATTTGAATTAATTTTAAGTGAGGGGTCCAACATGAATGAAGTTTGAACAATACACAATACAGAAACAAGGATCACCGACAGAAAAGGGGAAACCTGAGGAGAAGTTTAGTTTGATAGCTCATGGCAATGAGGGGAGTGGCAAAGGAAACTGAACAAATAGTTCCAATCTTTATGACAATATTGTTCTCCTGGCACTTGATCTTGGGGGCGAGAATGGAGAGGGCAGGGGACCAAGTTCAAGAAAATACTTTGTAGTGAGGAGAAGCCATGGGTTATATTTGCATTCCAGAATGATGCTGCAATAGTGACAAGTTTCAGCAGAGACAGCAGGACCTAATTAGATCTGACAATCAATGGCTGGACCAGTTATCTAGGATTAACTTTTCAAATGTGCATCCTTTAAATTTAAATAAATGAAGATGAGTGCAATACTAGGAAACATGACCAGGGTATGGGAAAATAATGATCTGGTAAAGCTGACAGTGTGCTTAAGTAGATTGGTAACTACAACATTGCTGTCGTGAAAGGAGAGCTAAAGGCTAGACAGTTAGGAATTTAAAGCAATTTTAAATGACTTGGAAGAGAAATTTCTAAGAGGGGACACTAAGGTTATGGTATTTGGAGGGACCGAGAGAAGGGTGAGAGTGGAGGGGAATACCAGAGATCAGATAGCCTTGAACATGATGCAATTGGTGCAGAGGGTATGGCAGATGGTAGACTGAGTAGACAGCCCTTAAATCTAGTCAAGGAGTTTATATGTAGGGAAAGGGAGGGTAGGGTATAATGCAGGGTATAAGGGAGGGCAGGAAAGCAGTAAGGTCAGGTCATGCCCAGTTGAGGCAGAGGATGAAATTACTGAGGATGAGAAGTCTTTCTTAGTGGGGAAAGAATGATGCTATCTCAGTGAAAAGGTTATATGCAATATTTGGTTATGTCACAAAGAATAAAGATTTTTAAGGAGAGGCAAGTAGGTTGAAACAAGTGAAAATGTTTACAGCAGGAAATAATTATAAATGATTGCAAAGGAAATGTTAACATCGAGTTAAGACATGAAAAGTGACAAAAATCAACAACAGCAAGTAAAATTGGCACTTAAGGTGGTAATAAAAGTTTTGACTTCTTAAATTAGGAAGTTTGTTTGCAGTTTTAAAACAACTCCACAGTTTTATACTAGCATATAAACAGCTTTTATTTCATAATTAAAACTTACCAAGGCAAAATGGTTCCTTCCCACTCCACCTTTTATTGTGCATGCAAACCACACTTTTTTGTCCTTTAACTTGGTATCCAGGAGTACAGTAAAACTCACACCTCGAGTTAAAATATGCTCCATCAGAGCACTTTGCACCTCCATGGAGAGGCAATGAAAACTTCGGGCATCGTATTTCTGGAACAAAAAAATTACTATTTAAGTTGAAGAACTTTTTTTTTTAAATCCAACCTTCCTGATGATGAATGTGTTTCAAAGGAAGGAAGTGAATGTACATTTGCCATATTTTCAGATGACACTAAAATAGGTGGAAAGACAGGTTGCAAGAGGGCTACAAATAGTTTACAGAGTGATAGTGATAGGTTAAATAAGTGGTTAAAAGTTGATAAATGGAGTATAGTGTAGGAAAATGCAAAAGTAGTTCATTTTGGAAGGGAGAAGAAACGAACAGTATTATTTAAATGAAGAAAAACTGCAGAAAAGCTGCAACACAAAAGGGTCTTGGGGTTACTTGCACATGAAACACAAAGCTAGCACACAGGAGCTGCAGGTAATCAGGAAGACTAATGGAATGTGGGCCCTTATTTCAAGGAGTTGGAGTACAAAAGTAGGGAAGTCTTACTGCAACTGTACAAGATACTGGTGAGACCACATCTGGAGTGCTGTGAGCAGTTTTCATCTCTTTATTTAAAAGGAAAATTTTCATTTTATTGGAGGTAGTTCAGAAAAGGTCTACAAGGATAATCCGTGGTATGGAGGGCTTATTGTATGATCAGGATTAAACCAGTTGGGACTCAGTGGACATTAGAATAATGAGAGGTGATATCATTTAATTAGAGGATTCTTAAGGAGCTTGACAGGGTAAATGCTGAGACGATGCTTCCCTTCATGAGTGTGTCCAGGACTAGAGGGCACAGTCCCATAATTAAGGGGTGCCAATTTAAGACTGAAAGGAGGAGGAATTTCTTCTGAGTGTTGACAGTCTTTGGAACTCAATGGAGACACATTCCTTGTGTATATTTATGGCTGAGATAGACAGATTCTTGATCAGTAGGAGAATCAAAGATTATGTGAAAGACCAAGAAAATGAATATGAGGAATGTCAGATGAGCCTGATGCTATTTAATGGTAGAGCAGGCTTGTGGGGGCCAAACAGCCTACTATTCTTGCTGTTTATGGTCTTATCGGTAGGTTCACTTGATGCCAGTATTCCTTCAATATCTCACTGTAAGAGTTTCTTTTTTATTTGTGTCCACAGGTCACTTGTAACCTCTGCCCAAATGTGAACAATTTGCTATTCAAATCACTTTTTCTTTTACTCACTCATGGCACACAGGTATTGCTGGCTGGCGAGAATTTTTATTGCTTGTCCCTAGTTGCCCTTGAGAAGCACGGTGGCTCAGTGGTTAGTACTGCTGCCTCACAGCACCAGGGGCCCACGTTCGATTCCAATCTCAGGTGACTGTCTGTGTGGAGTTTGCACATTCTCCCAGTGTCTGAGATAACAAGGTGTAGAGCTGGATGAACACAGCAGGCAAGCAGCATCAGAGGAGCAGGAAAGCTGATGTTTCGGGTCTGGACCCTTCTACAGAAATGGGGGAGGGGAAGGGGATTCTGAAATAAATAGAGAGAGAGGGGGAGGGAGATGGAAGATGGATAAAGGAGCAGATAGGTGGAGAGGAGACGGACAGATCAAAGAGGTGGGGATGAGCCAGTAAAGGTGAGTGTAGGTGGGGAGTTAGGGTGGGGGTTGATCAGTCCAGGAAAGACGGACAGGTCAAGGAGGCGGGGATGAGGCTAATAGGTCGGAGGTGGGGGTGGGGCTTGAGGTGGGAGGAGGCGATAGGTGGGAGGAAGGACTGACAGGTTAGGGAGGCGGGGACGAACTGGGCTGGTTTTGGGATGCGGTCGGGGAGGGGAGACTTTGAAGCTTGTGAAGTCCACATTAATACCATTGGGCTGCAGGGTTCCCAACCAAAGTATGAGGTGCTGTTCCTGCAGCCTTCGGGTGGCATCATTGTGGCACTGCAGGAGGCCCAGGATGGACATGTCATCCATGCAGTGGGAGGGGGAGCTGAAGTGGTTCACAACTGGGAGGTGCAGTCGTTTGTCGCAAATTGAGCATAGGTGTTCCACAAAGCGGTCTCCAAGCCTCCGCTTGGTTTCCCCGATGTAGAGGAGGCCACATCAGGAACAGCGGATACAGTATACCACATTAGCAGATGTGCAGGTGAACATCTATTTGATGTGGAAGGTTTTCTTGGGGCTGGGATGGGGGTGAGGGGGGAAGGTGTAGGGGCAGGTGTAGCACTTCCTGCGGTTGCAGGGAAAATTGCCGGGGGTGGTGGGGCTGGTGGCGAGTGTGGAGCCGACAAGGGAGTCACGGAGACAGTGGTCCCTCCAGAAAGCAGATAAGGGTGGGGAGGGAAAAATGTCTTTGGTAGTGGGGTCAGACTGTAGATGGCGGAGGATGATGCGTCAGATCCAGAGGTTGATGGGGTGGTACGTGAGGACGAGGAGTATTCTGTTTTGGTTGTTATTGCGGGGAGGGGGTGTGAAGGATGAGTTGCAGGAAATGTGAGAGACACGGTCAAGGGCATTTTCGACCACTGTGGAGGGGAAGTTGCGGTCCTTGAAAAACGAGGACATCTGGGATGTCCGGGAGTGGAATGCCTCATCTCGGGAGCAGATGTGGCGGAGCCGGAGGAATTGGGAACAGGGAATGGCATTTTTGCAGGAAGGTGGGTGAGAGGAGGTGTATTCTAGTGTTCAGGGGTGTGTAGATTAGGCGGGTTATAGGGGAATGGGTCTGGGTGGGATGTCTGTGTGGACGTGTTGGCTGAAGGGTCTGTTTCCACACTGTAGGGATTCTATGGGTAAGATGATGGTGAGCTGCCTTCTTGAACTGCTGACGTCTATGTGCTGCAGTTAGACCCACAATGCTGTTGGGGAGAGAACTGCAGGATTTTGACTTGAATGACGAGTGATTTGGAGGGGAACTTTCAGGTGGTGGTATTCCCATGTATCTAGTGCCCTTATCATTCTGGATGGAAGTTGCTGTGGGGTTTGGAAGATGCTGTCTAAGGATTTTTGGTGAATTTCCATCGTGCATCTTGTAGATAGTAGACACTGCTACTACTGAGCATTGGTGGTAGATGGATTAGATGTTTGTGATGGTGGTGCTAATCAAACGGGCTGCTTTGTCCTGGATAGTGTCAAGTTTCTCTTATCCGGTATTTGGGGATTATCCCATCACACTCCCGATTTGTGCCTTGTAGATAGTGGACAGGCTTTAGGAAGTCAGGCAGTGAATTACCTTCTGCAGTATTCCCAGCTGCTGACCTGCTCTTGGAGCCAGTGTATTTATATGGTGAGTCCAACTGAGTCTCTGGTCAATGGTAACCCCCAGGATGTTGATAGTGCGGGATTCATTGATGGCAACAGCATTTTGGGATTCCCAAGTAAGAGGAGGTACAGAATTTCCAACTGTATAGTATCAAACATCTCTCCAAAGTTTTTAAGTAACTATTTATTGGGGCATTAAATAGCTTACTGAATGAATAAAAAGGAGGTACAAGGAAAATATTTTGATGTTTTGGAGGCAAGTACTATCCAAAATGTACAGCAAAGTTGGCTTATTACTATTGGTGTCAGTCGTTCACCTTCCTATGTATTATGCCATAAAATAAACAAAGTTTTCTCATTCCATCACTTTCTCTCAAAAAAACAAATAAATTAGTATCACCTACCTCTGCAACTAACTGTTTGTGACCAACGTCTGCTTGATAGGCAATGGACATGGCTAGTTCCATGAATTTCATATCCTTTTTGGCAAGAAATATCACACGTTGTTCCTTGTACATTTTTGTAATATCCACTGTGTGGTGTTCTGCAATGGACATAACCATTTTTGATCTTTAGAGGAGCGCACCTGGGAATATCTGTAAACAGCAATAATAATAAATGTACAGCTAACATCTTGTTTTGCTCATATCCATCCTCAATACTTACTTTTTCAGGCAGCTTGCCATGTACAATATCCTGCCTATTCCACATTGTTAGTAGTTCCCATATCCAACTGGTTAATAGAAGATAATAATACTGCTGTTAAAAAGTCTGTTAATGACATAAGAGCTGTTGTTAATGACATAGGATCATAATAGATGGACGCGATTCAACTCATCAAGTCAATGGCAGTCTCTCGCTGATATCAAGCAATCAGCAAACAAACGTTCAGGAGGATATAGTTTTATTAACATTTTAAAGTAATTTTTTTTTAAACCTTAGACATTGAAAAATGTTTTAAAAATTGGCTTGGAGGTAGGAGTTTGTGGGTGGTGGTGGAGGCAAAAACAGAAGTTACTGGAAAAAACTCACCAAGTCTGGCAGTATTAATGGAGAGAAATCAAGAGTGAATGTTTTGCGCCGAATGACCCTTCCTCAGAGGCGGTGGTGAAGCGTTTCTTGGATTGGAGGCCTGTGACCAGGAGGGTGCCACAAAGATTGGTGCTGGTTCCACTGCTTTTTGTCATTTATGTAAATGATTTGGACGTGAACACAGGAGGTATGGCTAGTAATTTTGCAGCAGGCACCAAAATAGGTGATGTATTGGACAGCGAAGAAGGTTACCTCAGAGTACAACAGGACCTCGATCAGCATGGCCAATGGGCTGAGGGAGTTTAATTTGGATAAATGAGAGATGTTGCATTCTGGTAAGGCAAATCAGGGCAGGGCTTACAGAGTTAATTGTACGGCCCTGGGGAGAGTTGCTGAACAAAGAGACCTTGGAGTGCAAGTTCATTGTTCCTTGAAAGTGGAGTCACAGGTTGATAGGATAGTGAAGGCAGCGTTTGGTACATTTGCTTTTATTGATCATTGCTTTTGAGTACAGGAATTGGGATGTCATGTTACAGCTGTACAGGACATTGGCAAGGCCACTTTGGAATACTGCGTTCACTTCTGGTTCCCTGCTATAGGAACGATGTTGTGAAACTTGAAAGGGTGCAGAAAACTTTTACAAAGTATGTTGTCAGAGTTGGAGGGTTTGAGCTATACCAAGAGGCTGGGAAGGCTGGAGCTATTTTTCCTGGAGCATCGAAGGCTGAGGGGTAGCCTTAGAGGTTTATAAAATCATGAGGGGCACGGATAGAGTGAATAACTAAGATCTTTTCCCCAGGGCAGGGGAATCCAACACTTGAGGGCATAAATTAATGGTGGGAGAGGAAAAGATATAAAAAGGAACCAAGGGGCAACATTTTCACAGATGAGTTTCAAATATCATCTTAAGGAAGGAAATGTGCCATCCTTACCCGGTCTAGTCTACACATGTAGTCCAAATCCAACAACAGTTTGGTTGATAGAGTTATAATGTCATACAGCACAGAAATAGACCCTTTGGTCCATCCCTTCCATTTAGACCAGGTATCCCAAACTTAACTAGTCCCAGTTGCCTGTGTTTTGTCCATATCCCTCTTAAAAACTTCCTATTCATGTACCAGTCAAGATGTCTTTTAAATGTTGTCATGGTATCCACCTCTACCACTTCCTCTAGCAGCTCATTCCATACATGTCCCTCCCCATGGGACCCTTTTAAAATCTTTCCCCTCTCAACTTAAAGCTCAGTTGCACTCTGAAACACAGAAAGCCAATCAGTTCAAAGGAAAGTAGGGGTGAGCAACAGATGCTGGACTTGCCAGTGATACCCCATTCCAAACAAGTTTTAAAAAATATTGAAATGGAAAATAGTAATTTTGAATAAAGTATTAGCGTCCTGTTCATATTTATATTTCACTTTTGAAACCGAATGCTTCATAATGCCCCATTCTTATAGTCTGTATTTGAATACAGTATTCTCCTCGAAGATATCATCATATGTCCAATTAAATATCCATGCAAATCACAATTACTCTTCACTGCATAACACAATCTTTTCAATAAAGCTTATAAAGTCATAGAGCAGTACAGAATGTAAACACACCCTTCGGTCCAACTCGTCCATGCCAACCAGATATCCTAAATTAATCTAGCCCCATTTGCCAGCATTTGGCCCATATCCCTCTAAACTATTCATGTACCCATCCAGATTCCTTTTAAATGTTGTAACTTAAGTGGTCTCCAACACTTCTGGCAGTTCATTCTACACATGCGCCATCCTCTGTATGAAAATGTTGCCCCTTAAGTCCCTTTTAAATCTTTCCCCTCTCACCTAAACCTATGCAGTCTAGTTTTGGACTCCCCCCACCCTGGGGAAAACACCTTGTCTATTTACCCTATCCATGCCCTTCATGATTTTATAAACCTCTATGATGTCAACCCTCAGCCTCCAACGCTCCAGGGAAAATAGCCCCAGCCTATTCAGCCTCTCCCTGTAGCTCAAACCCTGCAATCCTGGCACCATCCTTCTAAATCTTTTCAAGTTTCACAACATCCTTCCTACAACAGGGCCACTAGAACTGAATGCAGTATTCCAAAAGTGACCTAACTAATATCCTGTACAGCAGCAAAATGACCTCCCAACTCCTATACTTAATGCACTGGTCAATAAAGGCAAGCTTACCAAACACCTTCTTTATTATTCTGTCAACCTACAACTCCACTTTCAAGGCACTACAAACCTGCATTCCAAGGTCTCTTTGTTCAACAACAGTCCCCTGGACCCTACCATTAAGTGTAAAAATCCTGCCCTGATTTGCCTTTGCAAAATGCAGCACTTCACATTTATCTAAATTAAACTCCATCAGCTATTCCTTGGCCCATTTGCCCATCTGAACAAGGTCCTGCTGTACTCTGAGGTAACCTTCTTCATTGTCGACTTCACCTCCAAATTTGGTGTCATCTGCAAACTTACTAATCATACCTCCCATGTTCACATCCAAATCATTTATATAAATGACGAGAAAGCAGTGGACCCAGAACCGATCCTTGCAGCACATCGCTGCTCACGGGCCTCAGTCTGAAAAGCAATCCTCTGTCTTCCACCTCCAAGCCAGTTCTGTATTCAAATGGCAAGTTTGCCCTGTATTCCACATGATGTAACCTTGCTAACCTGCCTACCCTGAGGAAGAACCTTGTTGAACGCCTTACCGAAATCCATATAAATCACATGCCATCATCAACCCTCTTCATTAATTCTTCAAAAAACTCAATCAAGTTAGTGAGACACAATATCCCTCACACAAACTATGATCTCTATCCCTAATCAGTCCGTGCCTTTCCAAATACATATAAATCCTGTCCCTCAGGATCCCCTCCAACAACTTGCCCACCGCTGATGTCAGGCTCACCAGTATAGTTCCCTTGTTCCTTACCACCTTTCTTAAATATTGGCAGCACGTTAGCCAACCTCCAGTCTTCTGCAACCTTACCCTTACTATCGATGAAACAAATATCTCAGCAAGAGGCCCAACAATCATTTCCCTGGCTTCCCACAGGGTTCTAGGGTATACCTGATCAGATCCTGGGGATTTATCCATCTTCATTTATTTTAAGATGTCCAACACCTCCTCCTCTGTAAAATGGACATATTTTCCCAAGTTCTGTAGCTTATGTATCCTTCTCCACAGTAAACACTGAGGCAAAATACTCATTTAGTATCTACGCCATCTCCTCTGGTTCAACACACAGGTGGCCTTGGTGATCTTTAAGGGGCCCTAATCTCTCACTAGTTACTCTTTTGTCCTTAATATATTTGTAGAATCTCTTTTGATTCTCCTTAACCGTATTTTCAAAGCTATTTCTGAAGAAGGGTCCCGACCCGAAACGTCAACTTTCCTACACCTCTGAAGCTGCCTGGCCTGCTGTATTCCCCCAGCTCCACACTTATCTCGGACTCCAGCATTGGCAGTTCCTACTATCCCCCTTTTGCCCTCCTGATTTTCCCCTTAAGTATACTTCTACTGTCTTTATACTCTTCTAGGGATTCTCTCGATTCCTGCTGTCTGTATCCAACATATGCTTCCTTCTTTTTCGTGAACAAAACCTCAACTTCTCTAGTCATCCAGCATCTCCTACGCCTACCAGCTTTGCCCCTCACCCTAACAGGAACATACTGGCTCTGGACTCCTGTTATCTCACTTTTGAAGGCTCTCTATTTTCTAGCCATCCCTTTACCTGTCAATTTCTACCCGCATTCAACTTTTGAATGTTCTTGCCTAATACTGTCAAAATTGGCCTTCCTCCGATTTAGAACTTTAACTATTAGAACTAGTCTATCCTTTTCTGTCACTATTTTAAAACTAATATAATTGTGGTCACTAGCCCCAAACAGCTCCCTCACTGATACCTTAGTATTCTGCCCTGCCTTACTTCTCAACAGTAGATCAAGTTTTGCTCAATCTCTAGTACATCCACACACTGAATCAGAAAATTTTCTTGGACGCACTTAACAAACTCCTCTCCAACTGAGCCCTTAACACTACGGCAGTCCCAGTCTATATTTAGAAAATTAAAATGCCCTACCATTACCACCATATTATTCTTACAGATAAATGACATCTCCTTACAAATTTGTTTCTCAATTTCCTGCTGACTATTATGGGGTCCATAGTAGTCCTGGTCTTTGGATTATCAGTCCTGTGACATTACCACTACACCACCACTTCCTGTTCACACAGACTGTCACATTGAGCATACACTGTTCCATTCATTCATATGAACTAATTTTGTATAATTAATTTCAGACCAATGCCAACAATAGATGAGAACCACATTCATTTGTATTTCAAAATCAAAATTACTAATCTAGCATGATTACACACATGTAGAACATATTTGAATTTCCTCAAAAACAAAAATGCTCTCAGACCAGAACATCAGATTGCTATACTTCAACTCTGGTCTTTATCCAACTTTATACATCTGTTAAGGTTTTGACTTTCCAAAAATGGTTATAATCCCATGTATATATGCTCTTAAAATATGACATGGTGAAATAGAAATAATAGAACTTTTATTTTTGATTAATACAGTATAAAATCCATTTCTCAGAATATATTAGGACCAATTCTGAATCATTGAATCATGCCAATCAAGTATTTGCCATCTGTAAAACAATGTTGTTGGAAGTGTACATCCACCATATGAGCTGAACTGAACTGAAAGATCACAACCGTGTGATAACATAATCAAAAACCGTTATTGCCAGCAAATGCATAAATGCACAATCTTCTAAAGTCTGAAAAGTTTACCCATATCTTTGCTTCCTTCTGATACACCTTTTCCAACACAATTACCCCAGGGAAACAAGAGCAGTGGGAGCAAGCATTATAGTTGGATGGAGCTTACAACCTTGACTTCGTAAGTTTTAAAATGGGGGAGATACATTTTTTTTAAGGAAATCAAACATGCAAAGAAGGTGCTTGCTATAAAATGTTGTTATTTGTTAGAAAGAGCCTCAGCAGTCCAGACTCCCGCCAAAATAATTCAAACCAAGTTGATGCCTTTTGAAGGATGTTTACCTAGAATGCTGTAAGAACATTTGAAAACTTGCAAATTCACAAAAACAAATGTAAATTTGCAACATGGGTAACACCCAAAATATCACCCTACCTCATCAACAATACCACCACTAGATCAAATTCGGTCCTTATTTAATGTCTAGACAAATATACTTGCCCATAGAGTTCACAGCATAACAGTGGGAGCAGACATCATGGCTAACCATGTCCTTTCCTAGCTCAAAGAGATGATAAAGCCAATTATAGTCAACATTGCCTCCCGGTCTGGGAACAACTAAATGGATCTAGGCACAGGGTTTGAGTAATGAATTGTAGATCAGTGCTGGTTGTAGATGTTGGTATGTTCGCCAAGCTGGTGTTGATAGATGCAAGTTGCTAGTTGTCTACCTGTTTGTCCCACGTTGTGTTTTGTGCAGTCTCACATGGTGTCTTTTAAACCACATTCATTCTGTCCAGGGTATCTATTCGTCATGAACCCCAGCTAGCAACTAAACAACATAACCAGATATCCTTGGTTTCAATACACACAGACGAGAAAAACCACACTTTCAACCGGGACAACACTACTATCATTGGACAAGCCAAACAGAAGACAGCCAGGGAATTCTTGGAGGCTTGGCATTCATCCGCGGACTCCATCAACAAACACATTGAATTGGACCAGATATACCGATCATTACAACACACAGCCGGAACAGGCACTTACCGGAAGCAGCAAAAACAAGACCATATAAATTCCAACTGGCGCAAGACAACAGCGCTTCACAGGAGGCTCCACAGCACTAAGGATGTCACCTAGTAAGGGGACAAAACGCCTGGATCAAGGCACACTTTGGTGTGTATGACATGGTGTTATTCCAAACCGTGAATTTAACTCACTGAACATCAATAATCAAGTTCCCAAATGCAAATTATCAACCGGCACCTCCAGCGGTTTTGTCACAAAGTGGAGGCTAATAGGTGAGACAGGCTTTTCAATTCAAAATGTCAAGATGCTGCAAATTCCAGGCCAACATTATCTTACACAGAATTTTAAGGATCTCTTCCAAAGGTGATTATCTGTTTTACCCAACATTCAGAACTTTAGCCATGTCCTTATAGCAGTGCTTTCAATTTGCAAAACAAAATAAAAGGGACATAATAACATACTTTACTCGTATTACACTGAGCTGGACACAACTACCACATACACATCCAACTCAATCAATTGTGTCCGTGAGCTGGATGGTCCTCATTGTGTTGTTGGTCCTATAAACTGTGAATGTCTTCCCAGTTTTCTCTTTCTTCAAAAGAAATCTTCATTACTGATAGCATTTTGATTATTTAATCCTTAAAACAGAATTTTCTCTTGCTGTGAGAAGAAAAACAATCAATGCTATGAAATCAATATTGCCCCAGAATCAGGCCATATTCCACAATAGGAGGCAACTCAGAAGGGATTTATTTTTGCATGTGATTTGAATAGCAAATCTAAATCTGGTATGAAACAAATGAAACTTAGGCAGTAGCATGCATATCAAATTGCCAGCCTTAACTGTAAGAAGCTGCAACTGTAAAAGGTGTGTACTAACTAACTCCATTTGTGTCACCTGATTAAGCTGGCTATATTTGCATAATATTTTAGCATATTTTTGTTATGAATGTTATATTTATTTCAGAATGCAATGTTGTTATATAAAAAATCCATTTACCCTTCAAGTTCAAAAATCTTGGAATAAAGCTATATTCCAAAATACATTCCAATTTGTAATTTTACATTAGTTCATGCGTGCATACATAAAGCTGCCAAACAAATTAATCACTGGTTGAATGGTCATGCTATAATCTAACACAGCTATTAGATGTTAAAACATTGCTAATTTTCAAAAGCAATGTTTCAACAATCATACTGGCAAGTTGTGCACAAAACCATCAGTCTACCTTAACATCCAGTTGTCTTATTGGTAAAGTCCAGTCTAACACAAATTATTAAGAACTGTTTCAACATGCACAGATACCTTGCATGTCAGTTCATTAACTGTTACTCAAAGTACATTAAACCTCTCAGTGCATTATTTAATATGCTCAAACATCTAAATTGCTGAATTATCTTGGTCAGGTCTCAAATGAAACATTTTTTGATAAAGGTGTATTTAATAATTTAACACTGGTGAATATTATTTTTAAAAATATATTAAAGATATTTCTGAGCACCCCATATTGAAACATTAGACAGCATTAATATTACAACACTCAGTCTTACTAAGGTTCCTTTTAGAATAAAGATTTTAATACTTCCTTATTCTGTGATTATCTTCTATGTAAAATAACTTACATAGCTAACAATACTACTAAATGAGATTTAAGATTTACATGTGGAAGATTTGTTTTATGGTCATTGCTACCTTTTAATGACCTGGATTTAAATAATGCTTATTTTGTCAGTTACATATTCTAAGCCTGCTTAATTACATGAAAGTATGATTTTACTTTGGTCTCAACTAGTACAACAGAGGTATCTGGCCCATCAACCCATCTTCTTCATAATATCTCCATACAGAAGACAACATGACAATATTCCTAGTTCTGTGATTCTATTGGCCATATTTTTGATGTAGATCCAACTTCAATTTTGGTAATAATCAACTGATGAATATAAGTACTACAGGTAAACATGGGAAAGAAGCTTGAGATATAACACCACATTACGGTAAAAGGTGCTTGACAGAGGGCAAGGTAAAAGTTCACGATTTCTAGAATATCCTGTGCTTTATAATAAACTGACTGCAAGATAGAAAGTTGGATACTATATTAGATGTTGCTAACATGGGAATAAATGGTTCTTTCATGAGAAAGTTAAGAGAAATTTGGTGAGAATTTCAGCCCTGACAGCAGCCAAATTTAAGTTAGCCAGTGCACACTAGAATCAGTATGATCGCTGTGAACTGAAAAGGACACAACTCCTTTCAAGTTATTTATTAACATGTGAATAAACCATTCACCTTCATATTTAGCGTAACGTGCTTCATTTGCATAAGCATCTTCATCATCTTCTAATGGGCTGTATCCAGATCCTACAAACACAAAATAGAAACTAAAACTGGACAAAAAAAATTGTGTTCACAAAATGTGTGCAATGACAAGCATTAAGTGAAATAAAGAATGTGCACTTATATAGCCCCCTTCATCTCATGATATTCCACATTGAAAACAATTCATTGGACATGAAACAAAGTGTGGTTATTGCAGTAAAACAACGATGCAGAATTGACCCATGTATTCTCTCCACCTTTGCAATATTTTTCAATTTAATGCTGCTGTATTTTGGTCATTATTTTGCAATTTTTGGAAGGATAACAATATGACGAACTGTAATCAAATGATCAACTATTATTTGTGTAATGATGTAAGCTGTTGTCAGTTAATTCAGTAAAATACAACAACAGACCCAGTACATTAATGAAATAACTGAACTATGCTAAAACTTCAGCAGTCCAAAAACATGTTGTCACATCAGCAATACAGTGCTTCCAAATACACTCAGGCATGATTAATACCAAAGTTTATGCTCAAAGTTCATTTAAACCATGGTCAGCTGCATCTGAAGTAGTGGTATTGACCATTGTCTGAACTATGGAAAACATTATACTGTTTATTACCTGAAGTTAACTGAATCTTAGTAACTTTGCGTTTGCTGAACTCTGGAGATTGCTACCATTGTACGCTATTCCAAATCTGGGAGCACTGGTGCAAGATCAATTGTGAATTGAAAACCTGAGATTGATAAATTTGTGTCAACTAAAGACATAAGAGCTATGTGGCAATGCCGGACATATGGATTTTGGTCACAGAATAGTCATCAATTCATTGAATGTTGGAGCAAGCCTGACGGACTCAATAGCTTAACTCTTTTCCCCTGTTCCTCACACTTTTTTTTAAAAAAAAAGCCACATGCCTATCTGAAGGCTGAGAAGGACATGAACTCTGATTTCATCTAGTGTTTACTCATGAGTAATGAGACTGAGTATCCTTAAAGAAAGACTTTGACGTAGCAACAGAATAATATTGGGAACTGACGTAGTGTGCATTTTAAATTTCCCATCATTGTTTTCAAACCATTTTATGGCCTCATTCCTGCCTAGGTCTTAGCCATCTCCAGAATTCTCCAAGTTAGCATTGTTCCATTTCTGGTTTTCTGCCTCTATTTCTCCTTCCTCCTTTAAGACACTCCTTAAAACCTCCTTCTTTGTCTAAAATTCTGGTCATCTCCCCCATGTTCATAGAAAAGCATATGTGGCTCAATGTCAAATTTTGTTTGACGTTCCTAAGAACCACATTTTTGGATGTTATAAAATGCTGCATAAATACAAGGTGGTGTCACCTTTATAAATCAAAGCCCCGTCTAACTTTACACGAGCAATGCCTGGAAATTCAATTTGCTCCTAAAACATATCCAGGAACGGTTTCAAAACTAATAAATCTCACTCTTTTGCAATTTGCAGAGGATCAAACTTCTAGGAATTAAATAATTGTTATCCAAGTTTTCCATAAGTAAATGACAATTGATCGGTTTGTGCCGGCCAACTGGAAGGCAAGAGTTTCAACTATAGAGCACCTTTCACAATCTCAGACAGTCCCAAAAGCATTTTACAGCCAAGGAAATAACTTTGAAATGTGTCACTGTTATAGTGTATGAATACAGCAGTCAATTTCAGGTATAGTAGATCCTGTAAACTGCAATAAGACAATGACCAGATAAAGTTTTTGTTTTGGTACAAATGATGTTTGTTGAAGGATAATTACTGGTCAGGACAAATACTAGTCAGGACATCAGGCAATATTCCCTGCTCTTCTTCATCAGTGTCAGAATGAGGGCTTGATTTTATATTTCAGCTGAAACGTGGCTTCTCTAACAGTACAACCATCCGGCATCACTGCACTGGAGAACAGAGGATTCAGGAGTGTTTAAAAAAAAAGCAAAGTAAAAATAAAAGCAACAGAAATAAATTATGGAATTCATTTCAACTGTCATTTTATTCTTTTTAGAAAAGCATACTGTCAGGGCGTAATCAGGAAATCACGCTGCTTCTGCACGTTTAATGTATCTAATTACTTGGTGAATTATGACCATATTTGATACCTATTGTCAAATTTGTCTTGTATATCTTATTTCAAGATGCACAAGATAAAGCAGCTGTACAACCATGTGCAAAGGAAGCACAGGAGGATTATTTTCAAGATTTGTTGTCCCAAAAAAATCTAGGGGTTGAGAGACATGTTCCCCTGATCTATGTTGGTTACCTACAATAAAGAAGTGTCAGATCTTTAAATACAAACCAAAACTTACCAATATCAAGTTGAGAAATATAAAACTTAGCATAAACTTACTACAATAGTCTCTGAAGAGGCAATTTATCCACAAAGCTTGTTATAAGTATTTACTACTCGACATGTTATAGAGATGTCATTATACATCTCTGGAGTAGTTGGACATTAACCCAAGCCTCCTAGCTCAGAATAGAGGACACGTTGGCAGCGAGAGCAGGATGGTGAGGCAACATCGGCAAAAGCATGTCAGTGAGGCAGCAGCAGTCAGCGGCTAGGGCAAGCAGGTGAGGCGGCCTCGTGGGTGGCCTAGCGATTGGAGCAGCACCTGCACCATTGTGGAGATGGGTCTTGGGACTCAGATCTGGACTTTTTTTTTTGCTTACCTCTTGGCGCTGTTAAATCTTTTAATTCTGTTTTTTGTAACCTAGTGGACACCAGTGAACGGCAACTTTGTGCACTTTTCGCTGTACTTATGTATTCCTGTACTTAATACGTGTGACAAATAAATAAATCTAGAAATCTTGAATCTAGAACTGCGCCAGAAGAATCCCAAGATTGTTATATATGCATCCGAAAGGATCTAAAAAGATTAATATTTGATTGGCTGCAATAAGTACCACACTCTATGATGATGTTATGGGGACTGGTCAATAGTAAAGGAAGTTGGAGATGACAGATCTGGGGCTAGCATGCTCCCAGTTTCTACGTGTCATATAGGTCATGATTTTATAATCTGTAAATAGTTGCAGAAAAGCAATAAACTTCATACTGTTTACTCAACAAAGTCATTCTAATTAGATCAGAGAGGTTGCTGTATTCACCCAAGTTAGACCACCTCGAACCTGAAGGAAAACACAGAAAGCTGCTACCAACCTTCCTGTTTATCCTGAGGCTAATGTACTCTCTAGTAAACCATGGTAGAGAATAGACTACAAGTGACTTGTCTTAAACAAGAAGTAGGTTTATTAATGATAGTAATAGGTAGAAATTAGAGTAACTGGCTACATTCTATCATTTAACAGTGCTGGGATCCGGGTGTGTGACCCCATTAGGATAATGCACTTCTCCACCTAAATATTGTGTGACATCATCAGATCGGGTGAAGCTCAATGCAGCTTCAACATTAAATCTTTCAGAATTATTACTTCATACAACTTCATCCTCCAAGCTTTTCTCCCCCCATAGTTAAAATTTATACATTCACGTATAGAACTACTTTTACATTTACCCTAACTCCTCCCAAAGTCTATGATTTCACAAATTCAGGCATTGTGAAGATTTCACAATTATTCCAGAATATGCTCGCTTCAGACTTGGAAGATTGGTACTCATTATGGAGCTGCAGGCTGATGTGTCTCCAGGTCCAGATGCACATTTTCTTAAGGCTTTGAAGGTATAGCTAGTAAGGTAGCAGATGCATTGGTGTTGATTTTTGAAAATTCCTTAGACTCAGGAAAGGTTACATTGGACTGCAGAGGGGCAAATATAATACATCCATTCAACAAGAAATTCTAGGCAGGTAAATGTGTCATCTCTGATGCAGGAGTTAGAATTGATCATTAAAGTGATTAATTAATACTAACAAAGATCATTAATAGCTGCACACAATTCACAAAAGCTAATTAGGAAGAGTTATCGGTATTTAATGAATTTGATATCATGTTTAACCATAACACCATAAGACATAGGAGCAGAGTAGGCCATTTGGCCCATGTAGTCTACTCTTATGAGATCAAGAATGATCTGATAACCCTCAACTCAACCTTCCTGCCTTTTCCTATAACTCGTGATTCCTTTACTGATTAAAATCTGTCTGGGCACCCAATAAAGGCTGGATGTCAGTTTTGACGTTTTAGAATTGAATGCAAGATATTATGTGGATGAACATTACATTATAAATGGTGCACAGTGTTTTGAAATTTCCACAACTGGGAGATGCCAGCAACATGTCTTGAGAGATGCTTCTTATGTGAGCCTCTGTAATGGGTTCTCAAATGCAGGAAGTTTTAGATGCTATCCTTTAATTTGTTTGAGAAGTTCAAAAGAATAGTAAAAAGTACTTTAGAGGCAGAAACTCTCATTCAAGATGAGGTAGTAAAAGACAGTGTTTTCTAAAAAGAGGATCAGCAGCAATACCTCCCTGAGAGCTACATCAATAATATGTCACTCTGGCAGAGGTATGGCAATGGCTGGAAAGCCCGGAGCGGGACTGCGGCAGTGGAAAGTTGGAATCTCTTAAATTATCTTTTTCTTATCTTATTCTAAGTTAATGTGATTGGCGCCATGTATGTATGGCGCAGGTACACACTTTTCACTGTACTTAACTATGGGGGGAGAAAAGCTTGGAGGATGAAGTTGTATGAAGTAATAATTCTGAAAGATTTAATGTTGAAGCTGCATTGAGCTTCACCCGATCTGATGATGTCACACAATATTTAGGTGGAGAAGAAGCGCATTATCCAAATGGGGTCACACACCCAGATCCCAGCACTGTTAAATGATAGAATGTAGCCAGTTACTCTAATTTCTACCTATTACTATCATTAATAAACCTACTTCTTGTTTAAGACAAGTCACTTGTAGTCTATTCTCTACCACGGTTTACTAGAGAGTACATTAGCCTCAGGATAAACAGGAAGGTTGGTAGCAGCTTTCTGTGTTTTCCTTCAGGTTCGAGGTGGTCTAACTTGGGTGAATACAGCAACCTCTCTGATCTAATTATATTGGATATACATGACAATAAATGATTCCATTCAATTCAATTCAAAAAGTACACTCAAACATGTGTGAATGAAAAAAGGCTGAGTATTGATTCTGCAGTTTTTAGACAAATACTGGAGAATGGATAAATCTCCAAATTGAAATGGGTGGACACCAACAGTCAGATGATCACTTTATAAAGAAAAGGAGCAAAGTCTAAGAAAATGTTTGACATACCAGAAAAAGGACACTTGGAACATTTAATGTGCAAAGGAAAATAAATGGAAGAATTAATTTGTGTTTTTTTTATTATATATACACAAATTATTTTTTAAAAAAGGGATGTTACTTATGTAGTATGACCTGAAAGGATGTCTGAGACGTAATGGAATGAGGGAACAAGTAACGGAAACATCGATTTAGGGTTGTATAAATGTGAGGAGTTATTAATAAATGAGGTGTGATTTTTATAGAGTGTGGTTAGCTGATGTAAAGCTCTCACTAAAAATAAAAGCTTGTCCCCTGTTTATATACAATTATCATCTAGTATACAACAAGGGTGTGTTCAAACTGTGGACAAATTGTAAGAAAGTGAGGTTTTGCATCAGCAGTCCCTACAAGAAATTCCAGAATATATAAATTGAATTTTCTCAATATGGTTAAGAGTTTAAGGACCGGTCTAAACGTGAGAGTGGCAGATGAGTAAGTTAAGGCTGCTGAGTCTTAGCAAGAAGAAGCACTTGACTTACATAACAGGAGGTAATTTATTGCACAATAGCATTAGGAACAAGTTACATTGATGAGGTAGGCATAATTACTTAAGATGACTTGAGATTTTTTCAGGAAGTTACCAAAAAGGTTGATGATGGCTGAGCAATTGACGTTGTTTATTTGGATTTTAGTAAAGCCTTTGACAAGGTTCTGCATGGTAGACTGATTAGTAAGTTAGGTTACATGGGATTCAGGGTGAGCTTGCCAATTGTATACATAATTGGCTTAACGGCAACAGACAAACAGTAATGGTGGAGAGATAGTAGGAACTGCCGATGCTGGAGAATCTGAGATAACAAGGTGTAGAGCTGGATGAACACACCAGGCCAAGCAGCATCAGAGGAGCAGGAAAGCTGATGTTTCGGGTCTGGACCCTTCTCAGTAATGGTGAAGAGTTGCTTTTTGGACTGGAGGCCTGTCACCAGCAGTGTTCCACAGGGATTGGTTTTGCCTGGGATTTATATAAATGATTTTGATAAGAATAAAGAAGTATTGTTAGTAAGTTTGCGGATGACACTAAAATTGGTAGCATATTTGACAGTGAAGAAGGTGTTCAAAGATTATAAAGAGATCTTGATCAAATGGGTCAACAGGCTGAAAAATGGCAGATGGAGGTATTGCATTTTGGTACAACAAACAAGGGTAAGACTTATACAATTAATGGTAGGGCCTCAGGTAGTGTTGGAGAACAGACGGACATAGGAGTTCAGGTATATAACTCATTGAAGTTTAAGTCACATATAGACAGGGTGGTTAAAAATGCATTTGGCATGCTTGCCTTCAGTACTCTGTCTCCTGAGTGTAGGAGCTGGGAAGTCATGTTGAGGTTAGACAGGCCATTGATGAGGCCTCTTCTGGAATACTGTGTCCAGTTCTGGTCACTCAGTTATAGGAAGAATATTATCAAGCTGGAGAGGGTTCAGAAGAGATTTACCAAAATGTTCCTGGGTGTGGAAGGTTTGAGTTATAAAGAAAGGCTGGATAGGCTCCGACTTCTTTCACTGGAGTGTGCAGGAGGTTGACAGGTGACCTGATAGAAGTTTATAAAATAATGACAGGTATAGGTAGAGTTGATGGTAGTTATCTTTTCCCTAAGATGTGGAATTTCAACTCGAGGGGAACATTTTTAAAAGTGAGAGGAGAGAGATTTTAAAAAGACATAAGAGGCAATGTCTTTACATTAAGGGTGGTTTGCATGTGGAATGAACTTCCTGATGAAGTGGTGGATGTGGGTACAATTACGTTGAAAAGACATTTGCTTGGATGTATGAATAGGAAAGGTTTGGAGGGATGTGGGCCAGGAGCAGGCAGGTGGGACGAGTTTAGTTTGGGATAATGCTTGGCATTGTCTAGTTGGATTGAAGGGTCTGTTTCTGTGCTGTATGACTCCTTGACTCTATGATCAAGAGCAGGTCTCTTCTGATCCTAACAGGCTCTTGTGCAAGTCTGATCCATTTCCACCTGGAAATTCTGCAACATCAGCAACATATCGACTGGAGCTTAGTGCAGCCTCAACATTAACTCTTCCTGAAACATTATCATATATAAATGAAGGTCATCCACTACAACCAGTTATTCACATTGTTTCACTCCAAACCACCCCCAACCCCAAACTTTTTGTTTCCAGCTTAAAAATATTTATACTGGCAGCTTCTTTCCGTTCTATGACAAAAATGGTGTAAAAGTTTGTTTAACCATAACTTGTTTCAGACATCATTGTTAAAATGAGCTCTAACCTTGTTCTCATAGCTGATGAAATGATCTCCAGGCTTCAATGTTTGTAATCCACATAAAGACCTACCAAAATTGAATCAGATTTCATTCTGGCAACACTTCTACTGTTAGCAGTGCTAAAGTCCTTTACATCTGGAATTTCAATCCAAAACTAAATTTCAACTGTAATAAAATTATGTGTGGAGGCAAGAATCTCCAGATCCATTTTGTCTGTCAAGGTATCTAGTCTGGAACTCACCACACTCCAAAACTTGAAACTTACTGAGGAAGTGCCATTTGGGATTCTTCCATATTAATCAGGATGCCAGAACTGGAGACATAAAGTTGGACAGCTCGCTTGGCTCCTTTCAGAGAATAAACTGTAACAACCCACTCAGTTGGAAAAGTACACAAGTGTTCCCCGGATAGAGGCACTACAGTTACCACAGAGACCTTATGAAGATTTCAGGATCCAAGCCCTGACCAAAAATATTTAAAGCGTTGAATAATTTTAATAGTACCTTTAGTGAAGTGAAACATCCAAAAGTTGGTTCACAGGAATGATTAGCAATTTAAATTTGTAACTGATCCACAGAAGGAGAATTTGGAACAAAAAGCTGGATCAGAGGTAAGTTGTAAGGAACACCTTAAAGAAGCAAAAAGAAATGGGTTTGGGGTGGGGAGAGATGGCAATTACAGGGTTTAGGATCAGGATGGCTGAACATGTTAGGACACACAAATGGGTGTATCTGTGTGTATGCGTGTGTGCACGCAAGAAGAAAAGGATGATAATAGTAAAATGGAGTCGCTGCTAAACTAGGGTCACAAATACAGGGATGGTGGTGAATGGGACAGTATTAGCTAGAATGCTGGTTGCAAAGTATTTTGTTGAGCTCAAGTTAATGGACGAGCAAGGGAGAGACCAGCAAGAACAACACTGGAATTATTATGTCTAATATTAAACAAAAGGAATAGATGAAAATATACAAGCAAATAAGCTATACCTCTCAACTATACAAATTATGAAAGTAAGCATTTAGCAATAGGAGGCTTTCACCATCTGCTCTGATCTGCCACAGCACCTACGTATGTTTCACAAACTAAACTCTGGCTGGCTTATCATAAAAGGTGTTCAACAATTTCCTTACAAAGGGAAGGTATTATCACACATTCCAAATGGATGCAGTATTGCATGATGGTATTGGCAGGTCTGTTAAACTCTACAAGAGCAGGTAGAAACTCAGCACAGATGGACACTTCGATTCACAGATTTATGGTCTATCACAGCTTTGTGCTGCATCACACAAGCCCTAGTCAGAATCAAGGTAACATTTTGCTTTTTTCTCTTTTTACCCAGCTGATAAACTCTCAAGCTAATTGAAACCATCTGCCCACCTTCAATCTCAGCACCCACATTCATGAGAAAAATCTACCAGCAGGTATTCTTTGGGTCAAGGAATGGGAAATGCAAGAAGTCAGTAACAAGCACCTTGTGACAAACCCTATCTGTTGAAAGGCAGCTACTGAAGTATTGAACAGCGAGAGTGGTCCTTGCTAAACAGGTTCCAAACAAGCCAGGACTAGCAGCCAACCTCCATTGCTGAAGCCTCAGTACAAGCTCCTTATGTGCTTGAGACAAACTATTCGGCACAAAACCAAAACAAAACCCACACACAGACTAAGTGGCAGAATAGTCACCTTAAACTAAGCAAATGAGGCAGGGAATTGGCATTTAGTAAAATAAGTAAAACTACAATACAGAGGATTTTAAGTGCTCTGAAGTTCAGAGGTGAGATCACTGCTAAGTGGAAATCACACATCAGCTCATATTTGTTTGGATTTTAGAATAACTGCAGCCTTAAACATGCAATTGTATCCTAAAGTTACACTGTTCTGACAAAGCAAATGAAGTTTGGGCAACAGCATCTCAACTAAGTACTTTATCATCTACTGGACTCAACACAGAGCTGAATAATGTTAGATCATAAACACAGGTTCAATTTTTCCATACACCAGGTGTTGAAAATAGTTCTGCTACTACTGTTTACAGCTCCTTTTGACACATCTTTAGTTGCTTTATTTCTCCCCTGTCTTGTAAAGGTGAAGTTACCATAGTCCCAATGGATCATAGGAGTATTCTCATTAGAGAAGTCAACTGGTGGTGGTTTAACCTGAGAGTCACTGCACCTCAGGTGAGGGCAAAAGGTTGAGGAGAGTCCTTCATTGTAACCTCAGGCCATGCAGGAATTGAACCTATGCTGTTGGCATCATACTGCATCACAAAAACAGCCATTCATCCAACTGAACTAACAAACTCCCTTTTAACGGTAAAGTGGCCATAGTCCCAGAGGGCTGCTCTCTCATCAGAGACAACTGGTGGTGGTTTAAGCTGAGTGTCATCACAGTTCAGACAAGAGAAGAGATTGAGAAGGAGAGTCCTTCATGGTAACCTCAGCTGGTGCAGGATTTGAACCCACACTGTTAGCATCACTGTACATTGCAATCCAGCTGTCCAGCCAACCTAGCTAAGCAACTACTCTTAGTACCTTGGACTATTATCATTTTTGCCATTGAATTTCATCAGCCTGCTACCTTATCGCAGATTTTCTCTTTCGCTCTTTCATTGCCAAGGCCCTTTTCCTTGCCTCTGTAGTTGCTTAAATCCTGTTTCATTTCTAACAATTTTCAGTTCTGATCCTGTTTCTTTCTTCAAAGTTGTCACCTATTTTGCTCAGTATTTCTCACACATTCCATTTTTATATAGATTTTTCATGTCTGTAATTACATTACTGTTGGCACTGCTAACTTCAAATTAACCAAGGATCACACTATATTTTTACATTCTCAAAATGCTCTTCAGGAAACAGAATCAGATATCCCACACAGCAGCCACTTCATTAAAGGGTTTGCACTGCAGCAATTGTGCTTTATAAACCATGCTATCCACATCCTATGTGTCGCACTCATTACTGCTGTTCTTACTGGTCAAAAACGGCTCTCTCAATGCCTCAAACTTAAAATTTTCATCCTTGTGTTTAAAGTTCTTTCTGGTTTCATCTATCCTCTAGTCACAGAATGCCCAATAATTCAGAGATAGTAGGAACTGCAGATGCTGGAGAATCTGAGATAACAAGGTGTAGAGCTGGATGAAAACAACAGGCCAAGCAGCATCAGAGGAGCAGGAAACCTGACGTTTCGGGTCTGGACCCTTCTTCAGAAATCGGGGAGGTGAAGGGGATTCTGAAATAAATAGGAAGAGAGGGGGAGGCGGATAGAAGATGGATAAAGGAAAAGATAGGTGGAGAGGGGACAGACCGGTCAAAGAGGCGGGGTTGGAGCCAGTAAAGGTGAGTGTAGGTGGGGAGTTAGGGGGGCATAGATCGATCCAGGGAGGACAGACAGGTCAAGGGGGCGGGATGAGGCTGGTAGGTAGGAGATAGGGGTGGGGCTTGAGGTGGGAGGAGGGGATAGGTGGGAGGAAGGACAGGCTAGGGAGGCGAGGACAAGGTGGGCTGGTTTTGGGATGCCGTCGGGGGAGGGGAGATTTTGAAGCTTGTGTAGTCCACATTGATACCATTAGGCTGCAGGGTTTCAACTCCCCTTCCCATTCCTCAGATGACATGTCCACCCTGGGCCTCCTGCAGTGCCACAATGATGCCACCCGAAGGTTGCAGGAACAGCACCTCATATTTCACTTGGGAACCCTGCAGCCCAATGGTATCAATGTGGACCTCACAAGCTTCAAAATCTCCCCTCCCCCAACCGCATCCCCAAACCAGCCCAGCTTGACCCTGGCTCCCTAACCTGTCCTTCCTCCCACCTATCCCCTTCTCCCACCTCAAGCCCCACACCCATCTCCTACCTACCAGCCTCATCCCACCTCCTTGACCTGTCTGTCCTCCCTGGACTGAACTATTCCCCTCTAACTCCCCACCTACACTCACCTTTACTGGCTCCACCCCCGCCTCTTTGACCTGTCTGTCTCCTCTCCACCTATCTTCCCCTTTATTCATCTTCTATCCGCCTCCCCCTCTCTCCCTATTTATTTCAGAATCCCCTTCCCCTCCCCCATTTCTGAAGAAGGGTCTAGACCCGAAACGTCAGCTTTCCTGCTCCACCAATGCTGCTTGGCCTGCTGTGTTCATCCAGCTCTACACCTTGTTAGCCCAATAATTCAGAATTGTTTTGACTCCAACCTCTAGTGCACCTTTCCCTCCCTCCCATTGTCCATGTTTTAGCTGTTCAGCCACACAGTGTGGAATTCTCTCCATAAGCTTCTTCATCTGTCTACCAGCATCTTCTCCTTTAAAAACTCCTCAGAACCAAACACTTTAACTGAGCTTTGTGATCATATCAAAAATCCTTATCTTTGGCTATCTCTTTAAAATCTTTTCTATGTCTTTGTGAAGTGACTTTTTTTTTTAAAGATGCAAAAGGCATAATATTAATACAAGTTGTTGTTGGACAGCTTAGGACCACAAGAGGGGAATGCGGTGCATTGGTGCTTCGTCTGTTCCAAATAAAGCCTCCATGTCACTTACTCCAATTACCAACTGTCTGTCAGACATCTTGCTCTTGTTTGACAAACCACAACTTAAAACTTAAAACACAATTTTTTTAGTATTGGTTCAAAAGCTTTACCAGCTTTCACAAAATGGAGATTCCTTGTCCTGCCAGCAGCAGGGCATTAAGCATGGGGTTACATGTGGAACGGATTGGAGACAGGAGTATGATTGGTATGTGCATGGTTCTACCATCAGTGACCTCTCAGAATGGAATTTTTGGAGTGTTTGAATTGGTGGCAACAGCAACACAGCTAGCTCTTTCTGCTTAGCTCGTGGTTTGAGAATAAATCTAGACTGGAGAAATTGATGTCTTAACCAGGCATCCCTATGGATCGTTACAAGGATTGTATTGTGATTTATACTGCTGTTACACACAGATTCAAAATTTCGTATTCAATTGTGTTACAAAATTCTAACATATTTCTTTGCATTGTACAACTAAATGAAAACCCGTAATCATGTAGCAAATACAATCCAGGTAATATTTTATATCAGATCATGTCATTTGATCATCCGACCTGCTGTGTATCCTAACTTGCCAGTGACAACACAAAATACTACATTAAAGTAAGCAACAGCATTTCAGAAGAAAAGGTTTGAAGTGTAGTATGTTTAACATTTGGTCTCAGAATTTGGATGATTTTGGCATGGACAGACCTTGTTGCCATGACTGGATGCACCATCATCTGTTCTACCATATAAATAGCTCCTGCCTTCCATATGTCACTGGTCATTCCCTTTTATTCTTTTCTCCTCTTCTCACTTTCCCCGCTTCTGTACTCTTAACACCTGTTAAGTCCGCAATGCTTTTTAGTTCTGGTGATGGGTCATGAAACCGAAACGTTAACTCCTTTTCCCTCTCTAGAAGCTGCCTGACCTGCCAACTATTTCCAGTACTTTCTGGTTATATTTTTAATTTCCAGTAGCCACAAAATTTTGTCCTTGGCAATGTATACCAGTTAGGATGCATTTCTTAGACAAGAGCATATAGGTAACGATGTTCCCATAAAATGCTACTTTTTCTCCCCCTTCTTTCCCTCCAGGTTATGACAAAAGTAGGCTTTGACTTGCTGCAGTGAATCTTATGTTGCTTATCTGACAGTTATCCTGTCCTGGTAGTTCAGGGGACATATATTGAGGTTACTGACAAGTAAACAAATCACCGCTACTCCAGCTGAAGCTTTAAGTACAACACTGTAAGAGTGGCTACCTGGCTATTATTGTATACAAGAACAATGCACTTAGAAATTACATAGTTGCAATAACGCGCAGAAATGTAAACATTGCAAGGTTAGAAGAGGAGTGATAAATGTTTGGTTATAAAGGTGTTTTAGACACATATAAGAAAGGCAGGATTGGATGCTGAATATTCCTAGATATTGCATGTTAAGGACAGATAGTAAAGGAAAAAAGGGAGAAAGAGTATTAGTATTAAGGACAGCATGTAATGCTACAGAAAGAGAATGTCCAAGAGGAATCAAGGATGTAATCTATTTTGTTAGAGCTAAAGAACAAAAAAAAGGTGTAATTGCCTTACTCAGTTACAGAGGTATCAAATTGGAGTCAAAGATTGAAAGTAAAACAGTAACTCAAAAATTGACTACATTGAAAGAAGAGTTATAGCTGAGGAGCACAGGGACAGGGGTAGGCGATCCAGACCAAAAAGATTGCTCGATCATTTAAATAGATCATGGTTGATCAAACACTTCAATGCCTTTTACCTGCACAATCCCCAAAACTCTTTACAACATTGACAATCAAAACTTTATCAACCTCCACTTGAAACATACTAAATGACTGAGCTTCCACAGCCCAATGGGATACAGAACACAAAAGATTCAAGATCCACTGAGAAAAGTAATTCTCATTTTAGCACTAAATGGCATCACTAATTTTTAAATTGTGCCCACCCCCCCAATCTGGTGTCCCTAACCAGGAAAAATGTCTTCGCTGCAGCTACCTTGTCTATCCCTTTAAGTATTTTGTACATTTCAATGAGATGATCACTCATTCCTCAAAACTCTATAGAGAATACTGACCCAGTTTACCCAATCTCTCTTTATTGGGCAGTTCCACCTTCCCAGAAGCAAGTCTAGTGAACCTTTGTTGCACTCATTTCACGGCAGCAATATCCTTCCTGAGGTAAGGAGACCAAAACTGCACACAGCACTCAAGGTGCAATCTAACTACGCTCAAATACAATAGAAGAAAGATTTTACTACTCCTGTACTTAATTCTCCTTCAATAAAGGTGAACATTGCATTAGTCTTCTTAAAAGCTTGTTGCACCTACATGTCAGCATTCAGTAATATGTTGACAAAGCACCCAGGTCCTTCTCTACATCTCAACTTTTTACCATTCAAGAAATAGTCTGCACTACTGTTACGCTTACCAAAGTAGATAACTTCACATTTTTCCACATTATATTCCATCTCCAAGGTCTTGCCTTCTCACTCAGCCATCCAAATCCTCCTAAAGTGATCTTATATCTTCTACACAACACAAATTCGTTCCTAGCTTTGGTTTATCCATAAACTTGGAAATATTACATTTGATCTCCACACCCAAATTATTGATATATATTGTCAACAGCTAGGGCCCAAGTTCTAATCTTTCTGGTGCCCTACTAGTCACAGTCTGCCAATGCAAAAATAACCCAGTTATTCCTACCTTGTTTTCTGCCTGATAGCCAATTAAATCCATGCCTGCACATTACGTTTTATGTAACGTGTTTTAACTTTGCTAACCAACCTGTTGTGAGGGACCTTATTAAAACTGTTCCATAAATCCAAGCATATTACCCTTTATCAACTTTGTTCATAAGATCCTAAAGAAACTCCAAAATTGTCAAACATGATTTCTCATCTACAAATCCATGTTGACTATACTACACAGCTCTGGAGCAGGTGGGACTTACAAAGATGGGTGTGTTAACAGTGTCATGGCTTTGGAGTGGGGGGAAGTCAAGTGATGAAAACACTAAAAAATGCCCTTAACCACAGCTGACAACCCTATTTCAACCTTATTTTGGAGTTTGCAATGATCAGACAGCCAGAGAAGATTTTAAGATGAATTTGAACATCTTAAATTCGGTGCATTTTGTGATGATGGAAGGCAGGGAGCAAGAGTGGGGGCAAACACAGCAAGATCTAAACTCTGAGATAGTAGGAACTGCAGATGCTGGAGAATCCGAGACAACAAGGTG
>NC_063342.1:42515605-42536927 GCF_021869965.1 Rhincodon typus | reverse complement strand
TTCCCCTCCCCCTTTTCTGATGAAAGATCTAAACTCTGACAAGTGGACAGAGCAAGTTTACCAGCAATGCCCACTTTTTAAAGGGTTTAAAAAGAAATCTGAAACAGAATGCTGGAGAAACTTAGTATCTGTGGAGAAAGAAAACAGAGTTAATGTTTCCAGTCTGGCATGACTCCTTCAGAACTGAGAGGAATCTTCCTGCACATCTTCGAATGAAACAAAACTTTGGTGGGTGTCCCAATTCACAAGTTTTCACTTACCATTTCACTTAGACTTAGTATCTCGGAAGTCTAAAGCTATGCATAACAGAGCTATTTTCGGTGCAGGACATGGAAGTGTGAATGTACACATGCTAATTCAATGCTGGCTGTAACTACTTTTGGAGTGCCTCTTTCTGAAGGGGAACAATGCCACGCTTTAGGCGCTGCTTACCATGCTGTGAGTGGCGTCAGGACGCATGCCTCGCACAAGGAGATGCCGTTTCCTCTGGAACCGTAAGTTTTTGTCAGTTCTTTCTGAAAACCGAATGCTCAGTACATTCCAGGGGATTCTCTGCCCCACTCCCCATACAATTGCAAACCAACATCAACTTTCGAAACTGCACAAAGTCACTCGCCCAATCCCCGCCCCCTCCCTCTAGCAACAAACAACAAGAACCCTGCAACAAAACTTTCAAGTTTACTCGCTTTAAAGTTGTTGGGATTTGAAGTGTTTTTTGGTGGGGGGGGGGGAGGTGGTGTTTGCTTTCTCTTCAAATCGGACTAACCCCCGGAAAGATCTGTAATCAGCCTTGGATCAACCGTCTGACCGCATTTTCCTGCAGGGAGCCGTTGTGCACGCCAGCTATGAATTAATAGTGACCGACCTTGTCCTCCAAAAAAAATACAAGAAACAGAAATTTTGCGAAGGAAAACCTGCCTGGATCACACAAAGGCGGAACTACCTACCTCCGTTAGCCTCCGCTGTGAAGATGCACACAGTAGATAGAAAAATGCATTTGATAGAAATGTCCATTCTGAGCGCGCCTAATTTCCCTACAACGTATAAGAAAAAAAATTACATTAAACTCCTCCGAGTAAACGCCGCCTTTACCGGAAACCGCTTTTCCAAGCCAGTCCCAAAAATACCTGATCACAGCTGGCAATGTCCAACTGCTGTGCCCAGCAAATCAATCTCCCATAACTAGTAACAACAGTGAGTGAGAGTGAATGGGGGCACTCTCCACTATTAACTGATACTTAAGTAGTTATCACAATTACAGCAATGGGAAAACATGGTTCTGCATTTTAAAACAGCAATATAGGTGTTATGGTTGGAAGAATTCAGTTTAGTACCGAAAATTACATTGAATAGAAAAATAATCTTTAAAAGTATAGCTAAGTTTCTAATTGCATTAGTTTTTATGTACACACGCTGTAATTTATTTTTTCTATTTTTATAATCACACTGGTACAGCGAGAACAGTCCGCTTTCTCATATCCTGATCAGAGATTTTAAACTCTGCCTTTCATCCACGTATCTTTTGACTGTGACTAAATCATTAGCACCAACACAAAAACATTACTGGTGGCGGCCACTAAACAAAAGATTGTTTAATTGTGAATTGCTTTCAAAATCTTTAGATATTCCAAATTAATGATTAATCAAGATTTTTAAGAACATCTCATTTTTCCAATATTGTAAAAAAAAACTCCACAGAAAATAGTATACACTGTAATATTCACAAAGTTATTGTATTAATTACAAATATATTATTGGTGCATGGGATTAGAGCCTTGATATTGGTCGTCCTGATGCTTTTCATAGAATCATAGAATCCCTACAGTGTGGAAACAGGCCCTTTGGCCCAAAAAGTCCGTACTGATCCATCCCCCTATAACACACCTAAGCTACACATCTACGGGCAATTTAACATAGCCAATCCACCTAGCCTGCACATCTTTGGACTGTGGGAGGAAACCGGAGCACCCGGAGGAAACCCACGTAGACGCGGGGAGAATGTGCAAACTCCACACAGACCAATTCCACCTTAGGGTGGAATTGAACCCAGATCCCTGGCACTGTGAGGCAACAGTGCTAACCACTGAGCCACCATGCCGCCCCAAAGTGCAAAACTGCGATGGCTGGGAATTGAACCCGGGTCAACTACTTGGGATGCAGCTATGCTTACCACTATACTATCATCGCCCTGCTGTTGAGCTTTTGTTTGTCAAGTCCTAAGGTTCTTTTGGTGCAGTGGTACTGTCCTCCTCCTGGGCCAGAAAACCTGGGCTCAAGTTCCACCTGATCCAGATGTGCGTTATAACATTTCAGAACAGGTCAATTAAAATAACTATAGCCAAGTCTTATGTCAGCCTATTTGAAGACGTTTACCAGTGACAGCTTTACTTAAATATATATAACTACCTCAAAGCAATCACAGACCTCAATACAATGGATGTTGGGTCAAGGAAGCTGATAGAGGTATCCAAAAGCTTGTTAAGAATGGATTTTAAAGATGACTTTACAGAAGTAAAAGTTTCCCTTCCAAACTGTGCTTAGACCAGATAGGAGGCAGCAACTCACCAACATATTTTCAAGGCCATTAAGGGATGAGCAACAATGCTGGCTTTGCTGGTCCTCACTGCTTCTTCTGTTCCAAAAGAAAACAACCATTGTCTATCCAGTCATTTTTCATAGCTAAAAGTGGCCATTCCTGGAAACATTTGTGTAAACATCTTTTATATCCCTCCAGTGCAATCACATTCTTCCTGTAATGTTGTGACCAAAGTTTTACACTGTACTCCAGCTGAAGTTTCATCAATATTATTTACAGTTCAAGCACAGCCTCCCTTTTTTGATATTCTTCACTCCAGCTAATAAAGAAAAGTATCCCATATGCCTGTTTAACTCACTGTCATGTTACCATCAGGAATCTGTGGGCATGCACAACAAGATCTGTGTTGGTATACATTTCTCAGTTATCAAGTCATACCTGCTCCAGAGGTGTGTAATAACATTTCTAATCATGCATCGAGTATTCCCTTGTCTTGCTTGCTTTCCCTAAAAACACTGATTCTTATTACTGCAAGTAGGATTCCATTTGCCACTTTTCTGTCCATCTAACCAGTCCATTGATATTTTCTCATAGTCTACATCTTTTGTCCTTAATATCAACCACACAGCCAATGTCTGTATCAGCAGGAAACTTCTTAAATATGCCCCCTACATTTAAGTCTAAATCATTTACATATACCTTGAAAAACAAGGGACCTAATATTGAGCCCCATAGAAAACCATTGGAAAAAAACATCTGCCAGCTACTATCCTTTACTTCCTGCCACTGAGCCAGTTTCAAATCCAACTTTCCACTTGACCCTGGATTCCATGGGCTGTACGTTCCTGGAAGTGGACAGACAGATTAGGATGACAACAAATTCCACAGCATGGGGCCGAAGCAGTTGAACACATAACCACTTTCAGGCAAACAGACTATATAAATGAGAAGGTCTGAGATTTTGTATTCTGCGACGAATGTCTCACCAAAATTTCTCTGTTACCCACCACACAGATTGGGAGTCTGATGGAATATTTTTCATTAGCCTGGATGGATGCAGCTGCAACAGCACAGAAGATGCAAGACAAAGCTGTCTGCTTGATCGGCACTCCATCCACCATATGGCTGCAGTGTGCAAAATCAAATAACACCTGAAGTACTGAATAATGCAACTTATCTACCATGTGTATGCCCATTTTGGCAGTTTCTCTCCTGAAGTCAGTTTATTAGATTTCTGAATTTCATATTGTCACAAACTGAAATGATGCCCTTTTACCCAAGTCCAGAGCAGTGAAAATTTTTTTTTTTTTACTCATGGGATGTTGATGTTGCTGGCTGGACCAGCATTTATTGCCATCCCTAATTGCCTTTGAGAAGGAGGTGATGAACTGCCTTCCTGAATGGCTGCAGTCCATGTGGTGCAAGTACACATTGTGTATTATGGAGGGAATTCCAGGATTTTGACCTAGCTACAGTGGACAAATGGCAATATAGTTCCAAGATAGAATGTTATGTTTCCATGTTATCTGCAGTCTTTTGTCCGTTTAGGTGATAGGAGTAATTTGTTTGGAAGGTATTGCCGGAGGAGCTTGTTAAGTTACTGCAGTGCATTTTGTAGCAAACATACACTGCTGCTATTGAACATCAGTCGTGGTTGCTTTGTTTAGGATGGTGCTGAGTTTCTTGAGTGTTGTCAGAGCTGAAGCCATCCAGGCAAGTGGTGAGTATTTGATCACACATCCAACTTGTGCCTTGTAGATAGTGGATAGGCTTTGGGGAGTCAGGAGGTGAGCTGATCACTGCAAGATTTCTAGCCTCTGATCTGCTCTTGTAGCCACAGTAGTTATATGGCTAGTCCAGTTCAGTTTCTGGCCAATAGTAACCTCAAGGATATTGATAGTGGGGATTCAACAATAGTAGTGCCATTGAATGTGAGGAGCAATGGTTAGATTCTTTCTTGTTGGAGATGGTCATTGCTTGGCACTTGTATCACATAAATGATACTTGCCGCTAATCAGCCCAAGCCTGGATATTGTCCAGGTCTTGCCGTGTACGGACACGGGCAGAATCAGTATTTGAGGAGTCACAAATGCTCTTGAACATTGTGGAATTATCAGGGAGCATCCCCTCTTCTGACCTTCCGATGGAGAGAAAATCATTGATGAAGCAGCTGTAAATGGTTGTGCCTACAACAGTACCCTGAGGAACTCCTGCAGAGATGTCCTGGAGCTAAGATGATTGACCTCCAAAACCACAACCATCTTCCTTTGTGCGAGGTATGCCTCCATCCAGGAGAATTTCCCCGGTTCCAAGAATCATGATTTCAAGATTCCCCTTGATTTTCCTAATAGGATCACCACATGAGCAGTCACAGATCTCTCCTATTAGGCCAAGGATTTTGTCTTTGGTGAAATGGATTATCCTTTAAAGAACCACTGGCAAGAGAAACACTAGCAACACCACTAAAAGAACGAGACCTGAGTGACACTATCTCCACAGATAACATGCCGAAACTACTGGACCTATGCCTCAGGACCCACTTTACCTTTAGTGGCCAAATCTACAAACAGATCAACGGGACATTCATGAGGCCACCTACCTCTGGACTAATAGCAGAAGCGGTGATGCAGAGACTTAAAAGCATGGCCCTTCTGCAGATCCAACCCAAACTATGGATCCGATACGTGGACGATACTTTCGTCATCATCAAATGGACCAAACTAGAGGAGACACACCAACTTATAAACAACACTCTCACCAGCATCAAATTCACCAGGGAAGTGGAAAAGAATGAACAGCTCCCATTCCTGGACGTCATGGTAGAACGCAGGGCCAATGGGGAATTTCTGACAAAGGTACACAGGAAAACCACACACACTGACCAAGTACTGAATTTCAACAATAACCACTCCAATACCCACAAACGAAGTTGCGTGAAAATGCTACTTAAACAAGCGACAACACACTGTAGCAACCCGGAACTACACCAAAATGAAGAAGAATACCTCCACCAAGTATTTAAGGACAATGGATACCCAAAAACTGTAACCGATGAAGCCTATCACACGAACAACAACAGGAAGATACTGCACGCCCTAACACACTCATCACGCTACTATACATCAAGAACAAATCCTTACTGACCACAAGACTCCTATGACCATTGCACATCACAGTAGTACACAAATCTACGTCAATCCTACGCCAACTGCTAAATCAAACCAAAGACCCCTTACCCACTATGGACAGAACCGACGTAATATACAAAATTCCATGCAAGGACTGCAACAAACATTACATTGTACAGACAGGAAGAAAATTGGCCACAGGAGTACATGAACACCAACTAGCAACAAAAAGACATGATCAATGCTCACTCGTCTCCATTCACACAGATAAGGAGAACCACCAGTTTGATTGGGACAACACCAGGATCCTAGGACAGGCCAAACAGAGAGAAGCAGGGGAATTCCTAGAGGCCTAGTTCTCCACCAATAAGGCCATCAACAAACACATAGAACTATACCCTACATACACACCACTGCAAAGGAAAACCAGAAATGAGGTAATCAAATCCAACGGATCCGAGAGTTTAAATTCCAGGCAGGAAAAACAACAGCGCTTCATCGGAAGCTGCACTGATGATGCTACCCAGCAGGGTAATGGAACATCTGCGAATTAATGAACCAGCTCAGCGAGCAAACCAACCACAGTGTAGATGGACAAAGAGAACTAGGTGTTCTCTTCAATAAGTCTCAATAAGGCTGACATGCAGGTGCAGCAAGCCATTAGGAAGGCTAATGGAATGTTAGCCTTTAATGCAAGAGAGTGAAGATTGTTTCAACAATATAGAAGCTTGGTTAGATCACACCTGGAGTAATGTGCAGTTTTGGTCTTCTTACCTCAGGGAGGATATTATTGCCATAAAGCGAGTACAACATCTTCATCATACTTCTTTCCAGGATGTTGAGACCATCCTTTGAAGAGAGTTTGGGCAAATTGTGTCTGTATTCTCTAAAGGTTTGAGGAATGAGAGGTGATCTCATTAGAACTTGAAAAGATAGACTGTGTAGACATAGCTATTTCTGATGGTTAGAAAGTCAAAAACTAAGGCACGCAATTGAAAAGTAAGGGGGGAGGCATCATTTACGACCAAGATTAAGAGGTTTTTTTCTTAAATCAGAGTGTTATGAATCTTTGGAATTCTCCACTAAAGGAGATTGATATATTTCTGATTATAAATGGCATAAAGGATTTTTGTGTTTGTGTTGGTCAAAGCCATTGAAGTGTTCAATCAGTCATGATTGTATCAAATGGCCTGCTCCTGTTCCTGTGATCACATGATTGTATGAGCTGAGACCATAAAATTAACTGAGAAAACCCATGAAAAGTCACAGGGAAAAAATATCCATGAAACTCCCTGAAGTTGGCAATCACATTTTAGGAAGTTCAGCACATAGTTTTTAAAAAGAGGCATGTTCAAGTAAATATTTTCTGGAGCAGTTAAGAAACTGTTCAAATCTTTTAATTAGTTTACAATTATCAAATGTATCTCAGGCCAGCATCAGTTCCTATAGTGATGGGAAATACTAGAAAAGTAACAGTGCAACTAATTTGATGATCTGAATTACTTAACATAGATTGTGAAATATTTGTTGTTTTACCTGCTTAGATCCCAGCTGACGTTATTACTGGACAAGTCAAATCTCAGTCTGAAATCTGTCTCGATAGATTATTTTCTGTTTCACTTTTCCTTTTAATGAGGTTGTCTTTCACTGAAAAACACACACAATGCTGCATATTTGAGATTAACAATAAAACAAAAAGTTTATTATGCAAAAGAAATGATGATAAAACAGAATAAACTGAGCTACATAAAGATTGCAAATGTGTGGTAGAATACAGTGCCATTATTCCCAAAAATCCTTGATAATAATCATACCAGACAGAACTTCTTTCTGTTTCACATCTGTAGGGCTTAATTTAACTGTGAATTAATTTTCCCCATTTTTAGCCTCTAACTGGGGCATTTATAACACCTCTATTTCCTCACGAGGGTAAGGAAATTTGGCACGTCCATAAAGATGCTTACAAATTTTTATAGACGCACCATAGAAAGCATCCTATCTGAATGCATCACAGTGTGACATGATAACTGCTCATCCCAGACCGAAAGAAACTACAGAGAGTTGTGAACACAGCCCAGTCCATCACACAAACCAACCTGCCATCCATTGACTTCATCTATACTTACTGCTGCATCGGGAAATCAACCAACATAATCAAAGACCCCTCCCACTCTGGTTGTAACGTATTCCACCCTCTTCTGTCGAACAGAAGATATAAAATATTATATATACATACGAACATATTCAAGAACATCTTCCCTGCTTTTGAATGGATTTCTTTCATGTTAATGTTGATCTCTCTCTGCACCTTCTCAGCAGCTGTAGCATTGTAATCTGCACTCTATTCTGTTACGCTGATGCACTTCTATAGTATGATCTGCCTGCAAAGCACTTAAGTCAATACTTCTCACTGTAACTCAGTTCACATGACAGTAATATATCAAATCAAATTGTAAATCTAATCAAATCATACAACTGAGCTTACACCTTCTCAGCTTCAAATAACTCCTTCAAAGTTTTAACCAAACACTTCTGGTCTGGAACTTTTAAACTAAACTCCTTATATTGAAGTAAGCTCTTCCTAAACCACCTCCCTTCATCAGATGCTGTTGTCTTACACATGCAGCTTCAGCCAGCCTTCTGCATAAACTGCTCAACTGAATCCCAAAGGCAGCTCCAATCCCAACCTCACCATAAAACCCGCGGCTCCAATCCCAACCTCACCGTAAAACCCGCGGACAAGGGAGACACAGTTGTAGTATGGCGCACTGACCTCTATATACACCCCCCTCCCCGCAATAACAACCAAAACAGAATCCCCCTCGTCCTCACGTACCACCCCACCAACCTCCAGATCCAACGCATCATCCTCCGACACTTCCGCCATCTGCAATCCGACCCCATCACCAAAGACATTTTTCCCTCCCCACCTTTATCTGCTTTCCGGAGGGACGACTCTCTCCGTGACTCCCTTGTCCGCTCCACACTCCCCTCCAGCCCCACCTCACCCGGCGCTTTTCCCTGCAATCGCAGGAAGTGCTACACCTGCCCCTACACCTCCCCCCTCATTCCCATCCCAGGCCCCAAGAAGACTTTTCACATCAAGCAGATGTTCACCTGCACATCTGCTAATGTGGTATACTGCATCCGCTGTTACCGTTGTGGCCTCCTCTACATCGGGGAAACCAAGCGGAGGCTTGGGGACCGCTTTGCAGAACACCTACGCTTGGTTCGCACTAAACAACTGCACCTCCCAGTCGCGAACCATTTCAACTCACCCTCCCATTCCGCAGACATGTCCATCCTAGGCCTCCTGCAGTGCCACAACGATGCCACCCGAAGGTTGCAGGAACAGCAACTCATATTCTGCTTGGGAATCCTGCAGCCCAATGGTATCAATGTGGACTTCACAAGCTTCAAAATCTCCCCTCCCCCAACCGCATCCCAAAACCAGCCCAGCTCGTCCCCGCCTCCCTAACCTGTCCTTCCTCCCACCTATCCCCTCCTCCCACCTCAAGCCCCACCCCCATCTCCTACCTACTAACCACATCCCGCCCCCTTGACCTGTCCGTCCTCCCTGGACTGACCTATCTCCTCCCTACCTCCCCACCTACACTCACCTTTACTGGCTCCATCCCCGCCTCTTTGACCGGTCTGTCTCCTCTCCACCTATCTTCTCCTCTCCACCTATCTTCTCCTCTATCCATCTTCTATCCGGGTCCCCCTCTCTCCCTATTTATTTCAGAACCCCCTTCCCCTCCCCCATTTCTGAAGAAGGGTCTAGGCCCGAAACGTCAGCCTTCCTGCTCCTCTGATGCTGCTTGGCCTGCTGTGTTCATCCAGCTCTACACCTTGTTATCTCTGAATCCCAAAGGCCTTTTTTTTTTGTCAGGCTTTTGGTGTTTTCCATTAGTGCTAAAGAAATTTGAAAATCATCTGAGAGCCAAATGCACTGCACTGTTCACTTTGATCACCCGTAAGAATTTCCCAATGTAAACAAATTTCCATTAGCCTTCCCAGATATCTCTCTTGGACTATTGTTAAAAGCACCAGTGCTATGGATGTTATTTATTAAACCTTTTCAGGCACACAGAAAATCTGCATGCTACTTGTTCAAAATTCAAAAATCCAAATCAAATTGTATTAAATTATGTATAAATCACACACTTTACATGATAAATAAAGACTTTTATTCATAAATGTAGATATCAGTGCTTCTTTATTCAATTTTGGAAAATAAAGTTAATCACTAAATGTAATTATACTTAAAATTTAAATGAGATCTGAATTTGTGGTACTCTTTCACATAATTAAAGGCGGATGAGAGTGCTGTAGATGTATAGGATGATTGCACTTGTTTAAAACAGTAAGAAAAAGATTTGTCTAACATCCTAAGGACATATACTTTAACTAGATACTATAACTAATGGATTAACTTTTAAACACATAAGGAATTTGGGTTCAATAATAGGAGTTGGGCTCATTTCAGACTGAAATACAACTTGAAAGCCAAACATCTGAAGTAAATTCAATAAAGAAAAGAGACTCAGAATTGTAAAAGGTGTTACTGCCATGTAGAAATGACTGAGAGACTATACCTGAAAGAGGAAGAAAGAAAAAGGTACTTAGAAACCCAGCTGTAGTAAATAAAGGTATTGCAAAAAGGACAAAAGAACAAAAGAAAAATACAGCACAGAAACAGGCCCTTCGGCGCTCCAAGCCTGTGCCGATCATCATGCCCTAACTAAACTAAAAAACAAACCTTCTGCCCTTATTTGGTCCGTATCCCTCTATTCCCTCCCTATTCATGTAACTATCCAGATGCTTCTTAAATGTCGCCAATGTGCCCACTTCCACCACCTCCTCTGGCAGTGCATTCTAGACTCCTACTATTCTCTGCATGAAAAACTTCCCTCACACATCTTCCTTAAACTTTTCCCCTCTCACCTGGAACCCGTGCCCCCTTGTAATTAAAACTTCCAACCCCGGGGAAAAGCCTCTGACTATCCACCCTATCTATGCCTCTCATAATTTTGTAGACTTCTATCAAGTCTCCTCTCAGCTGCCATCTTTCTAGTGAAAACAATCCTAGTCTTTTTAACCTTTCATCATAGCCAATGCCCTCAAGACTGGGCAACATCCTGGTGAACCTTCTCTGCACTCTCTCCAAAGCTTCCATGTCCTTCTGGTAATATGGCAAACAAAAGTGCACACAATTCTCTGAATGAGGCCTAACGAGGGTTTTATATAGCTGCAACATAATTTACCAACTCTTGTATTCTATGCCCTGGCTGATGAAGGGAAGCATGCTATATGCCTTCTTAATCATCTTGGCCACCTGTGTTGCCAATTTTTAGGGAACTGTGGACCTGCACGCCTAGATCCGTCTGTATGTTAATGTTCCTAAGGGTTTTGCCATTCACAGTATTATTCACACCTAAACTTGATCCTCCAAAATGCATAAACATCACATTTGTCTGGATTAAACTCCACTGCCATTTCTGTGCCTGAGTTGCCAATCTATCTATATCCTGTTGTATCTTTTCACAATCGACAGCACAATCAGAAACTCCATCGATCTTTGTGTCATCTGCAAATTTACTAATCAGACCACCCACATTTTCCTCCAGATTGTTTTTACACACTACAAACAACAGAGACCTAAGGCTAATTCCTGTGGAACACCAATAATTACCAGTTTCTATTCTGAAAAACATCCTTCCACCACTAACCTGTCTTATATGACCAAGCGAGTTTTGTATCCATCTAGCCAGCCCACCCCAAATCCCACATGATTTTAGTTTTTGTACCAATCTGCCATGTGGGACTTTATCAAATGCCTTACTAAAGTCCATATAAACTAGATCCACAGCCCTTCCCTCATCAATTATCTTTGTCACTTCTTCAAAAAATTCAATCACGTTGGTGAAACGTGACCTTCCCCGTACAAAACCATGCTGCCTGTCACTAACTAGTCCATTTTCTTTCAAATGTGCATATATTTTCACCCTCAGTATCTTCTCCAAGAGCTTCCCCACCGCAGACATAAAGCTCATCAGCCTTTAATTTCCTGGATTACCCCTGCTTCCTTTCCTAAACAAAGAAATAACATTGGCTAATTCTAGTTCTCTGGAACCTTGCCTGTGGTCAAAAAGGATGTGACGATATCTGCTAATGCCCCGGCTATTTCTTCCTTTGCCTCTCGCAGAAACCTGGGATATATTCCATCTGGCCATGTAGACTTGTCTACCTTAATGCAATTTAGGATACCCAAAACTTCCTCCTTCACTATATAGACATTCTCTAGAGTATTCACACAGTCATCCCTGACTTCAACATCAGTCATGTCCTTCACCTTGGTGAATACCAATACAGAGTACTCATTAAGGATCTCTCCCACTTCCTGTGGCTCCACTCATAACTTCCCTCTTTTGTCCTCGAGAGGGCCTACTCTTTCCCTTGCTACCCTCTTTCTTCTAATATATGCATAAAAAGCCTTGTGATTCGCCTTGACCCTGTTTACCAAAGACATTTCATGGTCCCTTTTAGTCTTCCTAATTCCACATTTAAGTTCCTTCCTAATTTTGGATACTCCTCAAGAGCTTTGTCAGTCTGTAGCTGCCTAGACCTATCGTATGCACATCAGAATAATTGGGTAAAATATTTTCAAATATGATGTAGCATGGAAACATAACGAAGTTAACAACACCAAGAGCACTTTGTATAATCTAGATAATTACCACTCACACAGAGTGAGAGTTCATTAAATGACCTTTTTGAGGAACCTCAAAAGGATTGGTGGGGAGCAATTCAGGCAAGGAAATTGGAAGCATTCCAGAATACAAACAAAAGTCAGGTGGTTTTAAACCATAATGGATATTCAAATTGTTTCAAAGTTGTCATTAACCATTGATGTATTTAATGTAACAATGTAGCAAGGTTCACTGAAATATTCAGGTTTACACTTCAAAACATCTCTAAATTATTTCCATAATAACTGATAACAGCAACAGATTAAAGGATTGTAGAAAAAAAACAATTTTCCTCAACAAATACTCTGAAAACCTATTATAAAGTTACTTCATGGTTATTTACTCCTTTAACCTGAAGGAATGTTGAAGTCACAACACTAACAAACATCACAAATGTTATATTTGAAACGATGGACAAAAACAAAGAGTTAGTATTGGTCCTTATTGTTTGTCAGGAACTCTTTACTCCCCTGCTTTCTCCAACAAAACAGTAGTCAATTTCCTAAGAAAACCAGTATTATACCCACTATCACAGATGGTGTAGCTGAAATACACAACAGCAGTGAATATTCTGACTGGTCATTTGCAAAAGCAGGCCACATAACCATACCATCCTATTACTGTTAGTTACTCTGTTGGTTCTTTGTCAAACTTGTTAAAGTGGCTTGTTCATTTCAGGCTGGATACTTTTAGAACTGCTCATGATTTTAGACACATGTCTAGACTGGTTTTCTTTCTTACCATATCTTTCACTGTGTAAATGGGAAAAACTGGTGTCTATTTCTGCAAAAAATGTATTCTGCAAGAGAGACAAGAAGCAGATTTGCAAAATCCTACATAATTTTAATGGAAGTGGTTTTAGCATTTTTAAAACTTATTTAATATCCTACAGAAATAATTTCCTCAAATTAATTACACAGTAGCACCACATCATTAAAAGCTATATTTTCAAAATCATAGAATCCCTACAGTGTGGAAACAGGCCCTTCGGCCCAAAAAGTCTATACCAACCCTTGGAGCATCCCACCCAGACCCATCCCCCTATAACCCACCTAAGCTACACATTCCTGAACACTAGGGGTAATTTAGCATGGCTAATCCACCTAGTCTGCACATCATTAGACTGTGGGAGGAAACCTGAGCACCTGGAGGAAACCCACGCAGACACGGGGAGAATGTGCAAACTCCACATAGACAGTCGCCCAAGGGTGGAATTGAACCTGAGTCCCTGGCGCTGTGAGGCAGCAGTGCTAACCAGTATGCCACCGTGTTGTAGTTATTTCAATGGATTTTCAATTATATTTTCTGTGCCTTTACAAATTTTACTGATTTTGTCTAAACATCACAAGAGTTATGACAGCTAACCACGTGGACGGCTGAGAGTTACTTTGCTTTCCGTATGATCATTCTCATAAGACTAGCTTACTGCAGACTAAGCAATGTCCATAGACCCGCCATTTTGTTACCATAATATGATAAATTTCTCACTTAAAGTATGCCTCAATCCTCTATAATTTCAGCTAGAAAGAATGAAGTAGATATGCATTTGTTGCAAACATAAAAAAAAGCTAACCTTTAATTTGTTACAATTGTGACAACATATTTGCCTTAGTGATGCAAATACAGATACGTTCAATTATTCAAGCATTTGACTCTCCCGTGCACATAAACTATTAAAGCATAACCACTAAAACATTGTTATGAAATAGGCCTCCTATGATAAAAGGAATAACTTGCACTTACAGTGTCTTTCACAACCTTAAGATGTCCGAATTTTAATGAAAGCAGTTCACGAGGTTACTAAATTTGAAGGTAGAGCAATTATTATGATGAAGATTATGAAAGACTGCAGGGGAACATATATTAGCAATTAGCTTCGGTAGATAGGTAACAGATGTTGTTTCATGTAGAAGAATATAAAGGAATATATTTAGTAAGTATATCAGAAATAAATAACTTAAATTGTATTATTATAAATGGAGTGGCAGCACCAGCTATGTAGACAGACATCAAAATTACTAAAACATGTTGCTAAGATCATTTCTAAAAAAAAAAGATGAATGGAAACATTGTTCTATACCTAAATAATGCATCAGTAAAATAGTAAAGATGCTGGAAACGTTAGAGCTGGAAATGTTCCGCTGCCCTACTATGATTTGTTTTTCTCTCTCCACAATCTTAACAAAAAGAACAATTAAAAATAGAGAGTTGAAGAGGACGATAATCACAAGAGGTGGCAGTTAGAAAAATAAAGTGTTCGTACAGAGGATCAGGGAAACTCAATGTCACAAGGAAATTTAAGTACAAGGATAAGAATCTTAAATTTCAGTTCACACAGATCAGCAAGAACAAGATGAGGGGCAAGGAGGATTGGTTGTAGGATAGATCACCAGTAACAAAATTTAGATTGATCTGAAAAATGGAGGAAGAGGTCAGCCAGGGAAGCATTAGAATTGTTGTGTCTAGAATTGACAAAGACATGAATTAGGGCTTCAGTGGAAAATTAGGCTAGGTTGGCAGTGGAGGCCCACAATGGTTATGAAAATTGAAAATGATAGCTTAGGATGGTGAGGTCATGTTATTGTAAGGTCATTCTGAGATCAAATTGAATGCTGATGCCTGTATGGTCTCATAGCTGAAGACATAACTAGGAAGGAGAAGAATTCAGTGGTAAGGGTTCAGAATTTGCGGTGTGGTCGAAATACTTAAGGTTTTGCAATCTTTACATAAAGGAAATTGCAGACCATTGAAGATTGGATGTTAAATTTGAACAGAGACATTGTAAGGATTTAAAAAGGTGAAGAGGTAAAGCTGGACATCTGCAGAAATGTGGAAGCTGTCTCCGTAGTGTGAACAATGTCATCAACAGGAATGGATAAATGAGGAAGATAAAGAAGTCACTGTGGTTTCTAAAATAATGGTGCATGGGGAGGTAAAGAAGGCATTGCTGGACATTCTCTGATTACACCAGAATATAAGTTTGGAACCAAGTGGGGGCTGTGTTTCCAAGAAGAGAAACACAGGAGAGATTTGAAAAGAATGGGCTGGTTGAGGACAGACACAATGACTGTCACATAAAATGTAATTTGTGTTCATGGTTAGAGTAATTTCAATGCTGTTAGAGAAACAGAGCTTGATTGGAGTGACTCATATGGGGAGTTGCACACAAGGTGATGGTGATTCGGAAGGCACTAACACTGATTTCACTGACTGAAGAATCAGAGGCACATGAGATAGGTCTCATGGATAAAATTAAGAAAACACTCCAGAAATTATTTTTAAAAAACTAGTTGGGGATTAGTTTCACACTAGAGAAAGTTAGAACATTCCTGGTGGACATTTGACTTGGTCAGCGAAAAAGAGTGGAAGCCTCAGAGGAAGCGGTACAAAAGTTCACTGTCTTAGCATTTGTTGTTAAGAGATGAGCATGGAAGAGGTCTGAGTTTAAGGACACCATTTTCTCCACCACCAATAATGTAGTAGTTATCTTTGTTTACAAGATGATCATAGAAGAATTAGTGATCTTCACAAAGGAAAATTTGGCCCAATGGTCCTGCCAAATCAAGTGATGGCTGGCAAAACCACTCATTCCCCAGATACATTCAAATTTACACTTAGGGAGTGAGGAAAGAGGCCAAAGCAAGGGAAGAACCAATGTAGGTGACAGAACTATGAGCTACAACAGAATGGGAACAAATGGATAGAGGTGTTTAGGTATTTGGGAATTTGAAATCCAGTTGTAAACAAACTAGTAAAATATCAAGATACAGATATCATAACAAAATCATAGTAGAACCACTACATTAAAATATGTTTCACAATTCCAGTATTTCATGTAGTGAAAGTTGTTGACAGTACTTACACAATTATTACTATGCAGTGAAAAAAATAAGGATCTCAGTTACAACTGGAACAACCATTGCTGCAAGTGAGCAGTAAAGCAGCTAAAATGCAATTACCATAAAAATAAATGAGGGTTTTCACATTTGAGATTTTTTATATTTTATTCAACATTTATGTTAAAAATTCCAGGACCATAGTTATTCTAAAAGGCACTTGAAGTCTTATAATATTCAACAGCTTATTTTAAAATTGAACCCAGTCATTAATCAGGCCTATGATGGCTTGATTCATTATGAAAAGACCATTTTTAATCACTTCATTCCACTCAACAGTCATATTCTGTGTTTCATTATATTGTTTACTTTCTGAAAAGCATAAGAATTGTGGAGAATTCCAGTTTACGTATGACCTCAAATTGACATGAATAGGTAAAACCTGGCATTAATATAAAATATGTTAAAGTACTGGTAAGAAATTATACTCGGGACAATATTTTCAAACATATGACAAACTATTTACAGCTGACATAAAACTTTTAAATTACTTACATTGAAAATTTTACAAGTTTTCTAGCAAGTGACAAAGATATTAAAGCACCATTAAAGTCATAGTTCTGAAACATTCAAATCATAGTTTGTTTATACAAAAATATACCCATTTACATTATCCTGATCAAATCATTTATTAAAACATTATGCCATTACGGTTATAGAAACCCTGTAAGGATAAAATCAATTTGCTAACTTTCAAAGGTTTCTTTACAAGTCTCCATAAACAATGATTCTAATAACACTGATGCCTTTACAGACACATTAATTGTACATAAGTAGAAAAAAGCTACATTCTGGATTGTCGTATAATTAAAGTGCAAATTGTTCTTGCGAACTGCTTAAAAGGAACATTACCTTTCCTTACCAGTGTAGGGTCTTTACACCAACACACAAGTAATTGATTTATATTTGTTTTTAAAACCACTCCGCACTGAATTAGTTTTACTTAGACTTGATGAAGCAGTATTTCCAATATTTTCTGAAGAATTGTTCAAATTTGCAGCACGTTTTTCATCTCCAGTTGAGCTTTCTTTGGTCGATCCCTCCAACTTTGTTTTACTGTGCATTTTCTTTGCTTCAGAATCTTTGGTGAAATGTCCCTTAAATAACGCCATCTGCAATTAAACCATGAATCATCATTTCTACTGAGGCTGGTAATACAATAATTAAATAATAGATATATCAGAATAATATTTACTTATTTTCAATACTTGTGAACATTTTCTAATATCTGGAATAATAACCACCACAAGTTTTGCTGGTGGCATTGATTATGTTCTAATTGCCTGTTAACATTTAGACTTGACTATTCAATGTATTCCTCCATTTTTTATTCTAAATAAATTTAAGCTCATCCAAAACTTTGCTGCCTATGTTTTAACTTGCATCAGTCTGGCTTGCCTATTTCCTCTGTGCTTCCTAATCTACCTTGGCTCATGGTTAAGCTAAGCTTCAGTTTTAAAATTTGATCCTGTTTGCAAATGCATGTGTGGCTTTAACTACCTGCAGCCCTTCAACCCTTCCAAATATCTTGTGCATCCCCAATTTAAATTGCTCCAACTTTGGCATCTGTGCTTTCAGCCTCTGAGGCCCTAAATTCTGGAATTCCCACCCTAAACCTCTCTTTCTCTCTTTAAGATTATCCTTAATATGTAGCTCCTTTACCAAGCTTTTGGCCATCTGCCCTGCTATTCTCTTCTGTGATTCCGTATTATATTTTGCTTGACAATATATCAGTGAAAATGTGTCTTTAAAAAATGCGCTACATGTTAAAAACACAAGATAAAGGCAAGTTGTTCTTGTAAAAGCCAAGATAAGAAAAACTAAAATGATGGAGACAAAAGCAGCTATAGACCACTTAGCTTAATGTTTGTTATTGGAAAATGCTTTAAAGGATGTAACAGCAGAAATACATAATAAAAACCAAAAGAAGGTGGGATTATGTTCGGCATGGATGGGTTGGACCGAAGGGTCTGTTTCCACGCTGTATGGCTCTATTATTGCCAATGCTGGAAATCAGAAACAAAAACAGAAATTGCTGGAAAAGCTCAGCAGGTCCGGTAGCATCTGTGGAGAGAAATCAGAGTGACCATTCCTTAGTTCTGATTCTCTCACTACTTTCGATTAGAAACACATTATATGATCAGGCAGAGTCAGCATGGCTTCATGAAGAGGAAATCATGCCTGACAAATTTATTAGAAATCGTTGAAGTGGTAACGAGCAGTATAGATAAAAAGAAACCTTTGAATATAATATACTTGGATTTTCAGGTGTTTGATAAGATATCACACATTTGGCTACTTAATAAGACAACAGCCCATCGGGTCGGAGGCAGTATATAAGCATGAATACATTATTGCTAACTAATATAAGACAGAGTTGGGGTAAGGGTTATTTTCAGAATAGCAATCTATAACTACTGAAATGCCATAGGGATGAATGCTGAGACAACTATTATTTACAATATATATTAATGACTTAGATAAAGAAAGTAAATTTAGCCGAGTTTGTGGATGACAGAAAAATAAGCGAGAAGGCAAGTAGTGAAGGTAACACAGAGTCTACAAAGGGATTTAGACAGGTTAATGGAGTGAGATAAAACTTGCCAGATCAAATATAAAGAGGGAAAGCGTGAGGTCATGCATTTTGGCATAAGGAATAGAGACGCTTAATATGATTTAAATGGAGGAAGACTGGAGACAGCTACACAACAGAAAGTTTGGGAGTTCTTGTGCATACGTCTCGAAAAGCTAGCATTCAAGTTCACCAAGTAATTGGGAAAGCAAGTGAATGTTAGCCTTTATTTGAAAGGGAATGGACTATAAAAATAGGGAAGTCTTGCTAAAACTATACAAGGCACCAGTCAGATCACGTTGGAACGCTGTGAATAGTTTGGGCCCAGTATCGATGGAAGATGTACTGGCATTGGAAGCAGTTCAGAGAAGGTTCATGAGGCTGATACCTGATAGGCGCAGTCTTATGAGGAGAGTTGAGTCAGTTGTAGTTTAGAAGAATGAGAGGTGACTTTATTGAAACATACAAGATTCTCAGTAGACATGACAGGATCGATGCATAAAGGTTGTTCCCATTGTGAGAGAGGCTTGAACCAGAGAGCATAAACTCAGAGTAAGGGGTTGCCCTTTTAAGAAAGAGATGAGGAGGAATTTCTTCTCTGAGAGGGTAGTGAGTTGGTGGAATTCTTTACCCAGAAGGTTGTTGAGGCTGGGTCATTGAGTCTATCTAAGGCTGAGAAAGATAGATTATTAATCTATCTTGGGCAGCACGGTGGCTCAGTGGTTAGCACTTGCCTCACAGCGCCAGGGACCCAGGTTCGATTCCACCCTCGGGCGACTCCCTGTGTCTGCGTGGGTTTCCTCCGGGTGCTCCGGTTTCCTCCCACAATCCAAAGATGTGCAGACTAGGTGGATTGGCCATGCTAAATTGCCCATAGTGTTCAGGGATGTGTAGATTAGGTGGGCTATAGGGGGATGGGTCTGGGTGAGATGCTGTGAGGCTCGGTGTGGACTTGTTGGGCTGAAGGGCCTGTTTCCACACTGTAGGGATTCTATGATATGATCTAATCAGTCAGGGAATCCAAGATTATAGAGAAAAGACAGGATAGTTGAGCTGTGAATTACCAGATCAGTCATGATCCTATAGAATGGCAGAATAGTCTCAATGGGCTGAATAGCTTGCTTTTATTCCTACATTTTATGGTCTTGTGCTTGATAAGCTAAATGACAAGAATCTCATGCTGGTCCAAAAATTAGGTTAATCCTCATTAGATGAAAAATCTTAAACTTACCAATATGAGCACTTTACCTGTAATACCTCAGCATTTTGCATGAACAAACTTACATCATGAGTGTGTTCTCTAATCTGTGAGATTACGAACCGTCTCAATTTGCACCTCACTCAATATCTTTTGTTCTTAGCATACACAGCTGAAGAGGAATACAGAACATATGTGGCCAGAATTGAATAAACCTCATCTCATACTTTTCTCATTTCACAGAATGACAGACTTGTCACATTTTAGAAAGAGGCCATTTGGCCCATTGAGTCACACTGACCTCTGAACAGCATCCCACACAGATCTAGTTCCCATAACCCTAAATTTACCATGGCTAATCCACCTGGACACTGCGATGCTAAGGCCAATCTACCTAACCTGCACATCATTAGACTGTGGGAGGAAACCAGAGCACCTGGCAGAAACCACACAGATACAGGGAGAACATGCAGACTCCATACAAACAGTCATCCTACACTGGAATTGAACCCAGGCCCCTGGCACTGTGAGGCAGCAGTGATAACTATCGCGCCACCGTGCTGCCCATTCTAGCATTTAGAGAGGTACACAATGTTCATAATTGGCTCTTTTGACAGGTTTTTGATGGATAAGGCGTATATGCAAATCAATATTATCCTCTCAGTTCTTTTTTCCATCAATTTGTATTTCAATTATCACATCAAGTGGCAAAAAGAAAATGTACTTTACTGTTTGGCACTTAACTGCAAAAAATGAAACAAATACATAGAAAGGAAAATAGATCAAGTCTACTTACATTTTTGGTTATATTCAATAAACCATTTAATTTATCATTTATGATTTTTTTAGTTTCTCCTGAGCCTTTTGCATCTTCATTTTCTCCTGAAACTTTTGTGTCTTTTTTCCCCAAACCTTTTATGTCATGCTCTCCTGAATGTTTTGTGTCTTCAATTTCTACTGAATGTTTTGTGCTTTCTACTTCTTCATCTTTCCCCAAACATTTTGTGTCAGTTTCTCCTAAACTGTCTGCTTCTTCATTTCCTTCTAAACTTTCTACATTTCCATTTTCTCTTAAGCTTGATTCTTCATTTCCTTCTAAACTTGCATCTTCATCTTCTCCTAAACTTGCCGAGTCTTCGTTTTCTCCTAAACTTGCCGAGTCTTCGTTTCCTCCTAAACTTGCCACGTCTTCGTTTCCTCCTAAACTTGCCACGTCTTCATTTCCTCCTAAACTTGCCAC
>NC_063342.1:42505296-42515595 GCF_021869965.1 Rhincodon typus | reverse complement strand
CTCCTAAACTTCCTGTGTCTTCATTTTTCTGGCCATCTGAAAGAGAAAGGTAATGAATACTATTTACCCAAGTTGTTGTGACTTTAACACAATAATAAATAATTCAAGAGTAACATGTGTTTTGAAACCTCTGAAACATTTAACAGTTAATGCAGTTACAATAAAATGTGAAGGCCCAATTAACTTTTACTGTAACAGATATTGATAGTTATTACCAGAAAAAAAAGGATACTCTGATCACTGAAATTGTATTATTGATGGGGCAACATTTTTTTTTCTTGAAGAGATTTTCTCTTTTTTTTTGATCTCTATTCACCTAATGAAATCTGCAAATAATGCTTTTCTGGCTTGTCCATTCTCATTTGTGTCCTGAAACTGGAAATTGGAAGCAAACAACAATAGGCTCACACTATCTTCTTCTAATTCCTCTTTTCTGTGGAAAAGCACGTCCTCTGACTAGCATGATATGTATCTAAAGTGTTGAATTCCTCGACCGAGTAGGAGCTAATTGGGAAGACTAAGACTATTCCAGCATGTTGTACCTTTAATTATTTGCAATTGCAAGTAGATAGATTTCTTGCCATCTGCTGGTGACGTACTTCAACGACCCCCCGAAGAGGACAGTTTAAATTGCTAATGCTTATCTCTACAGCGATTTTTGCATCTCACTTGATTAATTTCACCCAGCTGCCATTATTCTTGCCACCTTTGAACCTGGAAAATTTGAACCCACAAATTTTAATCTCCAGACAGTATTGTGCTCTCAAAATTGTTTTCAGAAAGCAGGACTAGTTCGCAAATTTATATATCAAAAACCGACTTCAACAAGAAAAGGTAACATATTTGTGGTTTTTTTTTGCTTGTTTAACTATTAAAAAACCTGAGTAATAAAATGCAGTTCAGAGGTGAGTCAAAATTACAGATATCTCATACAGGTATTTCTCCTGTAACGTGATAGTTGTGTTTTTGTATGACCTGCTACAGAAAAGCCCTACAGAAAAATCATGTTATAGGGAAATCGCTGTACTGTACAGTAGAAAGTCTGTATTATCCAAACAGCATCCACTATTCATCAATCACATTACAGCCAATTCACGTTAACGAAACATGCGTTATAGCAGAAATACCTGCACCATCTAGATGTAAGTACATAAATCTCCAAATTGTTCTTTGATATGGAGTTGAGATAAATGGGTTTCAAGATTTAACCAATACGCCTTTAATATTCCTTACATGGTTGGACTAATCAATCACTACTAAGTGCTGTAATGTAAAATAATTTTTGATATTTTCAAGAAGATCTAACAGTGCAGATTTGCAAAATGAACTGCAACAGCATTGTATGCAAGATTGACATCAGCAGGTATTCAGTCCAACAATAAAAACATACACCACAGCAAGCTGCTGCTGAATTCATCTTACTGAGTAAGCCACCATCAGGAGCGACCAAATATAAGAATACTGACTGACATTTTAATGGACATGTGCTCTGTCCAATTCTTGCATTAACATTGAACGCATTGAAACCTCTGCTGCCTCCACCTTATCCCACACTATGTCTGACTCACACATCCTCACTTCCCTTTATAAACCCGTGCTTCCACGAAGCTCCAAATCAGAAACTGTCACTCACATGGTATCACCTCTCTTTATACTTTTAACAGCCTCCAACACCTACACTTCCCCTTCAAACTCTCCATTCTTCTGATTGTGGCCTTATACATTCTTCTCTCTTTTGTCCTTCTATTGGTGGCCATGTCTCAGGTGCCATCCAAGGATACTTGCCCCTAAACCCATTTGCATCTCCACTTCCTTTAAGATGTGACCCTCCATTAAAATCTTCTTCTGAGAAAGCTTTTTGTCAGCCTTCCCAATTGTTTTTGTATCAGCATCCATATTCTTGATTATGCTTCTGTTAAGCTCTGTGGGCATTTCTTACATTAATGGCATTATGTAAGTGTTTGTTGTTGTTAAATTTAGCATCTGTCTACAAGAAAAACAAATGAAATTCTAAAGTTTCTTAGATTTAAAAAAAATAACTTTAGCCCAAAATCATTAAAGTGCGTGAATTCTGTATGATCAAGAACATAACGATGGTTTTAGGAAAAACCAGACAACATCATTTTGAAGTGATATGATGTAGAGATACTTCACATTTTACACAATGCAAAATCAAGATTACCAAAGCTCTTAATTCAAAACTTAAGCATGGGTTGCTGTATGCTGAATACCTAGCAATTTTAAAAATAAAGCAAAATCTTCATTTAAAAATTGCTGCAGTGAAGCACAGTACCTATCAATGATTCCCTGTAAATTCCTTCTGCAGTCTGTGGCCTGTTTATATCAATGTGCAGCATTTTTCAATCTTTGTGCATACCATCTTGAAAGGAACAACCAGTGAACAGTCTGTATGGTTGCTGCACAGCCATATACATACACAGTTTAAAGGAAATTTGCTACTTATTAATGCTGTTTTTACCTAGTAAAACACAGTTGCTTCTAACAAACTTAAAATCTATTTGAGTTTCTTAATGTAGTTCATACGTTTTTCAATATGTTAAAAAGTGCAAACATATAAACATGAAATTTCTATAAAAATTATGATTGAAAATGTATAGTAAAAAAGACTTCTTCCTTTTTAAAAGTGCTGATTTATGCCCATTATAATTAGTGAGTCACTAACAGCTTCCCAACACCTCATCCATTATTCAGTGTGATGAAGGTTAATAATATCTGATCATTTGTGAGCTTGGCTTTTAAAATAGAGGTGAATGGTTTGCAGTCTTCTGTGCAGGTGACTTGTCAGTATATTCACCTGTATCTGGTGTGTCTTGGAGAGAGATGGAGAGAATCATATTTGGTGAACGTACGCAGATTCACTGAAAGGAAATTCTTGCAATCTTGTCAATTAAGCAATAAATTAAGGAGTGAATATAGGTGGAATATTTCATTGAGTTTGAATGTATGCAAAGAATATTGCTGGAAAAATGGTTTGAACCTTTCTTTTTGCTGTTTACACTATGATTTTCACTATTTGTCCCATTCTAACAAGCTTATATTCTCCTATTAAAAGTACATTGGCAGCCCTGTGTGAATATTTTTAGTGACTGGCAGTGAATATATTCAACATGGTAACAAAATTGTAAAAATAAAACCATGGCCTAGGTTTCGGTCTAAGATCAGATTTGTACAGTAGCACCATTAGCTAGGATTATAACAAAGTTTTTTTTGTGTAAATTGGCTATTTGGCCATGGACATTAATTAGCTACTGATGTCTCAGAAATGCATAAAGGTAACTGCCTGAATATTTGGAAAGCATTCAGGATCAGCAGCCTTAGGTTATTTTCTTCCCATTTGTAACAACTACATTGTCATCGTGGTTCAGGTCAGCTAAGTTAGCATTATGTAAGTGAGACCTGAGACCTCCTGATTTTTAATGAATGGATGAGGTGTTGGGAAGCTGTTAGTGACCCACCAATTATACCTGAGCATAAATCAGCACCTTTAAAAAGGAGGAAGTCTTTTTTGCTATATATTTTCAAGCATGGTTTTTATGGCTTAATATCCTACTAAACAGTTTACTTGCCTAATAATTTATCAGAGACCTAATATTTTAACTTTACCTCAAATAGCATAAATATTATTAGTCATATGTTGGCCCTACGAAATGTAAGTAGAAGTACACCATTCAATCCCTTGTGCCTGCTCCATCATTCAAAAAGATTGTGGCTAAAAATGAAATTGGATTAGTTAGGTCATTGTGCTTGACTGAGGTAGACTTGAAGGCCGAAGTGCCTTTCTCTAACCTGTAGACCTCTATGACTCTAATTTCTTTTTAAAAATCATGCTCATTCCTCCTGATTACCTTAAACTTTTCTAATTGAAGCTATAGAACAGGATGTTTCTCCTGTGGCAGAATTTCAGAATGAGGTTTTGCCCATTTAAGACAGAAGGCAGTTAATCTATAGAATTCCTACCACAGAGGGCCATCAAGGTTGGATGATTAAGTATGTTCAAAGCTATGTAGATGGATTTTTAAACAGTAAGGAAAACAGATGTTATGAGATAAGGCAGGAATGTGGAGTTGAGAATTACCAGATCAGCTATGATCTCATTGTACGACAGAGAAGACTTAATGTGCAGAATGTCCTACTTCCGCTCCTACTTCTTATGATTTATGATCTCTTTAATGATCGATTCTAATATTTCCTCATGACAGGCATCGAGCTAACTGGCCGACAGTTGTCTGTTTTCTACACTGTCCATCCTTCAGTGTTATATATGCTACTGACTAGTCCAATGGAACTCTTCCTGAATCTAGGGAATCTTAGAAAATTAACACCAATGTATCTGCTACCTCAGCCTTCAGTTTCTTTGTACCAAGTCCCTTGTGATTGTAATTTTGCTAAATTCCTCCCTCCTTTCCACCTCTTGATTTACAACAATAATTTTAATCTTTTTTGAATCCTATATTGTGAAGGGAAAGGCAAAATACTTGTTAATTTCATCCACCACTTTCTCATCATCTACTATTAGCTTCCCATTCTCTCGCTGGAGGATTAATATGCACTTTACTTACTCTTTTCCTTTTAAATAACCTGTAGAAACTCTTGCTATCTGTTTTTACATTGCCAGCTAATTTTCTGTTATACTCTAATTCTTAGAACAATAAAAAAAATTACAGGTGCCAATAACTATTATAAACAAAGTAGACTCGAGTAGAAAGTACATATTTATCTGCTCAGAATGAGATGATGCAAACAATTTTATAAAGTTAATCTATCAGCTATCTGAAATGTGCCATAGCAAGACAAATTTCCAAAATTAGTAATCAATTTGTAAAGATCGAATAGTCGTTACAATTGGCTCACTTTAATTCAACAATCAAAGGTTCTAATATTATAATGAAGTACCACTGGTATCAAGATTGCATAATAAATATATACCTTGTTCATCTTCTTCAGATTCTTCATTTTCTTTATTAATTGATGTTACCTTGCAAAAAATAAGCAATGTCAATGTATAAAAAAGACATCATCACAAATAAAGATTTCAGTCAAATAAAAGTGAACAATGAAAGTACGATACATCATCTATGCACAATGGCAACTCAACACAATATGCAGTTAAACCATGTTACTCAGAAAGATGCCAGGGTCTGGATTTTTTTGCTCAAATTAAGGCAAGAATTGGCCTCCTTCTGCACTCAACGATTCTGTCTCTGCAAGTCCTGCAGACTCCGCCATCTTATGCTTTCCCTCTGCTTTGTACCACCTTGCCTTCATCCACCTCAACACTAAACTCCAGAAATCCCTCTCCTCCAACCTCCCCTTCTCTTTAAAACACATCTCTTTTGTCACCACCCCAAATATCTACATTATCAAACTTGCCGTTTTCATTATACGTGCTTTACCTAATCCTATCTCCTGCAATTTCTAACTCTACTTTATCTGCAGGCCACACACCATCTGTCCTCTGTACTACAGGTTTTTGCTTGTCCTCAGTCGCTGTTCCATTTCCAACTTGCCTTTCTCCCATTCCTCTTGCCTTCGTCCGCATTGTGTCCTGTGTTATTGTTCTCACTTGGCACGGGCCCTGTTAAACTTACTAACTCCAGTTGAGTGAAGATTGTTCCTGTCTGTACTTGTCATTACCAATACAACATGTTAAAAATGCTGTTTTTCTGTGACTCCTGTCATAAACCTCACTGCCAGTTGTGTCAATTTGAATAATATTCAGGATGGAGACCTCATTGATCTGTCTGACTTAGATATTAACATTGAACAGTATTGCACACGAATGGGCCCTTCGGCCCATGATGTTGTGCTGAACATGATACCAAATGAAACCAATCCCTTCTGCCTGCCCTTGGCCCATATTTCTCCATTCCTTGCATATTCATGTGTTTATCCAAAAGTCCCTTAAATGCCCATAAATATTTTCATATTGTTCATCTCTACTGTAGTTCCCCACTTTTGTTTGGCACTGTGGCTTGAGCCACCCAGGTCCAACTGCTACCTTGACGTTTCCTTTCTTTCATGCTGGTTAAGGTTTAATTTTAATTTTATCCATGCATTTATTTTAATTTCTACCCATCCGTAGACCAACTGATAAGCGCACAGCTCACAATGACTTCTCTATTTTTCAATTTCTCAATTGTACCTCCCTTTGTTGCATGTGCAACATAATTTCTACCACTTCATCATTTCTTTACTCCCACTTTAGCATCTGCAAGGTAATTCCATCTTTCCTCTGTGTTATTTGTTTATGCTTCTCCTTTTCCTCAGTTCTTTTGTTCTGTTCTTCCCCAAATGCTGCAAATCTGCAAAACCTTTTAGTTCTGGGAAAAATGTATATCTGAAACTAAAACTACCTTTTGTTCTTTCAATCTACATAACAGAAATATTATACGGTAGGAGGTTCAGCCTTATTCTATCAAAAACCGTGTTTCTTGTAGAAGCTGACAGAACATGGTGATTCATTTGCAATCTTTGAATTTGCAGTTGTGTGTAAGGAGTTCCTTAAATTAATATGCTCCATCTCATGTTCAAATGCACTTTTGAGATGGAGCCATCTAACGCACACTCTTTATACAGCATGTGGTCGAAAAATCTAATAATGGGTTCACCATTTCTGTCTAAGCCTAGCCTCACCAGTTCATGTCACATTGGGATTCTGACAGCTTCACGTTCTACACTATCAAAGCTATTCTGCGGGACAATTGCTATCCTGATCAGATCATTGTGCAATTTGAGAAAAAACAATCTCGGAATTGGACAAAAGGCTATTAGTTTTGGACTTAAAAAGAGCCCATGGACTATCTCAAATTACCCTAGAAAAGCAAAAGTATCTCAAAAGTTTGAGCAACAGTTTAGTCAAGCCACTTGACACTGCTACTAACAATAGGATGCTGACTTTAGTCCAAAAACACATTCTGCCCACAAGCACGTTAGCAATATTGTGTTTAAGTTTCAGTATTGGTGCAATGCCAGGTAAATGGGCTACATGTCCCAACAAGTTACTTACCTGCATCAAACAGCACGTTCCTTGGATTATTTGTGATCGGGAGACTATATACCATTCAATCTGCCCATGTTTGCAAAATCCAAAACAAAATATCTACTGTTAACTATGGTTCTGTGATTGGATATCAGATTTGAACAACCCTCTGGTTCATTTATGGTTGCTAGAAGTGACAAACATTCATATGAAGAAACCCATTCTCTGCAGGAGGGATACTTTGAATCCTGGTGCCTTTTTTGAGTTACCTAAGAGTTGAGGGAGGTTACAGTTTCCTGTTGTTTATTCCATGTCAACACCTCAGCCAATTACTTGCAAATAAATCAGTACCTTTTTCTCTTGTGATACAAATTATTGTGACCACTTGAAATTTGGCATTCTTACATTTGTCGTGATGAGTGCAAGACAAACAACTTCAGCAACACGTCACTCATTTCAGCAATGTGCAAGTTCTGTAGTACCAAACAAATGTATTTTTTTAAATTTAGTAATACACATGTCGAAAACTTACAAAACCCATCATGCTAAAGTAATAGGAGCTTCTCTGAACAAATTAGGGTAAACTGGGAAAGTTAGGGTATGAACATCAGATATCCAACCTGTTCACTTAAATCATTTTCTTTTTCATTAACAAATTTGGATTCTTCTTTTGCCATTGTTTCACCATTATCCATCTCATCCACATTCTCAATCAATTCTTCATTATTCTCTTTTTCATGTTTCTCATCTTCAACTTCTTCATCTTGTAGAATCTCCTTCTGCAAAGAAAGATAATTTATCTTGATATACATTATATTTCCATCCAGATATACATTATATTTCCATTGGAAGGAAACTACAAGAAAACAAAAATGCTGAATATTCTATGATGATGATATGCTGGAGTTAATTTTTTGAAAAGAATTGTTAAATGGATAATACATAATAGTATGTGCTTATATTTATATAGTGCCTCATTTAGGTAAATATGCAAGTAATTAATTTGCAAAGTCCTGACCTTATACATACTAAGGCCAAGTATTATAATAAACGGTATGATGAGAAATGTCTTATACATTATGTCCTATGCAAAACTGAGGTGCTGCAATGACTTTTTGAAAACTGATGTGATTTTTAAAAATGTTGCTAGAAAGCAGACATTTCCTCTATGAACACCAGGCATAAAAATTTAGCTGCTAGTAAAGCAAAGCTCTGTGTATAAACTGAAGCACCAATTCTCAGAGTTCTGTTACTATGTCACCTTGCTACCAGTTTATCAACTGTGCATTACAAATGGCAGACATTGGTAGCTACAGTATTGTAGCCATCTTATATATTTTTACACATAGGTTGCACTTTTCCCTTTAGTGTTATTATCTGTTGACATAAATAAACTGCATCCACACTGTTAAGAAACATTTAGTTTACTTTATTAATCCTTCTTGGACTTTGCAAGAACACTGAATATTGCAATGTCAAACCTTTTCACGGTTCATTTAGGCAACTGTCCATTTTGAAAATTGTTAATTACAGTTGACAATGTATTCCTATTATCAGAAATAAATCTATACTTAACAGAAATTCCACACTTCTGTTTATGTAATTAAGTTTATTGTAGCATACCATAACAAGTCAGTTAAATATGTATAAATCTTTAGGAATCCTATAAAAACTATCTGGGAGCTGGAAGTTGGGACCATGGTTGGTGGGAAAGACATTTCTGGATTATACTATTTGGTTTGATAAATCAAATTTAAAACTACAGTTATTTCTAAGACGATAAACATTGCCATATTTTAAACATTTACCTCAGCTATTTATAATCTTTACTTCCAAAGGCAGTTATTTTAAAACATAGAAATATGAATTAATTATAATGGATACAATCCCTAATTGGAAAACTAATTGTTGAAATCTTGGTATCAGCTCAAACAGGTACTCACTCAGCTTTTTACTCTACACATTACGCTACCACAAATATTCTGTCTCAAACAGCTAAGCTGAAAAGAAATTCAAGCTTAACAAGGCCTTCTTAGTGAGAGGTTGGCCTTTTTCCATCAAAGTCCTCTGTTTAATAATACTGTTTCTTTAATGGCTCTATCCACATGAGATGCCAAGATTAACAAATAAAATCTATATAATAATTCCTTTAAGATGATTTAGCTTTGCTTTATATATTTTGAACCATTAAAGTATCCCTTTTCCTCCAAATCTGAAAGTAAATAGGCTAAGGTTTACTAATCGTTTGAAATTGCATACAGTGATTCTCAAGCCACTATACTGCCATTTTGAATGATCCACTTTTACTTTTTTTAATTCTATCATGGGATGTGGGTATCGCTGACAAGCAATTTTTGCCTACACATAATTGCCAAAATAAAGGGCCATTTCACAGCACAGTTAAGAGTTCATCAAGTGCTGCAAAACTGAAGTCATCTCCAGGCCAGACCAAATAAAGGTTTCTTTCCCTAAAATGTATTAGTGAACCAATGGGTTTTTTATATCAATCAATGATAGTTGCCATCATCTCCATCACTAAGACTAGCTTTATACTTCAGATTTACTGTTTAAAAATGATTATTCGATGGTGCTACGTGGACATTCCTACACTAGCATTTATTAACCACCCATAATTGCCTAAAGTTTTAGCAAAGATCTGTAGCTCAGGCTGTGGGTGAGGTCATTGCCCTAACTGCCCTTCAGCACATTGTGCTGAGCTACCTTCTTAAACTGCAGCAGTCTTTAGGGATTTAGGAAATGTGTTTTAGGATTTTGAAACAGTGACAGTGCAGGAACAATTATAGAGTTCCAAATCCGAATGGTGCTTGGCTTGGAGGAGAACTTTCAAGTAATGGTGTTCCCATGCACCTGCTGCATCTGGGTGATAGACGTCATAGGTTTGAAAGTTGCTGTCAAGGGAGTCTGCATGAGATGCTGCAGTGTACCTTGTAGATTGTATACCCTGATGCCATCTTGCATTTGTGGTGAAGGGAATCAATGCTAAAGGAAGGTCATGGAGGGCAAATAGTTCAGTTGCTTTGTCTTGGATGGCATTGAGTTATTGATCGTTGTTTGAGCTGGTTGCCATAGTAGTCACTTTTAGCAAAACAAAACACATTTATTATATTAAGAAAAACAATATACAGTTTTCTAAAGACAACAAGGTGCAGGGCTGGATGAACACAGCAGGCCAAGCAGCATCAGAGGAGCAGAGAGGCTGACGTTTCGGGCCTAGACCCTTCATCAGAAAAGGGGGAGGGGAAAGGGGTTCTGAAATAAATAGGGAGAGAGTGGGAGGC
>NC_063342.1:42478328-42500296 GCF_021869965.1 Rhincodon typus | reverse complement strand
AGGGTCTAGGCCCGAAACGTCAGCCTTCCTGCTCCTCTGATGCTGCTTGGCCTGCTGTGTTCATCCAGCTCTACACCTTGTTATCCCTGGTACTGCAGTTGGCTCAGCTGTACAGAACGGGAGGAAGAGAAATGGAACAGTAATAGTGATGGAGATTTGTTTATTAGGAGAACAGACAGGCATTTCTGTAACGTGACTCCAGGATGTGTGCTGCCTTGCTGGTGCATAGGTCTAGGATGTCACAGAGTAGGTGCAGGACACTCTTCTAGAGGTGGTTGAATAACCAGAGATCATGATCCATGCTAGTACCAACAGCATAGCTAGGATGGGAAACAAGGTCCTGAAAGCAGATTTCGAGGAGCTCAGAAGCAGACTATAAAGCAAGGCAGTGAATACAGTAATCTCAGGATTAGCATTCCCATGTACTGGTGAACACACAAAAAGGAGAATTAAGCAATTGAAAATGTGACTGGAGAAATGGTATAGGAGGGAATCAAATTTCTGAGGTGTTGGGTTCGATTCTGGGGAAAAAGAGACGTGTGCAACATTGACAGGTAACATTTAAGCTGGATCATGACTAATATCCTTACAGGGAAATGTACTGCTGCTGCTGTTGGTAACTGTTTAAACTAGTTTGGGATGGGGCAGACACACTAAGAGGAAACTCAGATTGGAGGGAAGCAAAACTGGTAAAGGGCATAGAAAAATACTTAGCAAACTTAGAAGAAAGATTAAGGAATGGCAAGCATAAAATTGAATCAGAATACCAAATAATGTTAAAAAGGCAGATTTAACAGGACTCTATCTGAATGCACATTGCATTCACGAAATGTTTGATTAATTTAAGACACAAATATAGATCGTTGGGTATAATTTAGTTACCATTATAAAGATGTGGCTATAGTGTAACCAAGATTGGGAACTGACAATGCAAGGATACTTGTCATTTAAGAAGGAAAAGCAAAAATGAAAGGGAGATGTAGTAGCATTCTTAGAGTCATAGAAATCTACAGCACAGAAAAAGGCCCTTTGGCCTACTGCATCTGTTAGTCAAAAACAACCAGAAGGGTCCAGACCCGAACATCAGCTTTCCTGCTCCTCTGATGCTGCTTGGCCTGCTGTGTTCATCCAGCTCTACACCTTGTTATCTCATCTAACCGTTCTGATCTCATTTTCCAGCACTTGATCCCTAGCCTTATGAATATCTAAATACTTAAATGTTGTGAGGGCTTCTGCTTGGACCACCTTTACAGACAGTAAGCTCCAGATTACCACTACCCTCCGAGTGAAAAAGATTTTCTTCACATCTTTTCAAAACCTTCTGCCCCAATTCATTGATCCTTCCACCAGGGGGTAAAGTTTCTTCTTGTCTACCCTATCTATGCCCCTCATAATTTTATATATCTCAATCACTTCCCCTCTCAATCTCCTCTGTTCTAAGGAAAACACCTGTCTGTCCAATCTCTCTTCAGAGCTGCAATTCACCAGCCCAAGCAACATCCTGGTAAATCTCTGCAGCTTGTCCAGTGCTATCCCTCCTATATGGATTCTAGAACTGCACACAATATTCTAGCTGTAGTCTAACCAACATTTTATGTAATTCCAGCATAATCCCCTGATCTTAAATTCTATGCCTCAAGTAACAAAGGCAAGTATACCATAAGTCTTCCTAACCAATTTCTCCACCTGTCCCAATACTTTGAGGAACCCGTGTACATACGTTTCTCGGTGCTTCCCAGGATCCCACCATTCATCATGTATTCCCTTACTTTATTTGTCCTGCCCAATGCATCATCTCATATTTATCTGGATTGAATTTCATTTAACACTGATCAGTCCCTCTGACCAGCCTGTCTATATCCTCCTGTAATGTAAGGCTGTCTCCCTCACTATTATTTACCACCCGCCAATTTTTGTATTGTTTGCAAACTCACTGATCAACCCTCCTACATTCAAGGCTAAATCATTTAAATAAACCACAAGCAGCAAGTGCTCCAACACCGACTCCTGTGGGATCCCACTGGACACAAACTTGCAGCCTGAAAAGCACCCCCGGCTTAGTGTCACTCAGCCAATTCTCAATCCAATTTGTCAAAATTCTTTGGATCCCGTGGGCTCTCACCTTTACTGTCAATGTCCCATGCAGGATTTTATCAAAAGCCTTGCTGAAGTCCAGGTAGACCACATTAAAAACATTGCCCTCATCTACACACTTGGTCACCTCTTTGAAAAATTTAATCAAGTTGGTCAGACATGACATCCCCTAACAAAACCATGCTGACTGTTCTTAATTAATCCCTGCCTCGTTAAAAGCAGATTAATTCTGTCCCTTAGAACTGCTTTCAAATGTTGCCCCACTACTGAGGTTAAACTGACCAACCTGTAGTTTCTTAGTTTACACCATGCTGCCTTCTTGAATAAGAATTAGGAATGAACTCGGTACATTACTGAGAGAGGATCAAGATGTAGAATCAGTTTGGATGCAACTAAGAAACAATAAGGGGCAGCAGATATTGCTGGGAGCTGTTTATAGGCCCCCAGATAGTAATAGGAATGTTAGGCACTTTGTTTTCATTCTACCATTCAATGGTCATTTCCATATACCTGCATTTGGCCCATATCCCTTAATACCTTCACTTAATAAAAAACTATCTCAGATTTAAAATTAACAACTGATCCAGCACCCAGGTTGATTGGATTGGTGGAAGGTAGACTATAAAAGCATCTTTAGGTGTGTGGAAAGATTAACTCGGGCAAACTACAGGTGGTGACAGGAATTTATAGTGGAGAACAGGGAAATGAAGGGGAAACTGATCAACTACTCTGTAGCTGTCTTTATGGAAGATGATACAGGAATACTTCTCCTACAATTATTATGCAACTAAGTGACTTGTGAATCTGAGGAACTAAACAAAATTAGTACTGGTAAAAGATAATACTTCAAAAATTAACTGGATTGAAAGTTGACAAAATCCCCTAGATCAGCTACATCACAGAGTTAAAGGAGAAAGCGACAGAAATAGTGGTTAACTTCCAAATTTCTTTAGATTATGAAAAGGTTCCTGCAGATTGGAATGTAGCAAATGTAACCTCTAAGAAGGGAGTTAGAGGCAGAATGGAGAACTACATTGCTGTTAGTTTGACGTAAGTAGTAGGGAAAGTGCTAGTGTCTAAGAGACCCTAAAATAGGTGCAGAAGTAGGCCATTCATGTCAGCTCTGCCATTCAATGAGATCATGGCTGATCTGATGATCCTCATCTCCACATTTCTGCCTTTTCCCTATAATCCTTGATTACTTTGCTGATTAAAAACCTGTATATCTCAGCTGTAAATCAACTGAGCGACCTAATCTCAGCAGTCCTCCACGGTAAAGAATGCCATAGGTTCATTACCCTCGGAAAGAAGAAATTCCTCCTCACATCAGTCTTAAATGAGTGACCCCTTATTCTGAGATTATGCCCACAGTTCTGAAACTTGCTCTTAAGTAGAAATAAACTTTCTGTATCTACCCTGTCAAGTCCCCAAGAATCTTGTATGTTTCAATAGGTCACCTCTCATTCCTTTAAACAGTTGCAGGTTGCCATTCTGAAAATGCTCCCCTTGTCCTAATTCTCTGCATTCTATTAGTTATCAAATCCTCTATCCAAGCTCAGAGTAAGTGAAGTTACCACAGTCTCAGAGGACCATAGGGTCACTCTCTCATGAAACACAAGTGGCAGCGAGTTTAACCTGAGGGTCTACAGCTATTCACATTTATAAATTATTTTGATGTGGGAATGAATTGTAAATATTTTCAAATTTATGGATGACACAAAATTATATGAAGGAGGCTTCAAGATGCTAAGGGAATCAGCAATAATATGCCAGATTTTTTTACACGTATGTGAGGAATAAGAGAATGACCAGAGTAAGGATAGAGCCGATCAAGAATTATAAAGGGAATTTGTGCACGGAGCCTAAAGAGATAGGAGAGGTTCTTAATGAATACTTTTCTTCGGTATTCACAACTAAGAGGGACCTAGTTGTAGGGGAGGACAGTGTGAAACAGGCTGGTAGGCTAGAGGAGGTGAATGTTAGTAAGGAAGATGTACTAGGAATTTTGAGGAACTTGAAGATAGATAAAGTCCCCCAGGCCTGATGGGATTTATCCAAGGATTCTATGGGAAGCGAGGGAAGAGATCGCAGGGCCTGTGGCGATGATCTTTTCGTCCTCACTGTCCACGGGTATAGTGCCGGAAGATCGGAGAGTGGCAAACGTCATTCCCTTGTTCAAAAAAGGGAATAGGGATAACCTCGGAAATTACAGGCCACTTAGTCTTACTTCAGTGGTGGGAAAATTATTGGAAAGGGCTCTGAGAGATAGGATTTATGATCACTTGGATAGGCACAGTTTGATTCATGATAGTCAGCATGGATTTGTGAGGGGTAGATCATGCCTCGCAAACCTTATTGAATTCTTTGAAGAGGTGACCAAACACGTGGATGAAGGTAGAGCAGTGGATGTGGTATACATGGATTTAAGTAAGGCATTTGATAAGGTCCCCCATAGTAGGGTCATGCAGAAGGTAAGGAGGCATGGGATAGGGGGAAATGTGGCAGATTGGATTCAGAATTGGCTGACCCTTAGAAAAAAAAGGGTGGATGGAAAATATTCAACATGGTGCTCAGTTATGGGTGGTGTACCACAAGGATCTGTTCTGGGTCCCCTTCTTTTTGTGATTTTTGTAAATGATTTGGATGTAGGAGTGGAAGGGTGGATTAGTAAGTTCGTGGATGATACGAAGGTGGGTCAAGTTGTGAATAGTACAAAGGGCTGTTCTAGGATGCAGAGCTGGGCTGAGAAGTGGCAGGTGGAGTTTAACCCTGAAAAGTGTGAGGTGATTCATTTTGGAAGGAAAAACTTGAAAGCAGAATACAGGGTTAATGGAAAGATTCTTGGCAGCGTGGAGGAGCAGAGGGATTTTGGGTTCATGTCCACAGTTCCCTGAAAGCTGCCACCCAGGTGGATAGAGTTGTTAAGAAGGCGTATGGTGTGTTAGCTTTCATTAATAGAGGGATTGACTGCAAGAGCCATGAAGCTATGCTCCAGCTATACAAAACCCTGGTTCAGCCACATCTGGAGTATTGTGTCCCGTTCCGGTTGCCTCATTACAGGAAAGATGTGGAAGCATTGGAAAAGATGCAGAGGAGATTTACCAGGATATTGCCTGGAATGGAGGGAAGGTCTTACGAAGAAAGGTTGAGAGAGCTAGGGCTTTTCTCTTTAGAACGACGAAGGATGACAGGTGACTTGATAGAGGTGTACAAAATGATCAGAGTATAGAGTGGACAGCCAGAGACTTTTTCCTAGGGTGAAGGTAGCTATTACAAGGGGGCATAGTTTTAAAGTGAGTGGAGGTAGATATAGGAGAGATGTCAGAGGTAGGTTCTTTACTCAGAGAGTGGTAGGGGCGTGGAATCATTTCTGGAGAGGGTAGTGGAGTCGGCCTCATTGGGGCATTTAAGCGGCTATTAGATAGGCATATGGATGATCGTATAAGGTAGGGGCTGAGGTTAGATCGACCTTAGGTTTAGGGTAAAAGTTCGGCACAACATCATGGGCCGAAGGGCCTGTACTGTGCTATACTGTTCTATGTTCTATGTCAAATGGAAATAAATGTGAAATTATCCATTTTGTGGAAAAAAAAAGAACAGTTGAATACTTCTTAAATTTCAAGACATGGTGAAGTGTTGATTTCCAAATGTCCCTGTTCATGAGTCACTAAAAGTGAAGATGCAGGTTCAGCAAGCAGTTAGGAAGGCAAATGGAATGTTGGATATCACTGCAAGAGAATTTCAGTACAGAAATCAAGATGTCTTGCTGCAATTGTATTGAGCCTTGGTAAGATAACACCTGTAGTATTGCATAAAGTTTTGGTCTCCTATCAAAGGAAGTATATAATTGCAATAGAGAAAGTGCAATCGAGTTTCACCAGACAAATTCCTAGCATGGCAGAATGTTTAATTAAGAAAGTTAAGGAAAATGGGCCTGTATTCTCTAGAGTTTGAAGAAGGACAGGTGATTTCATTGAAACTCACAAAATTCTTATTGGGCCTAACAAGAGGGATGAAGATAAAATGTTCCTCCTGGCCGGTGATTGTACACATAATCTCAGGATAAGGGGTAGACCTCTTAAGACTGAGATGAGGAGGAATTTCTTATTCAGAGAGTGATGAATTTTTGGAATTCTCTACCCCAGAGGGCTGCAGAAACTTAATCACTGAACGAGTTCAAGACAGAAATCAATAAATTTCTGGAGAATATTGACACCAAAGGATAGGAAGACTTTATGGGAAATGGGCACAGAAGCTAAACAATGACTTTGCACAGAATTTCATAGGGGCCTGAGTGAAGTATGCAATGGCAAGATATATGGCAGAATTGGGTGAGAAGTTCAGCAAGGCCTACCTCAATGTTGGGAGCAACTCGCTGCATTTTTATGCAGTTGCCAAGTAGGGAGGTGTATTCTCTCTAGGCATTGGTGAGTTGCCAATTAAAGGGAACTATAGCTTGTTAAATGCTTCATTAATACTGTGACATGGCTTATTAATATTCAGCTTCCTGTCTTACCAAATGCACTGAATAATGTAGATGTCAGGAATTCTTGACATGGAAGTACCTGGCAAATTCAGCACACTGCTGGCTGAGAGAAGCTTCCATGTTGTTCAGCACAAAGCAATATCTCAGGGCACAATCTACAGGCACCAGCCACACACACCCCTTGTCCATGGCCATTGGATCTGATATACACCAATCCCTCATGATCATAATGGCATCTCTCTGATACACTTGCATACCAGAGCACAGTAACAACTATCATTGAAGGCTGCTGAAGAGCACTGTGCATACAGGGTCAGGCACCCAGCTCACAGATTGCAGCAGTTTGCATCTCAAGGCTTGTTCATTTGTTCTTTTAGTGCCCATTTGCATGCTTGCACTATACATGTTTTACTTTTCCATGCCTGTCAGTACTTTGGTGATTCAGGCAGAACCAAAGGCCATCAGTACTTCTTGTTTTGTGTAGACACACAGTCTGCTCATCATTAGGGAATTGTGCAAGGGGGTCTTGTGGTTGCATTCCTGAAGGGCATGCAGTGATGTCAATCTAACACATACAGCTTGGGCCAGCTGTCTTCATGGCAAACAGACTGCACACTTATTCAACCAAACGGCCATGTCCAAAACTAACTGGGGGCCAGTTCTCACTCCAGTCAAGGGGTGGCAGAACACTTGTCTGTAAGGGGACACCAGTATCATCAGTCACAGGCACAGCCCACACACAGTTCAGTGGCTTGGCCATGGTCAGTCACCAACTTGGCCCAGTTAAAGTTGGAAGAACAGTCTGACTACAGTCAGCAAGTGGCAAAGGTCAGTCCTACAGGGTCAGCAGCAGCAGTCAGGAAACTTGTGCATTGTCAGTCACTGAGCTACAAACACAGTGGTCAGGGATCTGGTCAACACAACAAAGGCAGTCAGAGTCCTGGGGGCCTAATGGCTGATCATTGATAGAGTAGGGGGCAGCAGGGTGACATGTCAAAAGGTGTTGGGGAGCAGAGACTGGGGCTGGGGAGAGCAGGGGCATGCTTGGAAGTAGGGACAAAGACAGTGATGGGGGTAAACTCAAGGTGTATAGGGGATATATGGAACAGCATTGGTGGGCATGGAAGAGGGGCTATTGACAGTGATCACCAGCATGGCCTCCATGGGGAGCATAGATGACAATGTGGGCATTATTAAAGAGTAATGTCAGCTTTCAGGGGCAAGGAGGACAATTGCAGGTGAAGATCAATGTGGAGGAAGGGATATGGGTAGAATGGGCTAAAAGGGTACAGTGAGGCAAAAGGGGACTTGGAGATTTGAGGTGGGGGTGGGGGATGGTGGTATTGGCAAACAAGCAGAGCCAATACTGATGGTATGCCCTGTGAGTTTGCATTCCCAACCATCACGTGCTGTTTTCTGGATGCAAAATGCAACTGGTAATTGGCTGGGCTATTGCCCAGGGAGAGTGGAGTTGTGCCAGTTTGATGGGCAAAAGCATGGGATCCATATCTGCTAGATACTAGGACATTGAAGGGACAAATACATGAAGCATGCGTTGCAAACTAGTGCTAAATTTTATTTGAAATCATGTTTTCAACCATTTGTCCTGTCTGCATGCATTACATGCTTAAGGAACAAATGCTGATCAAAGGTACTCTGGTGCTTTCAAATCTAACATTGTCATGCAAGTGATACAAATGTTAGAGGCAATGAGTTAAGAGGAGGAGAATGCTGGCCAAAACCATCCTATCACTTGTAAAACTTGATGGGATGATGGGAACGTGTAGTATAATGACTGACTGTCCTGGATTCAATGACAAGTTTCATAAGGTCCCATGAGTTTGGGATGAAAAGTATGTCAGAGGGCAGCAAGCAATCCCTTTTAGATGTAATATGTTGGTTACTCAGCCAATACCAAGTTGGTTCACATAGTCATAGTCATAGAGATGTTCAGCACGGAGACAGACCCTTCAGTCCAACTCGTCCATGCCGACCAAATATCCAAAATAAATCTAGTCCCACTTGCCAGCATTTGGCCCATATCCCTCGAAACCATTCCTATTTGTATATCCATCCAGATGTTTTTTAAATGTTGTAATTGTATCAGCCACCAACACTTCCTCTGGCAGCTCATGCCTTGCACACACCACCCTCTGTGAAACAGTTGCCCCTGAGGTCCCTTTTACATCTTTCCCCTCTCATCTTAACCTATGCCCTCTAATTTTGGACTCCCCCACCCTGGGGAAAAGACCTTATCTATTTACCCTATCCATGCCTCTCATGATCTTACAAACTTCTGTAAGGTCACCCTTCAGGCTCTGACACTTCAGGGAAAATAGGCCCAGCCTATTCAGCCTCTTCCTATAGCTGGCAATATCCTTGCAAGTCTTTTCCAAACTCTTTCAAGTTTGTCCTGATCATATATTGTATATATCACAGTACATTATGGTGAAAAGATGTTTTGAATACTAACAGTTTCCTGTACTGTTTTCAAGCACATTTTTTTTTTAAATTTGTGGGACATGAGAGTCGCTGGTTGGCCAGCGTTTATTGCTCGTCCCCAATTGCCCTTGGCAACCTTCGTTCAAGCCTGGATAGAAGAGCTGAATTCCAGAGGTGAGGTGAGAGTGACAGCCCTTGGCCCTTAACATCAATGCTGCATTTGACCAGGTGTGCCATCAAGGAGCACTGGCAAAACTGGAATCAATGGGTATTAAGGGGCAAACTCTCCTGTGGTTGGAGTCATACCGTGCACGTAGAAAGATGGTCATGGTTGTTGGTGGTTAATCATTCCCATGTACGGGAACACCATCACCTTCAAATTCCCCTCCAAGCTGCTCACCATTCCTAACTTGGAAATATATCGCCATTCCTTCACTGTTGCTGGATCAAAATCCTGGAGTTCCCTCCCTAATGGCATTGTGGATCAACCCACATCAGATGGAATGCAGCGGTTCAAGAAGGCAGCTCACCACCACCTTCTCAATGCTGCAACCAGAATCGTGGTGAAGCAGATGCCAGGACTTCTGAAGATGTGATTCTGGTGCTTGGCGTAGTCTGAGGAGAGCCGTCCAGTATAGCTCAGATAGGGTGCGCTACATCACCTTAGCGTCCTGTGCCTTAAACAATTGGTACAGGAAACGAAGTGATGTCATTGATGCTGCCAAGTTGGAGGAATTGGAGCAGTCTTTCAAGGAGAATGATAGAATGATGCAAACACTGAGCTGGAAGAAGCTGTCCTTGCTGCATTCGCACTACTATGCAGGCAGGACCTGATTGACACCTGGCTCCAGTAGATGGGAGCCGCTGTCAAAGACCGTCGATCATGGACTGAAAAATACGTGGTCTTAAGGGCAGCCTTAAGCCTCTATTGGTTTTGTTTGTGTTTGCTTCTGCTGGCTGTAAGTAAAAGCTCGTGTTTGGAATTGTCCAATTGCTTGTGTATGTGATGTCCCCCTACTGGACAATGAGAATGTGAGGGCATCTAGTGGGCACCAGGGACAAAGTAGTGATCTTGTGGAGAGGGTGTTTAGCTGGATGTGGTAAGGACAGGTAAACTGTGTAGTGTGCCAGTTAAACATTGGCTAGAGAAAGACAATGGGGTTCTGAGCAGGAAGGAGCATCAACTGCGTGCAGCTGAAAGAAAAGGGTATGCGATGGATGTCAGCTCAGAGGACACCCTGCCTTTATTTAAACAGCATTATGGGAAAATACTTTTCAATACTGAAAATGTAAATGAGATTCTCACACTTGATATTAGAGAGAAACATAGGAATGGAACAGAAGGAACTTTTAGTGGAAGTTTGCTGCAAATCAGATTGAAGCAATTTCTTGTAATTCATTATTTTGAACTAATCAGTTACCATAAAGTAACCAATCAACTTCATTAATAGTCAATTCTTCCCTTCATGATTAAGTTTTCAATCTTCTAGTTCTCACTTGTTTCCCGAAAGGAGGAATTAGACTGCCATTATATCGACTCTCAATTTTTCATATATTCATTTCAGTAAATATTCTACTCGTGGCGGAGTGTGCTGTGAACTGATGGTCCTTTCTTTTTATGACTTGAGATGATGAGTGGCTGAGCAGAAGGCAAGTACCAAGTTTGAAAAATGTGAAAAGACAGGACAAAAATGAGTGCAATAGCTTCAGAAGAAAAATGAGAAATTGCAAATAATCCTCAAATCACTGCAAAGACTTTTTAGATTAAATCAGACACACAGTCTAAATGGACTACTCAACAAACCAGGTACACAGCTATTAGAATTTGATCCAGTCCAATGTTTTGTTGATCTGGACGAATACACAGCATGGGAATGGAAAGGAAAATCCAACAATTTTATATTTGCAACTGATTCACAACAGTCTCATTTTGTGTCTGCCAAAGTTGAATTTCATCCCAAATTTTTTCAGTTGCTATGTGTAGAACCATCTATGGCCAATGTAAAAACCCTTTGTCTCAGGGGATTTTCTCTCCCCTTGGGATTTGGTTTACTTTTCTAAAAGTGGTAAATTAGTCTGCTTCATTCACCAATGATACTGGTTTTGGCAGAACTTTTGCATATAAATTACATCCCCTAGATAAATCTAAAGAATTCCACATTTGTGCAGACTAGTCCTGTGTGTCATGATGAATTTAAAAGCTGGCCTATGATAATGAAACTCCAATGCTTCAGACACTGACAGATAAAACACATTTTATGGTATCAGTTAATATCCTGCATGCCAATTTTCAAAAACATACAAGAAGCGATATTGCATTAAATTATCTGGAGATTTTGCTTGATACCAAGGTTTTTCTCCTTTTATGGCCACCCAGGGAAACCCTATTGGTTTTGATAGAGGACTGAAATATTTAGTCAATCTTTTGCTTTTTTTTAAACAAATACAACTGACAAGACACCTACCCAAATAAGGTTTACTGCATTACTGTCCCAGGAAGAAACACGGATCTCAGAAATGCCTAATGAGAAAGGGAACAGGAGAAAGCAGCTACCAAAGCTGTTTCAATCATAGCATGAATGCGGAATTAAATAAATATAAAAATATTCAAAGATGTGTAAAAAAAACAGTTGGAATAGCCTCCTGTCGGTAAATTAGAGTGGAACATAGCCTGTGTTCATCCTACAGATATTTATTTTGGGGAGCTGCCATGTTAATATTGCAGTGGCATCTTGGTACAATATTGCCTGGATCACTGTGCCAGCTGAACATTTCTTTTAAGTTTTGTTTTAAATGTGCTGCTTTCCCAAATAACAGACTAGTGTCAAAGAAGAACAATTCTCACTTTTACTATGATTGATCCTGACCTACTAATACATCTGCTTCAAATATAGCATTGACTGTCAGGAAGCATAGTTCTTCGTTTATTCTATGATATGCAGTGGGTGGACATAATACACCCCTGATCCCAATGCTGATAAAACAGATTAAATAAGGAATGGTGACCTTGTATAATTGCCCAAATTGCTTCCCTCCTACACATCTAAATAATAGTGGGATTGCATTGCTAAGTTTGGATCTCATATCGCTAATGTGAAGCTAGTACCACCATAGTCAAAAAGTATCAAGTAATTGCTCCCCTTGTCAATGTTGCTATCTATTCATTTCTAATAAACCACACTCTTAGTATAAAGGTTTTACAGGGTTGATCAGACTTAAAGTACACCACAATATCATTTCTCAAATATGTTTGAACAAGATAAACTTTAATTAAATACAGTTTGAAAAAAATACAGCTGAATGATCTAAAATTAATTTTTCTACTGTAAAAATATACAATGTACAGTTATTAATATGGTTTAAAAATATAACAAGTGCAGAAGTATATGCAAGTGTGAAAAAATATTTTAAAAATTAGAATAAATCTTGTATGAATAAATAGTTAATTCCTCCAATATCAAATGATACAATTTAAGTTCATTCAAAAATAACTGTGGCAACAGTTCCACATGTAATTAAGAATAGCTTTAATAGCAGTTTTTTTAACATCGTCAAGATAATGTTTTGGTATCCTAATACATTTTGTATGTACGGATGTCATTAGTGAGCCTTTGTCTTGCTACAGGAGGGATAGATTATTGTCTCAGATAGGGTGCACTGCATCCACACCATAGCTGCAACTGTTTCTTCTACATTCCTTAAGCCAGCGCATTTGAAGTCCTTTCACTTTGTGACAATGTAAAATTTATTCTAAAATATTTTCTTGTCAACTTGTTCAGAAATGCTACAACATGCTTCTGAATTAAGTGGATCTGAACCTAGGCCTCCTAGCTCAGACATAGGGACACTGCCACTGTGCCTCAAGGGCTCTAAATTTATCTTACATTATCTCTCATCCAAGCTAAGTAAACCTGATAAAATTTAAATCTGCAAATTGTTTCATTACTTTGAGAGAGACAGAAAACAAATTTCTGTGATGCCAGTTAAATACTCTATGACGCTATGTGTTAAGAATCACAAATTTCAACTCTCAACTAGTTGCATACTCAAATGACACATCCATGTTTCTAGCAACACAATTGCTTCAGCATTCTCTGAGCTATTTTGACTACTGTTATCAATTCTTACTTCTTTAGCCAAAAAGTAAAAGGAGGTATACGTAAGGAAACCGAAGACAGGCAGAGCCCTCAAAGAGTACAAAGATAGCAGGAAAGAACTCAAACAAGGAATTAGGAGGGCTAAAAGGGGCCATGAAGTATATTTGACAAACTGGATTATGGAAAATCCCAAGGCATTTTATACATATATAAGGAGCAAGACATTAGATAATGAAAGGATAGATCTACTCAAGGAGAAAGGACGGAATGTATGCGTGGAGCCGGAAGAAGTGGGTGAGGACCTTAACACATACATCAATATTTACAAAGGAGAAGGACATGGTAGATGGTGAGACGTGTGAGAGGTATGTTGATATCTATGAGATGTCAATATTAAAAAAAGGTGGTGGTGCTGGGTGTTTGAAACCACCAAAAACTACCAGAGGCCAGCACAACAGGATGTAGGACCACTGGGACGTGGGAGCACGCTGCTTCTATTTCTCCATTCTACAAAAAGGCTCCATGGTGGTGTCAGTACCAAAAGTCTTTGTCTCCCTGGATCCTCTTACCCCTTTCTTCGCACTTGAATTTTACATTCGGGTTAGGGAAGAGAGGAGCAGGTCCGAGGCTAAAATTGAAATAAGGAGAACTTCGAGTGCATGAAAGCGGAGCTAGCTGAAGTGATTTGGCAAATTATGGTAAAGGTTGGGTCAATAGAGATGCAATAGCAGACAATTAAGGGAATATTTCAGAGTACTCAGAGCAGATACACTAAAAAAAAAAATTCAAGGGATGGACTCTACCATCTGTGGTTAACAAGAAACGTTAATGAGAGTGTCAAACTAAAACAAAAAGCAACTGTTTCAGCAAAGACAGGTGAGAAGTCAAAAGATTGGATAGAATATAAAAACAGCAAAGAATGGCCAAGAAAATAAAAAGGGAAGGATTACAGAATGAGATAAAGGAAGTCAGAAACATTAAAAAAAACAGAAGGTAAGAGTTTCTATAAACAGTTAAAGCAGAAAAGAATTGGCAAAGTAAATGTTGGTCTTATAGAAAGTGAGACTATAGAATTATAAGTAGAAAATGAGAGAAGAATTGAACGGGAATTTTGCATCAGTTTTCACCATTGAGGAGAGACTAAAATTTCAGGAACAGTGATAAATCGGGAAATAGAAGAGAGGGAAGAACTCTGAAAAAATTCTAATCAACAGAGATGTGGTATTGACTAAATTATTAAAATGAGTTATGGTTTGACAAGCATCTGGGACCTGATGGACTTCATCCTTTAAAGTAGCATAGCCAATGCACTGGATTTAATTTTCCAAAGCTCCCTTGAATCATGGACAGTCCCATTATATTGGATGATAGTGAATGTACCCCGCTTATTTAAATAGAAAAGCAGACAGAAAGCACGAACTGCAGGTCAGTTAGCTTAACATCCATCATAGGGAAAATGTTAGAAGCTATTAATAAAGAAATTAAAACAGCACACTTCAATAACTTCAAGTTGATCAGACAGAGTCAACATGGTTTTGTGAAAAGGAAATGATTTTTAACCAATGTTTTAGAGTCCTTTGAAGATATAACATATCCTGTGGATAAAGGGGAACCAGTGGAAATTCTGTGCTGAGATTTTCATATGGCATTTGATAAAGTACCACACCAAAAGTTATTGTAGAAAATAAAGGCTCATGGTGTAGCAAGTAACATATTGACATGGATAGAGGACTGTGTGACTAACATGAAGCATTAAACATGCATAAATATATTTTTTCAGGTTGGCAAGATGTAATAAGTGATGTAGAATAGGATTCAGTACTAGGATCTCAAATGTTTACAAATTATTTAAATGACTGAGAAGGGACAGAGGTTTTGTTGCCAAATTTAGAAATGACACAAAGATAGATGGGAAAGTAAATTTTGACGAGGACAAAAGGAGATTTACAAAAAGAACTGCACTGTAGGGATTCTGTGATTCTATATGATTCCACATAAATAGGTTAAGTAAGGTGTGGCAAATGGAGTATAATGTAGAAAAATGTGAAATTGTCCATTTTGACAGGAAAAAAGTTTATAAACAGTGAAAGATTACAGAGCTCTGAAATGCAGAGGGATCTGGATGCCCTCGTGCATAAATCATGAAAGGTTAGAACGCAGGTCTAGCAAATAATTAAGGATGCTGGTGAGACAGCATCTAAAATAATGCGCAAAGTAGTGCAAAGTATCAATGTACAATAAAGACATCAGAAGCACTTTAGAGAAGATTTACTAGACCAATGTCTGGAGTGGAGGGGAAGGGGATTGACTTTAAAGGAACAAGTGACAGTTCAACCCCAAACACTTCCTCAGTGTTTCCCTCCCTACCTCCTCCTCTAACCCAAAAAAAAGCACACACAAGCCACTGTGAGGACCAGAAGCAAGGGAAAGAGAGGGATCCAGACAGCATCCTCGGAAGGTGAGTGAGGGAAGACCTACCTCGGGTATTTGCAGCGATAAGTAAGGATAAGAATTTAATAACTTTTCTTAAACAGCTTAATTGGTAATAGAAATGTCAGTCAGTGGGGTTAAGTGCTGCACTTGAGAGATGTGGGAGATCTGCGACGCTTCCAGCATCTTGAATGACTACATCTGCAGGAGGTGCACCCAATTGCAGCTCCTCGCTGACCGCATAGATAGGTTGAAGCGGCAACTGGATGCACTTGGGAGCATGAGGATGGCGGAAAGTGTCATAGACAGTAGTTTTAGAGATGTGGTGATGCCCAAGGTGCAGGCAGATAGATAGGTGACCACTAGAAGGGGCAGGCAGCCAGTGCAGGAATCCCCTGTGGTCATCCCCCTCTCTAACAAGTATACCATTTTGGATACTGTTTGGTGGGGTGGGGTGTGGAGTGACCTATCATGGGATAACACCAGCAGCAAGACTGTTGGCACCACAGCTGGCTCTGTTCTTAACAAGGGAAACACAAAGCGCACTATAGCGGTAGTTATTGGGGACAATATAGTTAATGGTACAGGTAGGTGCTTCTGTGGACGTAAAAGAGACTCCAGGATGGTACATTGCCTCCCTGTTGGTAGGGTACAGGATGACTCTGAATAGGCAGAAAGCATTCTGAAGGGAAAGGGTGAACAGCCAGAGGTTATGGTACATATTGGTACTAACGACATAGGTAGGATGAGTGACGAGCTCCTGCAGCAGCAGTTCAGGAGTTAGGTAGAAAGTTAAACAGCAGGACCTCCAAGGTTGTAATCTCGGGATTACTCCCCGTGCCACGTGCCAGTGAGGCTAGAAATTGGAGGATAGTACAGTTCAACACATGGCAAAACAGATGGTGTAGGAGGGAGGGTTTCAGATATCTGGACCATTCAGATCTCTTCTGGGGTAGATGGGACCTGTACAAGAAGGACAGGTTGCATCTAAACTGCAGAGGCACAAATATTCTGGCTGAGAGGTTTGCTGAGGATTTAAATTAGCTTGGCAGGAGGGTGGGAACCAATGTAAAGGTGAATAGACTGAAAGGGAACTAGAGAATAGGGCCAGTAAGACTCAAAGGAAGAGCAGACAGGGTATGGTTGCTGATCGAAACGGGTCTGGTGGACTGAAGTGCATCTGTTTCAATGCAAGAAGTGTAACAGGTAAGGCAGATGTACTTAGAGCTTGGATTAGTACTTGGAACTATGACGTTGTTGCTATTGCAGAGACTTGGTTAAGGGAGGGACAGGATTGGCAGCTTAACGTTCCAGGATACAGATATTTCAGGCGGAATAGAGGGGCATGTAAAAGGGGTGGGGGAGTTGGACTACCTATTAAGGAGAATATCACAGCTGTACTGCAGGATGACACCTCGGATGGCTCATACAGCGAGGCAATATGGGTAAAGCTCAGGAACAGGAAGGGTGCAATCACAATGTTTGGGTTTACTGTAGGCCTCCCAACAGCCAGCAGGAGATAGAAGAACAGATATGTAGGCAGATTTTAGCAAGATGTAAAAGTAACAGGGCTGTTGTCATGGGTGATTTTAACTTCCCATATATTGACAGGGACTCACTTAGTGCTTGGGGTGCAGATGGGGCAGAGTTTGTAAGGAGCATCCAGGAGGGCTTCTTAAAGTAGTATGTAGCTAGTCCAACTAGGAAAGGGGCCGTACTGGACATAGTACTGGGGAATGAGCCTGGCCAGGTGGTCGACATCTCAGTAGGGGAGCAGCTCGGGAACACTGATCACAATTCAGTAAGCTTTAAGGTACTGATGAGTAAAGATAAGTGTAGTTGTCAGGTGAAGGTGCTAAATTGGGGGAAGGCTCATTACAACAATATTAGGCAGGAACTGAAGAATATAGATTGGATGCAGATGCTTGAGGGCAAATCAACATCTGATATGTGGGAAGCTTTCAAGTGTAAGTTGCTGGGAACTCAGGAATGGTACGTTCCTGTACGGATGAAGGATAGGTATGGCAAGTTTAGGGAATCTTGGATAACGAGAGATATTGTGAGCCTAATCAAAAAGAGAAAGGAAGCATTTATCAAGGCTAGGGGGCTGGGAACACACAAAGCAAGGGCAGAATACAAGGAAATTCGAAAGAAACATGCAAGGAGTCAGGAGGGCTAAAAGGATCATTGGCCAACAGGATTAAGGAAAATCCCAAAGCTTTTTATACGTATGTAAAGAACAAGAGGGTAGCCAAGCAGACGGTTGGCCCACTCAAGGGCAGGGAAGAGAATTCTTATGTGGAGCCAGAAGAAACGGGTGAGGTATTAAATGAGTACTTTGCATCAGTATTCACCGTAGACAAGGATTTGGTGGATGATGAATCTGGGGAAGGGTGTGTGGATATTTTGAGATCATGTTGAGATCAAAAGGAAGGTGGTATTGGGGGTCTTGAAAAACATTAAGATAGTCAAGTCCCCAGGGCCTGATGGGATATATCCCAGAATACTGACAGAAGCAAGGGAACAAATTGTTGGGACCTTTAGAAAAATCTTTGTATCCTCACTGGCTACAGGGGCGGTCCCAGAGGATTGGAGAATAGCCAATGTTGTTCCTTTTTTTAAGAAGGGTGGCAAGGATAATCCAACTACTTACAGGCTGGTGAGGCTTACGTTAATGTTAGGGAAATTATTGGAGAGGATTCTTCGATACAGGATTTACTCCCACTTGGAAATAAATGGGCATATTAACGAGGGCAACATGATTTTGTGAAGGGGACGTCGTGTCTCACTAACTTGGTTGAGTTCTTTGAGGAAGTGACGAAGATGATCAATGAGGGTAGGGAAGTGGATGTTATCTACATGGACCTCAGTAAGGCCTTTGACAAGGTCCCTCATGGCAGGCTGATACAGAAGGTAAAGTCACACAGGGTCAAAGGTGAGCTTGCAAGATGGATAAAAAAACTGGCTCAGTCATAGAAGACAGAGGATAGCAGTGGAAGGGTGCATGTTTGAATGGAGGGCTATGACTAGTGGCGTTCCTCAGGGATCAGTGTTGGGACCTTTGCTATTTGTAATATATATAAGTGATTTGGAGGAAAATGTAACTGGTCTGATTAGTAAGTTTGCCAATGACACAAAGGGTGGTGGAATTGCGGACAGCGATGAGGAACGTCAGGGGATACAGCAGGATACAGATCGGTTGGTGACTTGGGCAGAGAGGTGGCAGATGGAGTTTAATCCGGTAAAATTTGAGGTAATGCATTTCGGAAGGTCTAATCCAAATGGAAAATATACAGTAAATGGCAGAACCCTTAAGAGTACTGATAGGCAGAGGGATCTGGGTGTACAGGTACACAAGTCACTGAAAGTGGCAACGCAGGTGGAGGAGGTGGTCAACAAGGCACATAGCATGCTTGCCTTCATTGGCCCGGGCTTTGAGTTTAAAAATTGACAGATAATGTTGCAGCTTTATAGAACCTTAGCTCAGCCGTGTTTGGAATACTGTGTTCAATTCTCGTTGCCACACTACCGGGTGGTGGCTTTAGAGAGGGTACAGAAAAGATTTACCAGGATTTTGCCTGGTATGGAGGGCATTAGCTATGAGGAGAGGTTGGAGAAACTTGGGTTGTTCTCACTGGAACGACGGAGATTGAGGGGCGACCTGATAGAGGTCTACAAGATTATGAAGGGCATGGACAGAGTGGACAGTCAGAAGCGTTTTCCCAGGGTGGAAGAGTCAGCTACCAGGAGTCATAGGTTTAAGGTGCGAGGAGCAAGGTTTAAAGGTGATGTACGAGGCAAGTTTTTTACACAGAGGATGGTGGGTGCCTGGAACTTGCTGCTGGGGGTGGTAGAGGAAGCAGATACGATAGTGACTTTTAAACAGCGACTTGACAAATACATGAACAGGATGGGAATAGAGGGATATAGTCCCCGGGGCATTTTAGTTGTGATGGGCAGCGTGTCGGTGCAGACTTGGAGGGCCAAAGGGCCTGTTCCTGTGCTGTAATTTGCTTTGTTCTTTGTTCGACAGGCTAGCTTTGTATCGAATGGAATTTAGAAAATTAAGAGGTAGTTGATGTTTAGATGTACAGAGGATGTTTCCTCTTATGGGAGAATCTAGACCCAGGGGTCACTGTTTCAAAATCATGGGGTATCCATGTAAAAGAGAGATGAGGTACATTTCTTTTACTCGGAGGGTCATGAGTCTTTGGAACTCTCTTTCTGAAAGGTGGTGGCAGCAAAATCTGAATATTTCTAAAACAAAGAGATAGATTGTTGTTCAGCAAGGAGCTGAAAGTTTATCAGGGGTAGGCAGAAATGTGGATTTGGGGTTACAATCAGATCAGCCATGATTTATTGAATGGCAGAGCAGGCTCAAGGCATTGAGTAGCCTACTCCTGCTCCTAATTCCTATGTTTGCATGTTCACACTGACCATGAGGCATAACACTACACCATCTTAAACAAAGGAGCCTGCTTGATCGGTGTTCACCATCTTAAACATTTACTCTCTCCACCGCGAACACTCTTTGGTAGCACTGTGTACCACCTATATGATGTATTGCAGCAACTCAACAAAACTCCTTCACCAGCAGCTTCCAAACCTGTAATCTCTATTACCAAGAATAAGAACAACAACAGACACATGGGAGCATCATTACCTGTAAATCCCCCTCTAAGTCACAAAGCATCATGACTTGAAACAAGATTGACCCAGTGACAATGAAGGAATGGAAAAATGCTGAAAATACTGTGCAGTTGAAGCAGATGTGCAGAGAGAATGTTTTGGATCTGAGACTTTTCATGAGAACTGGCACGTGTAGAGATGTAATAAGTTTTGAGCCACAAAAACAAGATATGTTGCAGATTCGAAGAGATAAAAAAAATTGAAACAAGCATTGATTCTGGTAAAGTAAAATCAGGAAAAGTAATACAGGTAGCCAATCTAATCTCACTTTCTCACTGGGCGAGTTAGGTAAAAATCACTCACTAAGTCACTTTACTATCTGTTCTACACATTTAAAAATAAAAAAAATTAGGAAATTATTAAAAAACATTCTTTTTAAATTAGGAGATTAGTAAAGAGAAACATTGGAAATTAAACGGAAGAAGATATATGGAGAAACAAAGAAATAGAGTTGTACACATCACAGAAGTAAGCATATTTCATTAATTCTCTTTCTTTGATCAGAAGATCAGAACACAAGATACACTTTGGGAGTGGATAAAAACAAGTTTTACCTTCACTTTTCCCATGTGCAATCTCATGAAGAACAGCTGACTAGGTAAACTTTTATTTTTTGCTATTACTTTAGGTTGTGGTGGTCTGTTACAGTTCATTCAGGGAGTCTGCGTGATGCGGCAACTTTTACGTGCACGTTGTAGCTGGAAGTTATGGATAGCTATATAAGAGGCTCCAATGATTTAACACATGGCTGACCAGGAATCTCTCCCATTTTTGCTACATACCATTGGCTGTGTTGGAAGAGTTTGCAGGTTGACAGTTAACTAGTTTGGCTGTGTTATGAACTTATCTTCCTTGGTCATCACATCTTGCTATGGGATTCAAAATTCAAGTTTCTGGCTTAGAGTCAGGGATGCTGCTCATTGTGCCAGAGACCATTTAAATAATTCTGGCTCCTGTAATTAGTTGAGTGTTAAATAATGAGGTAGTACATTATTCCAAAACTGTTCAGCATTGGGTTTTTCCTCATCGCTTACTCTTTGCTTTGCACCTGTGCGTTCCTTCCAAATAATATGTTTGGTTTTATCTTTCATTTTTTGTTTTACTCCAGTTGCATCATTGCCTTCTATTTCAAGTGCTGCTTTGATTAGCTGTTTTCTTTCATCCTCTGCTTTACTGCTTTCACCTTCTTCATTCTCAGCACTATCATCTTCCTCTTCTTCAACTAGCTCATTATCTTCCCAGCTCTCTCCATCCTTATATCTGCCTCTCCTGACCTTGTTTTTATTGTCATAACTCTTGCTTTCTTCATTTCCATCACCCTCATTGGCAAAGTCTTCAACTTCATTTTCCTCACCTTCATAATCCTGATCATCATCTTCCTCGACATCAGCGCCTTCACCCTCCTCTTCCTCAACTTCAGTGCCCTCATCCTCCTCTTCCGCGACATCAGAGCCCTCAACCTCCCCTTCCTCGACGTCAGAGCCCTCCCCTTCCTCGACGTCAGAGCCCTCGCCCTCCCCTTCCTCGACGTCAGAGCCCTCGCCCTCGACCTCCCCTTCCTCGACGTCAGAGCCCTCGCCCTCCCCTTCCTCGACGTCAGAGCCCTCGCCTTCCCCTTCCTCGACGTCAGAGCCCTCGCCCTCCTCTTCCTCGACGTCAGAGCCCTCGCCCTCCTCTTCCTCGACGTCAGAGCCCTCGCCCTCCTCTTCCTCGACGTCAGAGCCCTCGCC
>NC_063342.1:42456657-42478318 GCF_021869965.1 Rhincodon typus | reverse complement strand
TCAGAGCCCTCGCCCTCCTCTTCCTCGACGTCAGAGCCCTCGCCCTCTTCTTCTTCGACGTCAGAGCCCTCGCCCTCCTCTTCCTCAACTTCAGTGCCCTCGCCCCCCTCTTCATTGTCATCTTCCTCTCGCTCAGGTTTATCTTCCTCACTGCTCTCAGCTTTCTCTTCCTCATCCTCACCTTCCTCTTCCTTATCATTATGACTTCTCTCTTCTTCATTATCACTTTCACCTTCCTCTTCCTCATCTTCCCCTCTCTCATCTTCTCTGATCTGATCTTTATCATCACTCCCATCTTCCCTTTCATTGTTCTCATCTTCTTCATTACTATTCTCACTTTCATCAACTCCATATTTCCCATCCTCACTTTCTGCAGTACCCCTTTCTCTACTATTACCTTCTTCAACATAATCTGTTTGTTTTTCCTTTACTTCTGCATTGATTCCAGCTTCTCTACTCTCACTTTCAAATGCATCTTCATTATCCTCATCTTCATCACCTCCTGCTGTCCTACTTTCAACTTCTTTGTTAATTTTGTTTCTTTTAGTTTTATGTTGCACATCTCCTCTGGCTTCTTTACTGTTGCTTTCATCACAATGCTTCCTATTCCCACCTCCCTCATTACTGCTACTTTCATGCTGCATTTTAATTAATTCCCTTACTTCTCCACCTTCTCCATCTTCACTCTGGCCTTGTTCAGATTCACTGCCTTCTTGAACAGTGTCTTCACTATCTTCTTCTGCTTCTTGACCTTGTTCAGCACTTATAATTTTATCAGTGGTTATACTCTCCTCAGTTTGGCCCCAATTGCATTTAGTGCTCATATCATCTATGGTATCTCTCTTACCGAAGTTTATACCATCTCCAGCAGCTTCGTTGTCTTCATCCTCCTCAATTTCTTTTCTTCCTCCCTCTGTATTTGTACTTTCCTGTAATAATGCATCCACAGCAATAGCCCTATCAATTACTTTACTGCCTAATTTCAGAGTTTGTTTTTGTAACATATTTTCTTCTCCCATTTCTTCATTTAAATTTCCCTCTAAATCATCTCGTACCTGCTTTTCATAATGCATAAACTTGCTTTTTGTTTGTTCCTTTCCCTTCTCCTTTTCTACAAAATGAGCACATGGACAATGTTTCATTGATTTATTACCTTTCAGACTATTTCTATTTGCTTTTTTAACGTTATTGGCTGCACTACTATTTCTATGCTTGCTTTCATTGTTATTATTTCCTTCTTTGGTTTTCCTGTCGAACATAAATACTCCCTTTGCTGCTGCTCCTTCACTATGTTTTGGAATGTTTGGTTCAGATTGCTTTGTGGACAAAATTGAAGTTGATTTGGTTTTTCTGTTAATTGTTTTAAGAGGTATTTCAGTTTTAGGGCTTATACCGTCATGTGACAATTCAAAGGTTCCTTCAAAAGGCCTGCTCGGTATTTTTTTAATCCCAGCCATGCCAGAACAGTTTATGCACTTCTGTTTATCAAGCGCACCTTGTGCTTGTGTTATTTTAATGTCCACTGTACTTTGTTTCTCATTCATTATCCCACTGTCATATGTAACTTCGGAGTGACTTGCTGTGGCTGATTGGTTCAATTTGGCTACAATATTTGCTTTGGCTGTTTTTCCCTCCTTACTAACAGTTTGACTCCTACATCTGGTAAGGTTTCCATCTCCCACTGCTTCAAGCATACTTGTGGGCAAATTTAATCTTGGAGACTGAGCTTGCAATGGAACCTTTACTGGCTTTTTAGCCTGGTGCTTAACATTATAATCGGTCTTTCTTTGTCCACCCTTACCAGAACCTTCAAGTTTCTTCTAGTCCAGATGAAAAGCAATGAATGGAAAGGAGAAAAGAAAATTAATAGGAAGTACATTTTAAAATGAATGAAAGGCAAACTTAATCCCCACACAGCTTGTGTTCTGAATAGAAAAAAATAAAGAAGAATTAGCATGAAAACAGACAAAACACAAAATTACAGGGGCAATGGAATAAATTTAAAAAAAAGAAAGGTGACAGATTGAGATAAAATATGTATTGGTCAGTTGAAGTGCACAAATCATCTGAAATTGTTTTAAACATGATAATCAACAATATCACCATTCAAAGGCTTTCATGAAGGCATCAAAAATACTAATCATAGTCTGTCAGCACAAAATCCAACTACTCTGCACTAATTTGAGACAATGCCAACATATTTTTCTCAGTATTCCGAAAAAAGGTAGTAAAGGTAAAAACAAAAGGTAAACTTGTTTCTTCAGATGAGCCGGAGAGTTTTCCTTCAAAACATATGCTGTGTACACCAAGAGTCTATCCATACTCATTGTATATATTGATTAAAAAAGGTATTCCCAGTATTACATTCGTTAGAACCTGTGAATATAAATCTGTAAAAGAACAGCATTTTTAATTCACTGTATGAAGAACTAAACTCCACATATGGGTTCCACCTTTGGAGAAGTGTTTTTTCTATTCAATACCTGCTTTATGATAGAATAATTAAAATAGACATTTAATCAAAGTTATCTGTTAGTAACTGATTTCAAAGTTTAGATCAGGAAAATCCACATCATTCTTACCCGTTCCTTGTGAACTGGTGATAAGGTCAGGGTCTGATCATTAGGATTCACCATTACTGTATGTGTCTGAAAAGCAAAAATTATACAATAAGTTTACAGGTACTTCAAGATAATCAGATCATTAACACAGATTTATGACTATCAACAAAATAGATATTCATAACTTACATAATAGCAAACATTTTTAAATTGTTTTAAGCGTCTAAATATTAGTTCTACATAGCAATCTGGAACATTCAGAAGTTCCTGTTAATAAAATAATCCAACAAAACAACATAATTATGTTGAGGATATCACACAGGCTTCATGCAAACTTGTTCACACAAATAGTGAACCCATGACCACCAAAAAGGAAACTGCACCCAAACAGTCACAGCATCTGTAGTCTTATTAGAGGCTTAACTATTGCTAGTCTTTTTTATTCAACAAAACGTGGGCATCACAGGTAAGAGCAGCATTTATAGAATCATTGAATCCCTACACCGAGGAAGCAGGCCATTCACCCCATCAAGTCTATACCACCCCTCCGAAGAACATCCTACTCAGTCCTCCCCCCACCCCACCCCATCCTAACCATATAACCCTGCATTTTTCCATGGCTAATCCACATACCCAGCACATCACTGGACACTACAGGGCAATTTAACCTGGCTAATCCACCTAACCTGCACATCTTTGCACTCTGGGAGGAAACCCACACAGACAAGAGGAGAACGTGCAAACTCCACACAGGCAGTCACCCAAGGTTAGAATATAACCCGGTTCCCTAGAACTGTGAGGCAGCAGTGCTAACCACTGAGCCATCGTGCCACCCAATCCCTAATTACCCTTCAGGTGATAATGCTGAGCTGCTTTCTTGAACTGCTGCAGTCCATGTGATTAAGGCACTCCAGAGAAGTGTAGTAATTTGATGTAGTTGAGTGCCTAGGCTATTTTAGAGGACAGTTCAGAGTCGCCTATCTAAGCTTGACAAGGTACGGCAGACTTCCTTCCTTGAAGGACATTAATGAAGCACAATACTTTTTTCACTACGATCTAGTAGTTATATGCTACTATACTACACTGACACTAGTATTCACCATTGTGGATTTGAAATCCAGATCCAAGGATACGCGTCCTATCAAAAGGACAGGTAGATGGGCAGAGAGGGTGGGGTTGCCTTGATAGTAATAAATGAAATTAAGTTGATAGCATGAAGAGATGTAGAGGTGGAAGGTGTAGATCTGTGTGGGTAGCATTGAGGAACCACAAAGGAAAAAGTTTGCAGCTGTGTACAGTCATCTTAGCAGTAGTCAGGATGTGCAAAGAAAATAAATCAGGGGATAGAAAAGGCACGTAAGAATCATGGGAGACTTCAATATGCAGGTGGACTGGGAAAATCAGGTTGCTTACGGATCTCATGAAACAAAATTTGTGGAATGTCTGCGAGATGATCTTTTGGAGCAGTTTGTGGTACAACCCATTCTGGAGCAAGCAGTTCTGGACTTGGTGATGCATAATGAGGCAGACTTGATTAGGGACCTTAAGGTGAAGGAACCCTTAGCGGATTCTCCGCTATAAATTCTCCTGTCTCCACCTGTAATGGGTCATGGTTAGGCTTTTCCTGTAACACACCTAAAGAAGACGTTACAGTTTGCATTGTTATATTCCCTTTCGCTTTATCAGTTTCGCGGCCATCACTTGCCGGTTCTAAATTGCTCCCAATCCTCATGAATTATCTTTTAATAATGAGCAATTTTAGCAATGAAGAACAGCTCCCAGTTGATTTACAGGATCGAGCTAGATGCTTAAACCTGTATCACATAGACTTAACGTGGAAATGAAGGTTGTACCATGGCAGCAAGCGAAGTGGGAGAGACAGTGCAATGATTTAAGGTGGAAAAGAACAACACAGGTGGTGGGTTGGGTCTGATTTTGCAGCTTAGGGCAATTTGACTTTAAGTTACCATTAATTCTTGTGTAAAGATGTTGCTTCAGTGATTGCAAGTGGACTAGATGGAGGATTGTAAAGCAACAGAATAAAGAATGCAGAATGCTTGAGGCATAAACATCTAGTTACACAAGAGTGGACAGAGTAAGGTCTCTACGTGAAATGCTGTATGATACGTGCACCCTTTGCATCTCGGACCACAGAATGCTTTACATACTAGGTGCTATAACATCCTTTGTCCTCCTCGCGATGCTCTTCCTTATCAAATGATGAGTCCTGAAAGTTGTCATCCTCTTGCATTTCCATTCCTTTCTGTTGAACAGCACTATGCATTACACAGCAGGCCACAGGAGACTCTGACTGGTGAGTATTGTATGAATCTCTAAACATCATGAAATTACACATGCCAACTCTCTACTCTATGGCAGTTTTTAACCAAAACATAATGTATAGGCAACTGCCTTAATTAGTCCTTGGTTTCTGTATTTGACAATCTAAACCTACTGAAACACAGCTCCTCACACACATCAAAGAGGATGAGCTTCTACATAAATCAATGAGGTGGATAAGGGAATTTTCATGTCTACCAGCTCTACTGCAGCAAACTCTGTAGCGTTTTTGCAGTTCCCTCTTCAATGCCTCTACTGTAACTGTCCTCACCACATCCTCAGGCAACGCATTCAAGATCTTAACCAGCAGAACTACTCTCATGAATCCTTTCTGCACTGTCAACTTTTAATCGGTTCCTGGACAATAAATGTTCTGAGGAAATTCCGAAGTATCACCCAAATTTCAAACAACAAACTTCAACAACTAGTATATATATTACCTTTAAACATAATAAAGTATTCCAAGGGGGATGTAAAACCAAATTTGACACCAAGATGCAGAAATAGACATTACGCAGATGACAAAAAGCTTGGTTGAAGATGAGTTTTAAAGAAAGAAAGAGTTGGAGAGGTTGAGATGGAGTTTGCGAGTTAAGACTATGGCAGCTGAATACAGGCCCAACAAAGGTGGAGCAATTAAAATCTGGAATGCTCAAGAGGTCAGAAACGGGAGCACTGGTGTCAGACAACTGTTAGGCTGGAAATGATTTCAGAGATAAGAGGTACTAGACCATACAGAAATTTGAAAATAAATAAGTGAAATTAAAAACTGAGGCATTGCTTAACTGGGAACCAATGCAGCTGAGAGGACACAAGGGCAACAGGTGAACAGGAGTTGGAGCAAGACAGGGCAGAATTTTGCATAACCTGAAGTTTACAGAAAGTAGAATGTAGCGTGTTGGAATAATCAAATCCAGAGGCAACTAAGACATGGATGAAGCTTTCAGTAGCAGATGATCTGAGGTGGAAGCAGAGTCAAGTGGTCTTACAACAAGTCATTTTATTAATGCTTACATGGATCTGAAAAGTAAAACTTGAATGAATTAAATGCAAAGTGCCTTCTGCCACCTCTAATTTGTATTTCCTGGTCAGATTTTCTTCCCCTCATTTTTTCTTTTCAGACAATGAGAGCTGGGTGTTCTTTAGTACCTGACCCAAGTTGCTACATTGGTATGGGGGTACATCGTCTCAACTAACCTGCTATAATCAATTAATTCAGATTATCCTGGTTTCTATGGATCACTTGCTCACTGGTGAAATCCCTGTTATTGACAGAACCACTAACTCTTGCTTTTAATCAAGATTTTTGTTAATATGTTGGATGTTGGATAGGCAAACTATACAAAAATGTATATTGTTGAACAACTATTCATGTACAAAACCATTTTAAACTATTCACAAATTAAATAGAATCTTTAGCCCTGAAACAGGGCATTCTGTTTAACCAGTCTACGCTCGTGTTTGTACTCCACATGAGCCTGCTCCCACTGCAATTGCTTCTTCATATCCTTCTATTTTCTTTGTTGTGCAGACATGAAGCCTTTGCTCAAATGTGTCAATGCCATCTGCTTCAACTATTTTCATGTGACAGCAAGTTTCACAATATTCTCACTCTCTTTGTAAAGAGATTCTTCTTAAATGAAGTATTTGGTCTATTAGTGATTAACTTATATTCATAGTCTTCTGTTATAGATTCACCCACAAGTGGAAACTGTTTCTTCACATCCATTCTGACGAACTCCCTCATAATTTGAAGAAACATTGATCAGGTGGCCTCTTCATCAAAATAAAACAGCCCCAGTCTACTCAACTTTGCTTGTACAGTCCACCTTCTAAATTCTAATAACATGCTTTTAATCACTTTCTCCAGCCCTTCAAGGTTCTATCTCTAATATGGAGATCAGTACTGCACACAATAGTCCAAATGTGAACGATGGTTCTTTTTAAATTTAACGTTACATCCCCGTTTTATATTCTTATTCCTCTAGAAATGAGCACCAGTACTATATGGACTTCATTTAACAACTTATCTTTGTTCCTAGATCATTTTGTTGCTTAACTCAACCTTTTGATTCTCAGCTTTCATGACGTAATAGCCTCCTTAGTTTTGTTACCAAAATGAACCACCTCATACTTTAGTATACTGAATTTTATTTTCTAATAATCCACCAGATTTAGACAATGTGATCATAATCATATATTAATCATCACTACCCTGACATTACAATATCCTGGAATGACCTTACCATGTTCAACAAATCAGTGGTATCACCAAGGCCTTTGTCATTTTCCTCTTCAGATTGTTCATCAGCAGAACTTTTCTCAGCAGTTTTGATCTCCTTGATCCTTGAAACTTTAAAAAAAACACATTTGATTAATACTTATTATCAATAATGAAATAAATCAAACAATTTATCAATATATTTCATGTGTACGTAAATGTGGAACTAACTTTCAAGTGTAATGTTGCAGTGTGTTGGTTATTTTGAATATTTCAATATTAGCATTATAATACATATGCAATCACAGCCTTCTGTTCTGAAAGAGCTTAATCTCTTCACAAATATTTAACTTAATCTGCTGCCATATCAGATTTTTTTTTTAAATGAATGCTCAAACACACAATACAAAATAATAATTTTAGGTGGATGAGAGACAAATGAAATATTTCACGTTAGCTTAAAATTTAAATGTTTCGATGATAGAGCTGCATGTAAAATGGGTCAAAAACATATGCTATGTTCTTAGATAACAAGGTGTAGAGCTGGATGAACACAGCAGGCCAAGCAGCATCAGAGGAGCAGGAAAGCTGACGTTTTGGGTCTAGACCCTTCTTCAGAAATGGGGGAAGGAAGGGGATTCTGAAATAAATAGGGAGAGAGGGAGAAGCGGATAGAAGATGGACAAAGGAGAAGATAGGTGGACAGGAGACAGACAGGTCAAAGAGGCGGGGTTGGAGCCAGTAAAGGTGAGTGTAGATGGGGAGTTAGGGAAGGGATAGGTCAGTCCAGGGAGGACGGACAGGTCAAGGAGGCGGGATGAGGCTGGTAGGTAGGAGACGGGGGTGGGGCTTGAGGTAGGCGGAGTGGATAGGTGGGAGGAAGGACAGGTTAGGGAGGCAGGGACGAGCTGGGCTGGTTTTGGGATGCAGTCGGGGGAGGGGAGATTTTGAAGCTTGTGAGGTCCACATTGATACCATTGGGCTGCGGGGTTCCCAAGCTAAATATGAGATGCTGTTCCTGCAACCTTCAGGTGGCATCGTTGTGGCACTGCAGGAGGCCCAGGATGGACATTTCATCCAAGGAGTGGGAGGGGGAGTTGAAATGGTTCGCGAGTGGGAGGGGGAGTTGAAATGGTTCGCGACTGGGAGGTGCAGTCGTTTGTCATGAATCGAGCGTAGGTGTTCCACAAAGTGGTCCCCAAGCCTCCGCTTGGTTTCCCTGATGTAGAGAAGGCCACCTCAGGAACAGCGGATACCACATTAGCAGATGTGCAGGTGAACATTGTTATGTTCTATGTGCTATGTTCTTAATTCAGTTTAGTTAGCTTTTAATGTCTCTGTAATATTGTAATCAATTTGTTAAAATTTCAAATTGCTTTTACATGCAAGTATCTTCCAATACTTTGATCACTAAATGTTGTTAATGGATTAGTCCATCACATAGACCTACAAAGGAACATGTCGGCTTTGAAAATGCACTTCAAAACTTAAAAACAAAATTTGTACATCTGGTTTTAAGCATATATTTTGCTTAAATATTGAAAGAAAACACAAGTTTAAAAAAACTGCTTTATTGTTATTGCTGTGGCATTACACTATTTTACAATCTAAGCAAATGTAACAATGGAATGTGATTCCTAAAAATTCTGTAATTGCATGATTAATGAGTTGCTGTGATATAGTCCCACTAGCTATGAGTGCATTACCTCTGTTGGGAGATGGTGAATCTTCATCGATTTGAGCATCATTAACTGGTTTTGAGGCAATGACGTTTTCTTTAGCAATTTTCACTCCAGGAATTGTCTGCCTACTAATCGGCAGAGAGGAATTAAGGAGACCAGCTCCAATTGGAGGTAGTGTGCGTACCAGGTGACCAAACTTATCTGGAGACAATTCCTGAAAACAAATCATTATATATTAAATCTTATATATCTTCACGAAAATCAGGAGTTATAAAGTGGTACTGTTCTTCCCACCCAATGAACAATTACCAAGTAATCCGCTAATTTCTCCCTCCACAAAACCAGAAATTGGGTACGTTGCCATAAATGTCATATACTTTAATAGTAAAGCATGGAACTACTATTGTCAAATTTAACTTTCTGTCTTAACATTAAAACTACTCTCGATGAACGAAGTTTCACTAATTCAAGCTATTGGCTGAAACATCTCACAATTGTAAATTTTAATTGCTGGCATAGAAGGCAATATAAGATAAGGCTCAACAGGCAATGTCCTCTATCATAATGCATTCCCCTTTTTGGCCAAAGTAAACACAAATTTAAAAGAGTTGCATGGAATCTAGATCCAGATTAGGACCTGACTCAAAAGTACAGACTGGTGTGACACTAAAACAGCCCAACCAAAAGGCAGAACATAGAAATGTTAACATCTGAACAAGCAATTCACTCTAACCAGCATTGTTCACCATTTAATTTGCATGACCACAGTCCTAAACATATTTACCCATTGTTACGTATTCCACCATCCTCTTCTCCTTCATTCACCTATCCAGCACAATCATGAACGTGAACACAGACACTGCCTCAAACTCTAATCCTGAAAGCCTTACACCTCTGAATAAAAAAGATTCCATTGATCGCCATTCTAAATCTTTTGCATGCAAACTTGTATTGGCAGCGTCTTCTTCTAGAACTCTTAATTAAAGGAAATAAACTGGAGATTTTATTATGAAGGATAATGTATGCATTTTTTGCACATACCCGCTCTCGACGTCTAACACGTGCTGATAATGCTCGACGTAATGTACTTGGAGTACTTGAATTGCCCAGTGTCATAGAATAAGTATTGGTCAAGTAATTCTCATTTATGTCATCATCTTGAATCACAACATTTTCTGAACCTTTTGGTCTGGGTGTGGCAAGCACAAGCATGTGACATCCTCCACACGCAACCTACAAAAGATACCAAGGAAAACAGCACCAGTGCTTAAATCAGTGACTATAAAGGAAACAATTCTATCAAAGTTGAGAACTGCAATGGCATTTACATCAATAGGCAATGTTTCCCTGGAGATCACCTGCAGCAGAAAAAATAACATTTTTCCCCAAATTCCTGGCGATGCATATCTTCTAGTACACTGCTCTTATCTGACAATTCCAGCAAGCGTGCCTTGGCCTATGCAACAATTGGAAAGGTAAAAATGGATAGGAGTATATTTCCTAATATTTGAAGTTACTTTATGAGAATCCATTGATTTTTCTCATAAATCAACTAATAAAGAAGACACCCAAAGTCCAAAAGAAGCTTCCAAAAATTCTTGATAAAACTCTTCAAACACAAGGGAAGCAAAATTCCAAGTACCCTGTTGATAGAATTATGACCCCTTAAACAGGTCTGTACTGATTATTCTTAACCATGGCCAAACTTTGAAATCAACAGTGAAAATACAGCATTGCTGCTGACCCCAAAGAAACGTGCCCACAAATGTCTAGCAACCTCTGTAGTAGGAAGTTTACATTTGTTAATGTTAATTTCATTCTTGTGCTAGCTATGGGGGATATTTGCCTTGCAACAAGTGATGTAATTAAGCAGTTTAAGTAGCCAAACACCTGAATTCTCAGACTACTACCAGGAAGCAAAAGGTATTGATTATAATTTAGTTTTTAACCATTTCACAAGCAAAGATTTAATGTATATATGGGACGAAGGTAAAAGATGAAATAGTAAATTCAAAATATAAATTTTAATTTATGGATATTTTTAATCATTATACACTGGGAATAGGAGTTCAAATCTGACTGTGGCAACTGAGGGAATTTAAGTTACTAAAAATGGAAGCCAGCCTCTGTAATAAAGTGAAACTATCACTTGTCACTGATAATGAACTGCACACAGTTTACTTCAGGGAAGGAAATCTGCCTTCCTCACCCAGTCTGGCCTAAATATAATTCATATAAACAGCAATGTGGTTTATTCTTACTTGGTCTAGCAAGCCCTTCAGTTCAAGGGATGAGCAACAAATGCTGGTCTTGCCAGTGATAAAGGAAAATAAAGGAAAAATAAAGGCTTTTATAGTGAAACTAAATGCAAAAACACATAGTCAATTTGAGTTGATTTCCAAGTCTTCCCTCTGCAAGGATAACACCGGATAGCAACATCTGGACTTTTTCACTTTCGATTACATGTGTGAAAGTCAGATGTTGCTCTCAATTTCACAGAGAAACTATGAAACCCAGAGTTTTGTGATCACAACAACCCCAAAAATCTGATTAGTAATCTGTGGAGAATATTGATTAACTGATATAATCTACTTAGGTTACACTGTAAGATCATTTTAATATCCAAGTTATTTTGTTTGATTCTAATTTTCATACACTTTGAAACTCCACTGTACGTTGAACAGGAACATCTACTGTCATTTCGGGTCCCTTTTAAAAAATGTAAAGGTGCCTTCAATTGGCACAGATCATTCAGGACATGTTTACATGTAGTGGAATCCTTTGTTCCACACCGTATTGTCTCTTATTCCTAAAGTTAGGCCCATTCATCCTCTGTCAAATGGATAAAATGTTATAGCAGGAGGCAACACTGTATTACCTCCCAGGTGAATGAAAAAGGGCATAACAATTAATTTTATTAATAATTTATTGCGTAGGAGAATCAAAAACCAATATATATTTACCAATATTTAAACCAATATATAGTTGTCCAATATACTTATGTTGTCAGGTCAAATTGATCACACCATTAATGATGGCCCTGTAGCCAAACTTCACCCCAGTTTTGCACAGGAAAAATTGCTCTCCTCATACTCAGTTAAAGATTGAAAGTTCAGAATTCTCCCAATTCATATGGACAGAGTTTGGCATTTTGCACAAGTTAACATTTAATAGAATCTTTGTGAGGATATAAGATATTGTTTTAAATACTTACTGATTGGACCATGAACTTCAAAAATCTAGAGCAAAGTGTAGGTTTAAATTGATTGGTAAAATTCTCTTCTCCAAGTCCCAACTTGCCATGCCGTCCATCTCCAAAGGTATACAAAAGACCATTGCCTATCAGTAAGATATAAGCAATGATAAAAGATTGACATTTGGAGTATATCTTAGTACAATGTCTGGACTGACATTGGCTGAGGTGAGGATAAGGAAAGGAATAAGGCACAAGCTGCAACCAAGACTGATTTCCAGATGGAACAATCAATGATGATACAGAACAACACAGAATTTATTAATTAATTTAAATCGATTATTTGGTTTTTTCTGTTTACTTCTTAATACGAGGAAGGCTTTAGACATTGAACAGAAAGTTAAGATGGTGGCAAGACCAGGAAGCAACATTAAACATTTGCTCCGCTTGGTGCCTGGCACACATTTCTCTCCCCTCCCCTCCCCACCCCCGCACATGCTCACTCTTTCTCCTTTTCAGAGCTGCAGTGGAATGGTGTCACAGTTGAATCATAACATTTTAACAAGTTGTTGATAATATGTTTTTTATCATCTACTTTCAAGTACTGTATTAATGTTTTTGAAAGCTTAATTTCCATATGTGCAATGTCAGAATGTCAAAATAATGTCAGAAATTAAACAAAAATTCTTCATCTAGAAGTTTGCCTCAATATTTGTTTAACAACAAATGTTGAAGCGCAAGTGACTAAAATAGTTTAACAAAGGAAGACATCGGCAATTTTTTACACTGTTGCACTCGAGTCAAATTTGGAGATAATATTTGGCGTACCAAAGTTAAGCACTGAAGCTAACAGATGTTTGTTATTTGTTTGTTGGGCAAGTATGGAGTGATTTTAAAGATCTTAAGACTCTCTGGGGAAGATTTGCTCAAGGGGAATGCTGTCAACTTTCATTGCAGTTTCCGAAGTCATCTGTTCAGGAAGTGCTCCCTCTAGTGTTGTGGTGATAACAACCAATAAAATCTCCATTAGTATGAGCTTGGCTTATTTGACGACATTTCTATGTCTGAATCAGAAAGTTGTAGTTAATGTCCAGCACTTATCTCCATTGCAATAATGAACTATTGCATCTATTTTCAGGGCTTTCTGTAAAAACAATAAACCAACATAAAGTATTCGTCTGAGTGTCAACACAAAAAATATTACGTACTTGTCACTACAGCAGTATGGTTCTCTCCACATGAAATAAACTGTACATTTTTCTTCTTCAACTGTTCTATCACCTTTGGCAATGAAGATTCAAAAATGAATGTGCCAAGTCCTAACTGGCCAAACTGACCAAAGCCAAATGCATATACCTCCTCTTCTGTAGAAAGACCAAACAGAAGATATGAGGTGAAGAAATTTATCAACAAAATATGACAGCTGCAATCCTTTGCTTTTATTACCAATCAAATCTTATGGTCAAAAATCAATATGCTCACAAAGATTAGATATATACAATTTTATTGTCATTTTGCAAATGGAAATATACTTTGGCAGATCATTTGAAATAGAGCTAAGAATTTGCAATCTCAGAATTAGAAACACTTAATCCATAAATGATGAAATAAAAATGTAGAATTCTACTCAATTTTTTTGTAAACTTGAATACCTACACATCATTATAATATAATGCTAAGGTGTTTATTTAAAGGGCATACAAGCAGACGAAAATTAGGATTACTGCAAATAAGAGGGTGAATAAAATGATTCGTAACTTCAATCTTATAAACTCAATATGAATCAATCTTCACCAGTTCTAATACTTTCATAGATGCACATAGAATTTGAGGATTTGAAAGTTCATTCATTTTCCAAAATGTCATTGGGCTTCAATGTTTTTTCCCTTCAGTTGTAGTTGCAAGTAATCTATTGGGTCTATTTTCAACCCAATTGTGGAGGAGTAACTTATATGCCATATAATTTAATGTAATACATATTAGAGTGTGATTTTGACATCAATCTTTGAAATCCATTTTGAATAACTGTAATCGCACCTGCAAGAACAATGGTATGATCTCCCCCACAGGAAACTTGGATGACCTTTCCTGAAATACCAGTAACAAGCTGTGGGATGCGGTGATTTATTAGCTGATCAGGTGGTAATCCCAGCTTTCCATTGTCAGATTCTCCAAAGGTGTAGAGTTGTCCATCATCTGTGGGAATCAAATATAAATATGTTGTAATAATTCAGTTAATGATGATCCTGTACAATAGCTTGAGAAACAAGAGAAATAGAAGCAAACGCAGGCCTCTCAGCCCCTCACATCTGCCCCACCATTCAATAAGATCATAGCTGCTCTGCCCAGGCTTCAACTCCTTTTTGTTCTATCTCATCAGAACTCTTACTTCCCTAATATTCCAAAATCTTTCTGTCTCCTCATTAAATACTTCCAGTGATCTAGCCTCCACAACTCTCTGGGGTAGAGAATTCCAGACAGTCACCACTCTCTGAGAGAAGAAAGTCCATTACATATTAGTTTTTAAATAAGTGTCCCATACTCTGTAACTATGTCCCCTAGTTCGAGATCCTCCCTCTAGTGGAAACCCATTCGCAACATCTACTCTGTCACGTCAAAGAACAGTACAGCACAAGAATAGGCCCTTCTGCTCGCCAACACATGATGCCTTTCTAAACTAAAAACCTTTTGCCCCTACACTGACCATATCCCTCTATTCCCTGCCTATTCATATATCTGTCAAGACCCTTAAGAAACTCATACATTTCAATAAGATAACCTCTCATCCTTCTAAATACCAACAAATAAAGGCCTAACCTGTTCAGCCATTCTTAATAAGTCAATCCCTTCAAGCCAGGAATCAGCCGATTGAATCACTTTTCAATTACTCCCAATGCCAGTACCTCCATTCTTAAATACGGGACCAAAATGTACACAGTAATCCAGGTGCGACCTCACCCAGGAGAGTTGTAACAAGTCTTCCCTATTTTTAAAAACTCTAACCCCCTAGCAACAAAGGCCAAAATTTCATTTGACACTGTAATTACTTGCTTCACCTGCACACTAATGTTTTGTGTCATGCACAAGAACATCCAGATCACACTGCGCTGCAGTATTTTGGGATGTCTCTCTGACAGAGATGCCTTACAGGTTTTGTTCACCATGCCCCTGCTTAACTACAATATCTAAACTATCTTATAATAACAAGACAGGTAATATATAATATATATAAGACAGATGATATACAATAGGGGTTTGTAGCCTATGGGTCTCAACATCCAAGGAATCACAGCCAAAATTTTCTGTTCTCAAGTTTGTCCAATGCAGCAGTGCAGTTCTCACCAAGAGTTAACAACTGCGTGGTCCTTTAAATCATTGCAGTTTGTAAAACAGTGGGTGTAGCCTAATGATCCAATCTGTATGCCTGAATGATATCCTAAAAAATCTAATGGGAATGTAGAGATAACAAAGTGTGGAGCTGGAGGAACACAGCAGGCCAGGCAGCACCAGAGGAACAGGAAGCTGACTTTTCGGGTCAGGACGCTTCTTCAGAAAATCAGCTTTCCTGTTCCTCTGATGCTGCCTGGCCTGTTGTGTTCCTCCAGCTCCACAATTTGTTATCTCTGACTCCAACATCTGCAGTTCTTGCTATCTCTCTAATGGGAATGTAGCTGCTTTTACTTGAAATTCTTGTGGATTAAACAGCTTTCTTGCTGCCCAGAAGACAAAACAGTAAAACATGTCCAACTTTTTTATTCATTCAGAGAACGCAAACTCCACTGACCAAGCCAGCATTTATTATCTATCTCTAGTTGCGCTCAATGATGATGAGCAGCATTCTTGAATCACTGCAGTCCATTTGGTATGTGTACACAGTGTTGTTAGGGAAGGAGTTCCAGGACTTTTACCCAGTGACACAAAGTCAGAATGCTGAATGGCTTCAATGAGAATTTGCTGGTAGTGGTGCTTCCATGATTCTGTTGTCTTTGTTCTTCAAAACGGTTGTGATTGTGGGTTTGGAAGGTGCAAAGGAACCTTGGTGATTTTGTGCAATGCATCTCGTACATGGTACACTTTGCTGCTATATACTTCAGCGATGGAGGGACTGAAAGTTTGAGGATGTGGAACCATTCAAGTAGGCTGATCTGACATGGTTGGTATCTAGTTTCTGAGCATTGCTGGTGCTGTACTCATCCAGCTGAGTGAAAATATTTCACCACACTCCTGACTTGTGCCTTGTGGACACAAGGCTTTGGAGAGTTATGAGGTGGGTTACTCACTGCAAATTTTCTAGCTTCTGAGCTGTTCTAATGGCCACGGTACATATACACAAAGATACAACGAACAGTACAGCACACCAAGACTGCGTCGACACACAATGCCTTTCTAACTTAAAACCTTTTGCCTCTATGTTGTCCGTATCCCTCTATTCCCTGCCTATGCGTACATCTGTCAAGATGTCTCTTAAATTATTGTCTCCAACTCCACCACCTCCTCTAGCAGCGCATTCCAGACACTTACCACCCTCTGTGTAAAACACTTGCCTCTCACATCTCATAGTCATAGACTACAGCATGGAAACAGGCCCTTCGACCCAACTTGCCATGCTGCCCAGTTTTCACAATTAAACTAGTCCCATTTGATTGCGTTTGATCTATATCCCTCCATAGCAATCCCATCCATGTTTCTTAAATGATAAAATCGTACTCGCTTCCATCACTACCTCTGGCAGCCCATTCCAGACACTTACAACGCTCTCTGTGAAAAAATTGCCCCTCTGCAGCCTTTCATATCTCTCGCCTCTCACCTCAAACCTGTGCTCTCTAGTTTTAGACTCGCGTGGCATGGGGAAAAGCTGTTGGCTATCTACCTTATCCATGCCTCTCATGATTTTATGGATCTCTATAAGGTCACCCCTCAGTCTCCTACACTCCAGGGCAAAAAGTCCAGTCTATCCAACATCTCCCTTAAAGGGTCCCGACTCGAAACGTCAGCGTTCCTGCTCCTCTGATGCTGCCTGGCCTGCTGTGTTCCTCTAGCTCCACACTGTGTTACCTCCCATAAATTTACCCCTTTTTACCTTAAACCTACGTCCCCTAGTAACTGACATTTCAATCCCAGGAAAAAGACACCGATTATCCATTCTTTCCTTAACTCTCATTATTGTATAAACTTTTATCAAGAACTTCTATCACTTCTATGGTGAGTCCAGTTCAATTTCTGGTCAATAGTAAGCCTCACAATATTGGTAACGGGAGATGCAGCAATGAACGGGAAGTGGCAATCATAAGATTCTGTCTTGTTGGAGGTGATCATTACCTGGCACTTGAGATACAAAGGTTACTCATCGCTTGTCAGATGAAGCCTGAATATTATCCAGGTTTTGCAGCATTTGAATAAACTTCAGTATCTGAGGAGTTGTGAATGGTGCTAAATGTTGTGCAACAATCAGCATATGTTCTCATTTCTGAAATTATAATGGAGGTAATGTCATTGAAGCAACTGTAGATAGTTGGGTTTTGGCTTCTACTCTGAGGAACTCTTGCAGAGATACCCTGGAATTGCAATGCCTGACTTCCAACAACCACAACCATTTTCTTTTGTGCTAGGTATGACTCCAGCCATCTGAGAGTCTTCCCTCTATTTCCCACTGACATTAATTTTGCTAGGGCTACTCAATGTCACACTCAGTCAAGTGTGGCCTTTTTGACAAGGGCAGTCCTCTCTTGCTATGTTTGAATCAAAGCTATAATGGAGTCAGGAGCTGAGTGGCCCTGAGCATCAGTGAGCAGGTTATTATTAAGCAAGTGTTGCTTGATAGTATCGTTAACAATTTCCATCAATTGGCAGTTGATGGATAGCAGGCCGTTAGGGTGGTAATTGGCTGGATTGGACTTGTTCTGCTAGTGTTGTAACCATCAGTTAGGTTAGAGGCAGTTCTGGAGCTCCCGTCTTCAATAGTTTTGCTGGAGTGTTGTCAAGTCCAATAGTCTTTCCAATATCAATGCCTTCAGCCATTTCTTGATATTACGTGGAATGAATGGCACTGGCTGAATACTGGCATCTGTGACACTGGGGATTTTCAGAGAGGTCAAGATGGATCATCTTCTTGGCAGTCTGCCTGAAGATTGTTGCAAAGGTTCAGCCTTGTATTTTAATCTGATGTTCTGGGTTTTCCAAACTTTGAGGATGGGAATATATCTGGAGCCCCATCCTTTTGTGACTTGTTTAATTGTCCACTATATTCAAGACAATAGTAGGGCTGCAGATCTTAGATCTGATCTGTTGGTTGGGGAGTCACTTAGACCTGTCCATCAGATTCAGCTTGAATACAAATCTACTTTGGAACATAATGGGCAGAAATAATTGTGCAACAAAGTAAGGGATTTGATGGGGAAGAAAGGTCAAACAAACAAAGGTATTTTATGCAAGTATTGCAAGTATTTTCTTAATGTAAATCACAGAAAATAACTAAACTGAGTGGATCAATGGAAGAATATAATTTCATGCTTCTTAAACTAGTTTTAAAAGATGGCACTTAAACTGTGAAGTCTACATCTTTCAATGTTTGTAAGCCAAATTAATATTTTTGACTCACATCAATGTTTATTTCAATAAATATTTTGTCTTACTAAGATTGGAAAAGTAGTGTTGTTTCAGTCACAGTAAGACATGAAAATTACTTTAGAAGTTATGCATCCTTTAAATACTGAAATGGAAAGTCCACTGGTATTGAAAGAATTGCAAAGTGAGACTATAACCTTGTGAAAATTACATTATCTTTGCCAATAGTTAAAGATTCCTTCTTGCCAAATCTGAGGGTCATTTGAAATTCATTTTTGACCCATCCTTAGGAAAGAGAGTTGCAAAAGAGTAGGTAACTAATCTCTTCTCAGATCTTTGCTGACACCACTTTGGAGCTAAATGCACTCTTGATGCTCCACGCTTTCAGCTGGAGAAGATTATCTACTTTGTGACTCAGAAATGGTTCAACTGAGATTTCCATATGTTTTGTCATTTGACCTGTTTTTGAGCTCATTCCAGGCCACCACATCAGCTAGAAAAAAGCATTTTCAGGTACAGTTCTTCTGCAGTGATCTAAAATATATTACTGAAACAACAATAAAATTGAGCCATATTTTGCAGCAAACTACAATCAAACAACAAATATGAACACGTTTTTAAGATTACTAAATGCATTCAATAGAAACAAAAATATAATATACAATGAATAAAACGTAATAATGGCAGTGGTTTAAATTAATGACAACAATAAATGTATTTCACGACATGAGATTAAAAAATTAAATCATCAGAACATTTTAAATAGATCAGGCTCTATCCTTGAATATAGAAGATTAAGAAGTGATCTAATTGAGGTAATTAAGAATATTAAATGATCTAATAGAGTAGATCATTTATATACGATCGATAGGCATACAATTCCTCTGGGATGGTCTTGTGATGTAGTGGTAGTAGGCTCATGCGTCACCTGCCCTGGAGGTATGTCATAACATTTCCAAACAGGCTGATTGCAAAATAGCATAATTCATCTAGTGGACAATCCCAGAGTGAGGGGATAGTACCTCAAATTAAAGGTTCATCATTCAAGGGTCATATTAGAAAGCTGTTATTTATGTAAAGGGTTGTGCAAATCTGGAAATCTCTCCCCAGTATTAGTCAGTCGAAAATCTCAGTACAGTTTGACACATTTTTCTTATGCAAGCGTATTTAAATAGAGTTTAGGTGCATTTCAGACATGATCTAACTGAATGGCTTGAGGGGACAAGGGGCTGAGTCCTGTCCCTAGGCTCTTGCACAAACGTGATTAAAAAACAAGAAAATCAACAGAAAACCCTGATTATGTTTTTTTTAGAAAAAATACCTGTTACAAAGGCAGAATGGTAATATCCACAGGAAACCCAGCTAATTGATTTTCCGACATCTACTTGGTGTGGCACACTGGCATTGTTTTCAGTATCAAGACCAATCTGTCCCTCAGAATTGTCACCCCACATAAAGAGCTTCCCATCCTCTGAAAAATATGTTCAATGAAACAAGAAACAAATAAAAGGAACACAGATGTGAAAGTATTTCTTCAATGTTAAACAAAATAATACTCAGAAAAAAAAATCATGCACAATTTTTACAACAGCACATTCAATATCATTCCACACTTGTACTTTATTGAGGAAGTAATAACAGGAAATGAGGAAATAATTATTGCAATAAACAGACTATTTGCAGTGAAGTTTAGCTTATTTAGACTTCTCGGTAACTGGATCACTTTGGCCAAATTTCTAAGCAATAGAAGACAGAAATAGTGTTGACCAATTGTTTGGGATTGTCAGAAAGAGGATTATACAATCATTCAAACATTCAGTTTTGTTGCTACTATTATAGCATCTTTGTATGTTAGTACATTTTTATCTCATCAATAACTTTCCTTAAAACCATATTATAATTAAATTTACCAGCACATGTGAAAGGAGTAATGAGAACTACAAAGCAAAGGAGTGAAAAAGATTGACCACAATGCTGCTGAAAAAATTGAACTGGAAAATTTATGGAACAGTGGAATCTACTCAAGTTGATTAATGGGATACAAAGGAAGTCAATATTATCAGACAACAAATGTGATATCTGCATATCAATGGAAAGACTGGACATGAGCAATCAGAAGGGGTATGTAAGTATGAAAAAATTGGGACAACTCTAAGAGTATAAGCATTATAAAAAGATGCAAAAGTTGACCAAAAAAACAAAGAGATGGAAAGAGAAAAAAACTTGCAAAAATATTTCAAGGATGATAGTATTTTTTCAAAGTACATCAATAAGAGGGTAATAAAGTGAATGCTGAGCATATTAAAATACATTTATATATTATAGAATACAAGGCTTATATTTTCCTTTGTTTTCATCGAGAAAAAAAAGAGCATATAACAATAGAGACCAGAGATTGCACAGCAGGAGAAATCTAGAGAGAATACTGGAGAAACTCAGCAGGTCTGGCAACATCTGTGAAGTGAGAAACATTTGAGAACTGAAGAAGAGTTATACCAAACTTGAAACATTAACTGTGTTTCCCTGTCCTGCTAAATTTCTTCAACATTTTCTTTGTTGTTTCAGATTTCCAGCATCTGCGGTATTTTACTTTTACCTCATATAGATTAATAGAAGTTATACATTATTACACATTAGAAAACAATGTTTTTAATGTAAAAAAATTTAATAAGATTGAAACTAGACAAATCTCAAGCTCTACTTGATTTTTCATGCAAGAATATTAAAAAGAAATTTCCAATTTACAGCAATTAAACAACAATTTCTTTTTTTTTACAAATTAAACTTTTGTCATTTATTACATTTAAATTGAGGATGCATTGCTAATACATTTTCAAAGCTTGCTCGATTCAGGAACCATTCCAGAGATTGTAAGTTAGCAAAGGTTAGTGCATGCAGGGGAGTGGGATTGGTGTATATGTTCATATTGTGATTGACAGTTACCGAATTGATGCTTGTTGTTTTTACAACAGATTACCCAGTCAGGGGACTTCACATTTTGTGCAGCTTTCAAAGATTAGCAATGTTATCAGTAAGCTGCATGGCTGCATATTTCCACCATCCCCACCCGCCACCTGCCACCGCCACCCCAATCCCACCA
>NC_063342.1:42356015-42446657 GCF_021869965.1 Rhincodon typus | reverse complement strand
ACCATTTTAAATGCACATTATAAATAATCATTTTCAAAATGGCAATTTAAATCTTCTGAAACAACATACCAGAAACCTATCACTATGAAGCAGTTGTGGGTCTGACATCATGTGGTCTCAATAACCATTATTTGTAATGTTAAAATCCTTCAGTTCAGTTGCAATGAACATTTGGTAGTTTCAAAAGACAGAAGGTCTCATTCCACAGATTGTTTAACACTGCATTCACACCCAACAAGTTTAATATGGTGTGATGTCAGAATCACTTTATACTGACAATAAATGTGACTTGTAAAACAAACATCAAGGTCCAAGCTGATTTTTATGGGAAGCAGAATGAGACACCTGCCTTTACAAAGTCTCACTCAGTTTTGTTTTGATACCACAACCCGTCAGCATAACAGTGCTATAAGTGAACTGTGACTGCACTCTTTACAACACATTACCATGACCTTTCTGAATGAAAACAGCAGATTATGTTCGTGAATTTCATAAGGAGCTGGTTTAAGACTGCCAAATTTACATCAATCAAGATCTTTCAGCCAGGACTGAAAGAGGAGCTGGTTGTCTCATTAGTTTAAGATGGATTCAAACCTAAGTTTCCAAGATGAAATGATCATGGTGAATCATTCTGCCAAATTTCCTCTTCAGAGGTTTTGATAATCAAATGAATGAGCTATCAGTATACAAATAGTAAGAATTATTTCAAAGTTTGTCAACTCATTACTGAAACTGGAAAGATTGTATTATTATTTTAAAATGCCAAATGCTAAGTAAGAGAAATGTAACAATATGAACATATAGTTGATTAACAAGAAGTAAATAAATGGTTATAATTAACTGTTTTTGTTAGGACTGGAGAAAAGTTTGTAAGCAGTGTAATGGCAAAATGCTGTGAGTGCTTAAAATCTGAAACAGAGAACATTGAAGAAACATAATAGGTTTAGCAGCATCCGTGGAGAGAGAAACAGAGTTAATATTTCAAGTTTTGTGTGAATCTTCAAAACACTGTTCTGTGTTTGTAAGTAGTATACCTTGGGGATCAGGATTTGAAGATAGGTTTATGGGGCACAATCTTGAAATTTGTTGATGATGCGGAGTTCAGAAGTATGAAATGGTGAATTTTGGGAAGAAGATTTAAGAATGGGAGTAAAGGCTCTGTGGAAGTGGATGGTAGAGCAGAGAGATTTATGGGTGCAAAACTACTTCCTTAAAAACAACTTCAATTTTTAAAAATAAAGTCAAAGCACAGGGAGCAAGGAGATTGTACTGAAGTTCTACTGTACATTTTACTCATTATAAAAAGGAAATTAAAACCATAAAGCTCACGTTAGACAAAGTCACCAAGATGATGCAAGGGATGAGGAATTACAGTTAATATAGCAGAGGCATATATTAACGAGATCAGCATACAAGCTAAGAGATTTAATAATCCCTTTTTGTTTTAACCATGTAGGTTTTCCATGGAGTGAATAAACAAATATTGCTTGCCTAGTTCAATAGCAAAAACAAGTAACCATTAATTTAAACTTGTCACAAGGGGATTGAGAAATTTGTAAACTGTTATGAGCACATGAATTGCTTTGCCTAAAGAAGTGGTTAAAGCAGTGAATCACATCTGTTAAGGGCAGGGAAACAAGTATTTGAAGGAAAAACACAAGGCTATTGGTCAAAGCAAAAAATTGGCAGCAAGTTTTGAATTCAAATCAAAATACTGGAAAGCATTTAAGCCATGTCTGGCAGCAAGTGCAAGAAGAGAAACAGTTGCCGATTTCATCAGAACTTGAAGTAGTTTCACATTGCTTTAGTAAAGTCATAGCTCGGACACCACAGGTCAAACAGTATACTGGTGTTCTGCAAGTACATTGTTCCATGGGCTGACTTGCAACAGCACAGTAATTTATCTTTGAGGGCAAGAAAAAAATACAGTTGATCTTGAGATAAAAGCAAAACAATGTGGATGCTGCAAATTTGAAATAAAAACAGAGGGACTCAGTAGGTCTGAGAGCATCTGTGGTCAAAGTCAGAAGTCACACAACACCAGGTTTAGTCCAACAAATTTATTTGAAATCACAAGCTTCCGCAGCGCTTCATCAGGTGAAGGAGCAGTGCTCCGAAGCTTGTGATTTCAAACAAACCTGTTGAACTACAACCTCGTGTCATGTGACTTCTGACTTTGTCCAACCCCAGCACCTCCACATCATAGCATCTGTGGAGAAAGAAACAATTAACGTTTCGAGTCCAGTATGAGTCTACGTCAGATCCAATGTGTTCTGAAGCAGAGATTCAAAATATTAACTCTGTTTCTCTCTCCACAGATACTGCCAAGTCTGCTCTATTTCTCCAGAATTTTCTCTTTTTATTACATTTGATCCTAGGATTTACTTCAGGTTTGAAAATTAGAACATAGCATTGGATGCAGCCTGGACACTTTCAGACATAATGGGCGTACCAAGGATCATACAGTAAAATCTGTAACGGAAGGGAATATTTTGAAGAGACAATATATGTACAACTATCCTGAAGTAGAATCATAGAATCCCTACAATGTAGATAGAGGTCATTCAGCCCATCAAGCGTGCAACAACCTGCCAAACAGCATCCCAACCTATCCCCTGATTATAGGAATGTCCTGATTATAATTTAAATTGTTAATTATGCACATTAAGCCTCAATGCTTTCAAAATCCCTTACCTGTTAAAGCTGCCGAGATGTTTGATCCAGCTGCCAGATGTTTGATTTTTTTCTGATTTGTGAAGAACTCTACGCATTGAAATGCAGTTCTTTCCTCAGTATGTCCCAGGCCTAACTGTCCTTCACTGTTGTCACCAGCAGCATAAACATTTCCTTGTTCTGCAATAGATATATTGGTCAGGTCTTAAAATTATGCACAATCCATTTCAACTCCATTTATGATTTTTAAGTCTTTATGATAAACCATGTTTAGCACAGGTAAAATCAACAAAGGGAGGAATTGAGGAAACCAAAAAAAAACAAGGTTCTAAAAATCAAACACAGAATTTGATTATAATCACTGATCCAAAATTGTGAAAGCTGACATTCAAAAATGTAAAAGCTGTTATACCCACTTCCAGCCAAATTTTGTTTTAATTAAAAGGAACTGCATAAAATGGCCATTTTAGCCCAGCCAGAAATGACTGTTAATTCTAAGTTGGTCTTCATTGGTTGTACAAGACAAAACAGGTTGCTAAAACAAACTACAGGATGTGCTCCAATTACAAACAAACAGATTACTGCCAGAAATCTATTCCACATTGATGATTTTCCAGAACATTAGGTCCAGATGAAACAGACAAAATTCATTTCCGTGCTGGTTAATCTGCAATGGCATTGCAAACTAGGTCATACGTATTCTGCAGTACAAAAGAGGTTGAACTCAAAGAGCCTAAATGAACTGATGTAACACAGATGTAATTCAATATCTGTTTTAAACACAGAAGTAATTACAGGTTTATACAGGTAGGTCCAATTATAAATAAAGGTAATCACGATTGCAAAGTTGCAGAGGAATGAAAAGCTAAAAAAATACAAATTATTAATGCTTTAAAAAATAAGTAATGCACTTTCTTTTCAGATTCCTTTCATCTTATTAATGATTGATTTGGAGACGTATCGCTAATGATGTTATATTAAAACCAACCAAGTAACTGCTAAATGCTACATGAGTGTCTCAGAATATTCCCACTTGCTCTATCAACCTGGCAATGTTAATCTCTTGTCTTCTGGATAGTTACCAGTCTCTAATCTGCAGAGAGTTTCTTTAACCTTACTCCATTGTCATCCTCAATGGTTTGTGCAAGAATCCTGGGTAACATGTTAATAATTGAATGACCAGGGGAGAAAGCTGGGTATGCACCATTGGCACATCCCAGGAGAAGCCCAAGATGAAAGAGGGCACAAATCAAGAGAACACAAAATGTGTCAAAAAAGGACACTTCTAGACATAAATAGTCTCTGCATATAAACCAAAAATTTACGCTAAATGAAAATGGCTGGATCTTAAAATTTCCCAGGCAGAATTTACAATCAACCAATGTAGGGCTCTGAGGTGGCCTTCCCAGCACCCTCCCCGTTCACCTTCAATTTATCCACAACTTTAGGTGCAGCAGGTCAGGCCTAGGGCATCCAGCCTGCCGTTGTCCCAAGTGAGGACCTTAATGGGGCCACTTCACACTTGGCCTCAATTTTGAGGCTGCTGAAAGGAATTCAGGGAGCCCAGACAACTTCCAGCCCATTTACACTCCTGGGTGCACAAAATGGTTGGGCAGGAAAAATCTACATCCAAAATATCCTGCCCTGTTCAAATGCTCACTGCCATTCTTGTGCAATATTACCAACAAACAAAGTGGTGAAAGATCTTTGAGAGATTACAACATTTATCCGCACAACATGCGGTAGCTAGATTGCAGGCAAATCCTACTAAGAATGTAGATGTCAAGAATTCATGATGGCAAAAACTGAAAGTGTATACAAAGCACAGCAAAATAAATCAAGTCGTATGGACAGGGTATATAGCAGCTTCCATATATATATATATAATGTTATAGATATTGAGAAAATTGGGAAGCTAAGTTATTAGAACAGATGGTGCTCCTTTTCAGTACGGGCTGAAGAATTTGGAGTTCCAAAACTGATGTGCTAGAGCACCACTATCAGTGGGAGCTTGCAGATACAGTATGAAAGTTTTACATAGGCAGTTTCTATAATAAATGTTCACATTTGAATTTTTAATATAAAAATAAAGTAGCCAGAAAGTGAACATGAACATAATAATTGTAACATATTACAAAATTCATGACACATTTCACTTATTTTTGCAAACTAAATTACATAAGTATAATTTGAAACATTCATATTAACAATGATGTAATTGAAAAACCAGCATCACCTGGTAACCAACATACCGGTGCAAACTAATGTATGGTTTCGCCCACAGGCAGTGAGCTTCACCTTCTCTGATTTCAATGCTGAAAGAGAAAAAAAAAATTCAATACAAAATTCTGTTCTCATGTAAAAACTGCAATAGATAAAACTACATCAAAATGTTTTAAAAATAATTTTGTTCATGTGCAGCAGTTGATTTTCTTTGCATGATACTTTGTTTTTGATGCAAATACATTGAACTCTTGCAAATAAGAAATAAACAGATCTCAGACTATTGCTCTACTTCCAACAGTTTGAGAGCATGAGTATAACACTTCTTGCACAGGCCTGATTCAAGAGATTTATGGTATTAATTACAAGGAAACACAGCATCCCTGATATATCAATTTAAAGCAGATGCTGAACATCCACTTTGTTTTGTTTATGACTTTTGCTAACTACAACTTTATATTCATCTTCTACAAGATATGCTGTGATCTCCACATTCTTCATTTCATAACTTCTCCTCCATTTCCCTTACTAAAGCTTCCTCATCTATGGATCCACCACCAACTCTTCTACTCCCTCATATGAAAGCTCCTAATGATCCGATAACTTTTCTTGAGATGCTTTGTATACATTCAACCTTCCTTATCCAGTGGCATCGACTCTACATCTTTCATCCCTCAGAGATCTACGTCATGTTCTGGAAACCCACATTCAAATTCTGCCACAGCAGATGGTGGAACTTGAATCCAATAAAAGTTTGAAATTAAGACTCCAATGATGACCATGAAACTAATGTCAGACAAACCCACCTGGTTCACTAATGTCCTTTAGTGAAGGAAACTGCTGCCTTTACACAGTTTAGCCACAGACCTGGCCTGGCAGGCCTGCAGAGTTTCAATTGTCAATGGTAATCCTTCACTGCTATCTTTGCTGTCTTTCCAAAAAAAAGAAAACTTTCAATTTTTTCACTCTAATTACAGTATCATGTACTTTCTAAAAGTCGAGGATTAAAATGCCAGATGACTTTCCAACACTGACCAGAATTGTCACTTTCTTAAAAAAGACCAACCTTTGGCCCACATGTCTGTACAACCCATGATCCCATTCCAAACTATTCCCATCTGCTTGCACGTAGTCCATATCACTGTGTTTCCTGCCTGTTCCTTCCTGAAAGTATGCTATCTGCCAAAGATTACCACATTAGCTCCATTATTTTGTCTGAAACCGATGCGAGACTAGCATTTTCATTGCTTTTCTTAAAAATAGGTACCATATTGGTTTATTTGCAGTTTGGGATTCAATAACACATTTCTAATGATTGATAGTTTACACATTATGTTCACAGCCCCACTTATCAATTATGCTATTATAATATCCAACCTGAGGGATTTATTGGTTTTGAGCACTTATGCTTACCTGTGACAGTCATGCAAATTAAATCATTGCCATGAAGTTTCATTCTAGATGCTGTGATGGATTACAAGCAACTCATGTCTCCACTAGCAATTACATCATTGAAACAAATATTCGTATATGCTTGTTATTTTTAGTTATTCATCATTTCAAGCCCCTTTGTGCCCTTAAATGGTCTCAATTACATCCTCATAAATCTATAAATTTATAATAAGAGGAATATCTTTTATTTAACCTTAGTTTATGCCACAAACTCCATTCCCAACTACCAACTCCATTCTTCTTTCTAGCAAATACTTTGGGTTGAAGCAGACAAGATCAGACCAGTAAGTTTACTAATGCATTCAACCCTGAAATGAGCTTCTGACCACATAATTACATTATCACCAGGACTGCCTACTTCCACCAGGCCCAACTTTGTTCCTGCTGTAGCTTATCTGCTGCTAAATGCCTTATCATAATTATGCAATTCATTGACTCAAAAGTACCCAAAAGAATTCCAAGGACATGACAGTGTTAGAAATGGGGCTATTATTTATTATTATTCCACAAATCACAATGGTTTTTAAAAACTGAAATCAGGTGCCATAGGTTTATTAAATATATAGCACTTGCAGCAGTACTTAAACATGCAATTAAGAGGAAACAGTCACAACTACAAATAATGAGTTTGGTTTGGAAATCCAAACAACTAAGAACTGGACCTAACGTGTTTACAAATCAATATACTTATTGTAAATTGTCAGTGTTAAAAATTTCTCATTCTCTCTATGTGACAAATTTGCATTTCTGGCCTAAATTTTAAAACTCAAATCTGTACAATGAATATTAACTTGACTGTTCCATACCTATTTTCATTAAGCTAATAAGAATAACTCATGTTCTCATCTTATCCATTGTTTCCCTCTTGTTCCTTGTAACGTCTGTTCCATCAAGTGCTTCTGTATCATTATCATTTAGGTAGAATAACATACACCCAGATATTTTCCTTTGTAAATGATCTGATTGTCACACTGCTTTAAATCTTCATTTAAAATCTATTATTTTCAAGGGATGTTGAAGTCATTGGCAAGGCCAGTATTTCTTAACCATCTGCAATGGCTTGCCAGGCTATTTCAAAGGACAGTTAAGAGACGAACACAAGCTACTCCAAGTAAGGATGGCACATTTCCTTCTTTAAAGGGCATTCATGAACTGGATTGATTTTTAGAAAAAAATCAAGAATGGTTTCATGGTCACGATTACTGAGGCGACTTTCAATTGAGGGAGGCAATGGCTTAGTGGTGTTATCGCCAGACTATGAATCCGGAGACCCAAGTCTTGTTCTGGGAACCCAAGTTCAAATTCTTCCAGAACAGATGGTGGAATTTGAATCCAATAAAAGTTTGAAATTAAGATTCTAATGATGACCATGAAACAATTGTCAGAAAAACCCTCTGATTTACGAATGTCTTTTAGTGAAGGTACCTGCAGCCTTTACCCAGTCTAGCCTATTGTGACTCCAGACCCACACAAATGTGCCTGACAATTAGGGAAAGGCCAATAATAGCCAGCAACACCTACATCCTGTGAATGAATTAAATAGATGACAGATATTTTACTCAATGAACTGCCACAATGGGATCTAAATTCATGCTCCCTGAGTGGGGTTTTGAGGAAAAGTTGCATTGGACTCAAAATGTTAACTCTGCTTTTATCTTCACAGATGCTATCAGGCCTGCTGAGTTTCAATTGTCAATGGCAATCAATGTTCAGGTTCAGAATGACATAAACTGAGAATTATAAACATACCACTGCAAATGGTTCCAAAAAGTATGCTTTTAATTCTTTGTTTATTTCATCCTGAACTTGACCATTAATTTCTGCTGAAATAGCGAGGAATACTCAGCAGGTCTGGCAGTATCTGTGGGAAGAGAAACAGGGATAATGTTTTAAATCCAATATGACTTCTTTGGGACTAAAAGAGTGATGGAAAAGTGATGTTTCTTTCTGCAGAAAAAGATTGGGAGGAAGAAACGAAACAGAAGGTCAAAAGAGATTGAGAAAGTGCGGGAAATTAAAGATCACAGGTGTCACAGAACAAAAGGTAATGGTTGTAGAGAAAAGGTTCTGGATCTCAGTAGGTACTCACAGCAGGTTGTTAATGACAGAACATGGGTAATTTATGCTGAAAGCCAACCAAGAAAACCAGATGCTGGAGTATAAGGTAGGGGATGCAAAAATGTGGGAGACAGAGTTCATGTTCTGTGGCTATTGAACTCAATGTTGAGCTCAGGAGGCAGCAAAGCACCTAAACAGAAAATTTGATGCTGTTTCCCTAGCTTGCATTGGGCTTTGCTGGAACACTGCAACAGACCTAAAACAGAAATGAGAGCATTAGACCAATATGGTGTATTGACGTAGAAAGGAAGGTCAGGGTCATGCTTGCAGACTCACTGGAGATATTCCACAATGTGGCCACCCAGTCTGCATTTTGTCTGCTCGATGTAGAGGATTTTATAATAATGGTGCTTTTCCAAAGTGGATTACCTCTGGAGAAATCATTAAAAGGTGTTAACAAAATGAAGAAGTATTGATACTTGTATTATGTCACCACTGGAAGCTGTGGTAGGTGCAGTATGACATTGATTTAAACATGAGTTCTCATATTTTCATATTACAATGTCTTGCATTATTGGACAACTTACAACCAAGTAAAGTCAAAACAAATTTGGTGAAACAAAGTGGTAGCGGTTTTGTAAAAGAACACGAATTGCAGAAAGAAACTCACACAGCATATGTACTAGATATATGACTAAAAATTACAGAATCAAGAAACATGAATGTTGTGGGGGTACAGAGAAGTCTGGACAAAATAATTTACCTTTCACACAAGTGGGTTTGTTGATGGTGTTCTTTGTTCCCAAACCTAGTTGACCCCAGTTGTTGCTCCCAAAGATATATAACTTGCCATTTTCTGTCAAAGAAAGCAATATTCGTGAATGTGTTTTTGAAAGCCATACTTGACATTGTTTCCCAGAATATAAATGTTACAACATCTTATAACATATAAGATCTGATCTGTTTGTTTATTTCTGTGTTTCATATCTGGATTATTTTGTAAGTAATAAAAGGTGGAAAAAGCCAGGTATTTGTAACCCCTGAACAGATGTTCATCAAAGCCAGCCCATCTACTTTTCATAGAATCCCTATAGTGTGGAAGCAGGCCATTCAGCCCATCAAGTCCACAATGACCCTCCAAAGAGCATCCCACCCAGAATTATCCTCCTACGTAACCCTGTAACCCCACATTTCCCATAGCTAATCCAAATAGCCTGCACATCCCTGGATACTATGAGCAATTTAGCATGGTCAACCCACCTAACCTGCACACCTTTGGACTGTACGAGGAAACCAAATCACCTGGAGGAAACCCACACAGACATGGGGACAATGTGCACACTCCACACAGACACCCACCCTGAGGCTGGAATCTCACAGAATGAGATGTTGAATTTATCGATACAAGCAGTGTCATATTGAAAGGATAAGTAATTCTCTTTAGAATAGAATCAGAAAAAAAAAATCACATGCATCATCTCCATGAAAATACAATTGAGTCTCAGTGGAAGCCTGGGATAAAATATTCAACAAATATACATGAGCATACAGACAAATTAGGAGCAGAAGGCCATTCATTTCCTTCAGCTCAGTTATTCAATAAAACCCTGGCTAATCAAATTGTAACCTCAAATCCATATTCCTGTTGATCTCTGATAACTTTTCACCCCCATGTTTACAAAAATCTATCTGCCTCCGGTTTTAAACTATTCACAGACTCTGCTTCCACCACCTTCTCAGGAAGGGAGTTCCAAAGACTCAAACCTGAGAAAAAAAGTCATCTCATTTTTGTTTTAGAGATAACAAGGTGTAGAGCTGGATGAACACAGCATGCCAAGCAGCATCAGAGGAGCAGGAAGGCTGACGTTTCGGGCCTAGACCCTTCTTCAGAAATGGGCTGAAGACCATTTCTTCCTGCTCGGCCTGCTGTGTTCATCCAGCTCTACACTTTGTTATCTCAGATTCTCCAGCATCTGCAGTTCCTACTATCTCTGAAATCATTTTTGTTTTAAATGGGTGAACCCTGATTTTTAAACGGAGACCCTAGTTCTAAGTCCTTCCATTATAGGGAACATCTTCTTCACATCTACCATGTCAAGACTCCTCGGGATCTTTTATGTTTCAATGAAGTTGTTTCTTATTCTTTTAAACTGCAGCATGTCCAAGCCTAGCCTGTCCAACCCTTCTTCATAAGACAATACCCCATTCCAGACAATGGACTAGTAAACCTTCTCTGAACTGTTTCAAATACACTCAAACTTCCTTAAATAAGGTAGCCACTACTGTGCACAGTACTACAGACATCGTTTCACAATGTCCTATATAACTGAAGCATAACCTCCCTATTTCTGTATTGAATTCCCCTTGCAATAAATATTAATACTTGATTAGCTTCTTAATGATTTGTTGTACTTGCATTTTAACTTTTGTGGTTCATGCACAAGGGCAACCAGATCCTCTGCATCTCAGAGCTCTGCAATCTCTTACCATGTAGGTAATATACTCCTTTATTATTCTTCCTGCCAAAGTAAACAATTTCACATCTACACACATTATACTCTATTTGCCAGATCTTTGCTCACTCACTTAAACTGCGTATTTTTTTTGTAGTCTCCTTATGTCCTCTTCATATTTACTTTCCTACCTAACTTGGTGCAGTCAGCAAATTTGGCAACTATATGTTCCGTCTCTTCATCCAAGTAGTTTATATATATATTGTAAACAGACAAGGTACAAGATCCCAGTGGCACAACATTCATTACAATTGGCCTACCTGAAAAAGACCTAAAAATGACTATTCCTTGCTTCCTGTTAACTAGCAAATCTTCTATTCAAGCCAATATGCTATCCCTACAATATGAGCTTTTATTTTTCACAATAACCTTTGATGGGCACTGTCTGTCTGGAAACATCACATGGATTTTTATTTTTACAAAGAATGCTGCATCAATCAAAATCTAGCTTTATTTCTGTGATCCTTATCGGTTGCCCCAACTGAACAACTGAAGCAAAGCAATTCTTTCCCGTCTTTGCATACAGGGAAATAATTAAGTGAATGCCACATTGAAATCAATGACTTACCAGTTACAAATGCCGTATGCTCATCCCCACAACTGATTGAGATAGCTTTGTCATTTTTTAGCCAGAACTTACTGGGAACATTGTCTGAGAATTTGCTTTTACCAAATGTAAAAACAGCTCCAGAATCTGAAAGTAAAATAAATTATATGAACTATTTATTTTTAATCAACAATGTGTTTTAACATTGGCATGGAATGAATTAATTTTCCAAAATTGACAAATTTCTAGTCACAACCAGGGACTAAAAGAGTTCTACTAATGGCCCAAGATGTTCCAATACTTATGTTACCTTTCATAAATTTTGTAATTTTGATTTAAGTGCATTATCTAGAGCCAGACATCCAATGGAAGTGATGGCCTTATCAATGACTGGAAATGGGCGATCAAGGCAATTGCATTAACTGCTGTGATGAACCACCAACTGCTTGAGATAGCCTTTGGCAGTAGCGGGGAGATCAGGAAGACAGCAGTAAAACTGATTGTCCAGTTCTTTGTGCTTTTAGAATGGTTTTCAACATCAAGGAAAATTTCAATGCTGCTGCAATTCATATGTCAACCTTGGAAGCACTTATCACAAGAAAAAGGCCAGGCAGCATATGTGAACACTACATGCCTTCTTCACACAAGACCTGACAATAGTCGAGGAGGAGCAAATTACTGCAGATGCTGGAAGCTCTACTGAAAGCAACAAATGCCGGAGATCACAGCGGGTCAGGCAGCATCCGTGGACAGAAAGCAAGCTAACGTTTCAAATCTAGATGACTCTTCATCAGAGCTGGTAGCAAAGATGTCTGAACTACACATTAAACCTATTTAGTTAAATCACGAAGACACTGAGAGAAAACGTATAGAGTTGTTCAACTGGGAGCCAAGTAGCACAATAAGGACAGGCATAATGGATAAAGAAGCACTGGTGCAAATTAGGACATGGGAGCAGAGGTATGGATGACATCATATTTATGGGGTTTGGAAGATAGGAGGCCAGTTAGAAGTGAACTTGTCTCTTACAATTCACAAGCAGTAAAGTCCAAGATGAGAGATGCAGCAGCAAATAAGCTGAAGCAGGAAGCGAAATTGGCAATATTAAGGAGGAGGAAATAGGCAGTCTTAGGAAGGTGTAGTTGTGATTGGTGGTTCATCTCAGCAGTTAATGCAATTACCTTGATTGCAGACTGTTTCAGCCTTATGGTTTCAGTATTCAAGTGTGACAGTAAAAGGCACTGTCCATGGCAGTGAGAACCAGAAAGTAACTAGAAAAATTGACAATCAGGAAACAGAAACACCAAAGAACTAGCCTGACAGCATTTTGTGGCCGGGAGTCAAGTGCGACGGAGGATCAATGGCTATGAAATGGAAATTGGATTCGGGACAAAAGCCAGTGGCTTTAGTCTTCCCAAAATTTATTTGGACAAAACTTCTATTCATCCATTACTGAACGATGGACAACCAGTCGGAAAATTTAGAGACCTTGAGGCAAAAATAGTTGAAGAAAAATTTCAAGCACAGTTTGCAAGGACAGGTTCTGAACAGTGCATTCCTGTTCACATAATTCACTTGCTGCTTTATCCTGCATTCTTCACCTTCTATAAAAGCACTGCAGCCTCACAGCACCAGGGACCCAGGTTCGAGTCCACCCTCGGGCGACTGTCTGTGTGGAGTTTGCACATTCTCCCAGTGTCTGTGTGGGTTTCCTCCGGGTGCTCTGGTTTCCTCCCACAATCCAAAGATGTGCAGGCTAGGTGCATTGGCCATGCTAAATTGTCCAAAGTGTTCAAGGATGTGTAGATTAGGTGGGTTATAGGGGGATGGGTCTGGGTGGGATGCTCCATGGGTCGGTGTGGACTTGTTGGGCCAAGGGCCTGTTTCCACACTGTAGGGATTCTATGATAATGACGAGCTCTTGTTCTCTCTTTTTGCTTCAATCTACCTGAGTCAGAACCTAGGAAGAAGTGGATAAATAGGTAGCATGAAGCCAGATGGTAGAGGCTTATGCAAACCCTTTCATTTTCCTCATTAGTTTCTCAGAAACTAGTACTCCAGACACTCACGTCCTATTTCATCCACCACAGCATCTCGCTCTCAAACAACTATCTCGCTGTTCCTCACTCTATAGCGAATGGATTTGCCACCACCAACCTTGCACTTGACTCCCGGCCACAAAATGCTGCCAGGCTAGTTCTTTGGTGTTTCTGTTTCCTGATTGTCAATTTTTCTAGTTACTTTCTGGTTCTTACTGCCACGGACAGTGTCTTTCACTGCCACACTTGAATGCTGAAACCACAAGTTAATTGGTACAGGCAAAAATAGTGTCATGTGGTGTGTTTGAAAGTCAAAAGGCAATCCAAGAATTGAATGAGGGAGCAGGGAGTCAATTAGGAACATGAAATAGCGAGCAGCAGAACATGGCACAACAATACAGCCTACAAGGAGAGTAAACGGGTGGCTAATGAGGTGGGTGATGAACTATTTAAATTTACAAATTCAAAATGAAAAGCCTCGCTGAAATTGAGTAAAAATGACAAGGCAGTAGACAGAGCTCAAGATCGGTTAAAAAACACAACTGGATGAATGAACGCAGCCACGTTGAACAGCTGGTTCTTGCAACTCTGACAATGACAAGCATTTACTTACAGGTTTCTATTATAAATACTTTTTTTAAATACTTATTTCCATGATAAATACGGACAGGGAAAGTGTTACTTAAACTTGCGACACAGAACATATGATTTGTAGGCAGACAGGTGGAGATTTTATTTTCTGTAAGTTTCATTATACACCGAATGTGCATGCTTGGATACAATGTAGAAGTTTGTAACAGGTCAGTTACCCTTTGTGGGAAAAAAAAGTCTTCAGATGAAGGTAGAAATATTTGACCTTACTGATTAGAGGGATGTGTGTTATGAAGTGCATCCAGGGATTGCATGTGACACCAAGGTTGTGGTCAGTCTGGTTTCATCTCAGACAGTTGCCAGGGAGAGGGATGAAGTCAGTAGCAATGGACTGAAGTTTGCAGTCGGGACTGAAGACAACAGCTTTAAAGTTATTTCAATACTTAAGAATCATAGAATCATAGAATCCCTACAGCGTGGAAACAGGCCCTTCGGCCCAACCAGTCCACACCGAACCTCACAGCATCCCGCCCAGACCCATCCCCCTTTAAACTACCTAATCTATACATCACTCAACACTAAGGGCAATTGAGCACAGCCAATCCCCTTAGCCCTCACAACTTTGGACTGTGGGAGGAAACCGGGGCACCCAGAGGAAACCCTTTGATTCAGCCTTAACTGTAAGGAGCAAATTTCTGCACATCAAGTACTGAATATTTAATAAACAGTCTGATTAATAAGCAACCATGGAGTTAAGAGAAATGGTGCTAAGGTAGCACTGGCATTGAGAGTATAAATGCAAAAACCAACACTGCTTTCAGATGCAGAATGTTCCAAGATCAGACCATGGAAAATGCATTTACAGTAAATTATTCTGCAACTTTAAAATTGCAGTTACTGACTGATTTCTGACCCATCATATATACTGCATTTTTCTCTCCCTACATAGAATTCCCCTTAATCCATAACAGATGCGTTAGATTTGATAAATCATGGGTTTAAAGAGAAAGGCAATTTGAATAGGATTCCTTCTCAGATGCTCAGACGAAAGCTCTAATAAGGTGTTGTAGACCACAAATTCACCACCTACACAATTAAGATTTCAGTTGCTCAAAAACTGTGCATACTGGTCAACAAAATGGATCCTTGATTTCTCTTGAGCAGAATGCTAACATGCCAACAAAGTTCTGTCACTTAAAAATAAGTGGTATTTGCATACAGGCTCATCACATGAAATGTCTCAACATGCTTTACCATGCATTTAATTGCTTTGAAGTGCAGTAACTGTTGTTAAGCAAACACAGCAACCATTCTGCATCAGCTAGATTTTACAAACAGTACAACAACCTATGTTATAAGCTAACCCATATTTTCTTTCTTGAAAAAAATCATGCCAGATAATATGCTGTAGAAATAGTCCTATACGCCAAGGAGTTCATGTTACCCTCAAGCAAAACACAAGTTATTAACATTTGTTTGATTTTATCAATAAGTACATTAAAAGACTACAGAACTAATCAATCATTCTGAGGCCATTCTTGCTTCAACCAGTATTTTTTTTCTCTAAAAACAAGGGAGGACAGAGCTCAGCCGATTTTTTTTTAAAAAGTCAACCCATTCAAATGTGCTATGACACAGATCTAGTGCAGGCCTAGGCCTCCTGCCTCAGAGTTTGAAACACTACCACTGCATTGCAAGAACTCCACTGAACTAATATATTAACATGCAATACAAATGACAGTATCATGATTGCAACTTTCAGCAGTGTTAAAAATCAGGCAAATTAAGGAGTTAGGTGGATACTGCGTGTGTATCTGTGTTGGTAGAAAGAAATCTCCTTTGATTTTTCTAATAATTAACTCTCAAGGAAATGATTCTCTCACTCAGGTGCAGGAAAATAAGCTAGCTGATGTTGTTGACTTGCTCGCTGAGCTGGCTTGTTTTCATTCAGATGTTTCGGCACTGTGCCAGGTAACATCATCAGTGAGGCCTCTGCTTGGAATTTATACTGTCTGGTCCGTTAGGGTGAGTGGTGTCATTTCTGGTTTTGATCTGTATGGGTTTGCATATGGGGTCCAATTCAATATGTTTGTTGATTGCATTACGGCTTGAGAACCATGCCTCTAGGAATTCCCGTGCATGTCTATGTTTGGCTTGGGCTACTATGGTTACCTTGTCCCAGTTAAACTGATGGCCTTCATTGTCTGAGTGTACAGATATTAAGGAAAGTTTGTTGTGTCGTTTTGCTGCTAGCTAATGTTCATGTATTCTGATTGCTAGTTTCCTTCCTGTCTGTCCGATGTAATGTTTGTGGCAGTTGTTGCATGGTATTTTCTTAACCACGTTGGTTCTGCATGTTGTGGGAATGGGGTCTTTAATCCTTGTGAGTGTTTGTCATAGAGTGGGTGTGGGCTTGTGTGCCACCATGATTCCTAGTGGTCTTAGGAGTGTTGTTGTCAGTTCTGATATGTTTTTGATGTAGGGCAGTATGGCCAGTGTGTTAGGGTATACCGTGTCCTCTTGCTGTTGTCTGTTTAGTAGTCATCTGAAGATGAAGTTCCAGAGATATCCATTCATAGCAAAGATTTTGTATAGGTGTTCTTCCTTTTTCCTGCGTCGTTCTGGAGTGTTGCAGTGAGTCGCGGCCCATTTAAATAGTGTCCTAATGCAGCTTGTGGACATTGGGGTCATTGCTGTGGAAGTTGAGTATTTGATCAGTGTGGGTTGCTTTTCCGTATACTAAAGTTTGGAACTCCCTGCTGGTCATACGCTCAACTCTGACATCCAGAAACAGAAGCTGATTGTTGTTTTCTTCTTCTCTTGTGAATTTAATCTCTGCAAATACGCTGTTGACGCGGTTGTGGGTCTCTTCCAGTTTGTTGCATTTAATAATGACAAATGTGTTGTCTACGTACTGGATCCACAGTTTAGGTTGAATGCTGGGGAGGGTGGTGTGTTCTAGTCTTTGCATGACTGCTTCTGCAATGAGTCCTGAGATGGGTGATCCCATTAGTGTGCCATTGGTCTGTTTGTATACTTGACCATTAAAGATGAAGGGTGTGGTGAGGCACAGGTCTACGTAGTTTGTCTTTAATGGTCAAATGGATGAGTAAAGTGAGGACATTACAGGTCAAATGAGTAGACAAGTGGTAAAGAACATTCAATGGCAGAAGTGTGAAATGATGCAAATTGAAAGACAGATTGAGGAGAGGCAAGATAAAATGTTACAAAATAAAGAGGTACAGGAAGTGAGAGACCAAGAGGTTCTCATAAACAAATCTTTACAGTTGACAGGACAAATGAACAAAGCATACATGCTTTAGAAACAGAAGCCAAAAGTACAAAAGCAAGGAAACAATGCTGAGTTTTTTTTATAAATAACTGGCTAAAGATATTTAGCCATTCTTGCTTCAATCAGCAATTCCAGATAATATATTTGTGCTACAAAATTCTCTGACTGAACAGAAAGGACATAAAAGAGTTCAGACTAGAAGAAAGTTTGGCTTCTTGTGATGACTCTGAAATGGCCCATTAAGTCATTCAGTTCAAAAGAAATTATGGAAAAAGTAACAAACGATGATCTTGCCAGAGAAGTCCAAATTCTATCGAGGAATTTAAAAAAAAGTACAAGGACAGAAACAGAGGGAGAAAAATGAGTTTCTCTCTGGATGACAAAGAAGTCCATGAATTCCTCACACTTGATGCTTAAAACTGGAGTAGAGGGAGAACCAAAGAGAAATGTAAGGAGATAATTAGTATTGGAGAAATGGAGAAAAGTTATCTTTTCTCCTGAGTTGGGTGAGCTGTGAGGAGGAATATTCAGTGAGATTTGGATATTGAGTGAGTGGATAATGTGGATAAATGTGGCTATCCACCTTGATAGCAAAAACAGGAAGGCTAATTATTACCCAAATTGAACTAGATTGGGAAAGTGGAGGTGCAACGAGACTTGAGTATCCTGTACGCCAGTCACAAAAAAATGTATGCAGGTGTGGCAGGCGGTGAAGAAGGCAAACGGTATGTTGGCCCTCACAGCACGAGGAGTCGAGTGCAGGAGCAAGGATGTTTTACTGCAATTGCACAGGGCTTTGGTGAGACCACATCCGGAGTACTGTATGCAGTTTTGGCCTCCTTTTTGAGGAAGGATGTTCTAGCCATGGAGGGACTGCAATGATGATTTACTCGATGATAGAACTGACATAAGAAGACAGACATGACCAACCAGGATTACATTCAATAAAATTTAAAAGAATGAGAGAGGATCCCATCAAAATCTATAAACTTCTAACAGGACTAGACAGGGTAAATGCAGGAAAGCTGCTCCTAATGATCAAGGAGTCCAGACCAGGCCTCTCAGTTTAAGGAAGCAGCGTAGACCATTTAGGACTAAGATAAGATATTTCTTCATCCAGACAGCAGTGAGCCTGTGGAATTCTCTGCCACCGAAAACAATCGAGGCTGAAACATTGATGTTGTAAAGGAATTAAGTTTCTTTTTTCTTTATTCATTCACGGGATGAGGGGCGTCTCTGGCTGGACCAGCATTTATTGCCCATCCCTAATTGCCCAGAGGGTAGTTAAGAGTCAACCGGGACCACATTCCTGTGGGTCTGGAGTCACATGTAGGCCAGATCAGGTAAGGATGGCAGTTTGCTTAGTTTCCCTAGAGGGCATTAGTGAACCAGATGGGTTTTTCCTGACACTCAACAATGGATTCATGGTCATCATTAGATTCTTAATTCCAGATATTTATCAAATTCAAGTTCCACCATCTGCCATGGTGGGATTTGAACCCAGGTCCCCAGAACATTATCTGGGTCTTTGAATTAACAGTCCAGTGATAATACCACCAGGCCATCGCCTTTCCCTCAGTATAGTTCTTAGGGAATGGGAAGAAAGGGGGAGCAGGGTACCAAGTTTAATGAAGAATCATTATCATGTTGGGTCACAGAGCAGGCTCAATGGGTCAAAAGGCTCACATTTTCTCTGTTTCTACATCATTCTCCACACTGATTCTAAAGTGTTTCAGCTGAAGAGACCATCATGGTTGAATTAGATTTGACTGTTAGGTCAATTAGTCACCAGTTATGCTCAAACATGTAGCCTTCAACTCAACTGACTTAATTAGTAATGATTACAAATTCACTTCAGACATGTAATTTTACCCATCTTCAAATTTTCAACACGTAAGTAAGTGAGGACCAGAGCAGAAACCAGGACCAGAGAGGTAGAACACTGGTCCAGCAGCATGAAATTCAGCCCATCCAATTAAGAAATTCTCAAGTTGAGGGTGATATGAAGACAGCAAAACAAGTGAATGAGAAACTGGACTATTGTTTCTCAGGCTACACAGATGGTATAAATAGTGTCTGTACAATGTGCGTGTAAACCCAATTGCAAGCACTTGTACCACAAGGAGAGCACAAATTAGTAAATCAAATAATATTGGTTAATCCAATGTTTTAATAATCTCTGGATTATGAAAAGAATAAAATTATAAATCTACATTTCATCATAACATATTTGCAAAAAAATTGGCTGTTTTTCACATATACATGACACATATCACAGCATCATGTCACCTGTATTTGACTTTACTGATGAAAGTAATTTGCTATTATATATTAGTGGAAAAATATGAAGAGCAATTTCACCATGGGCAGTGGAAAATCTTCCTCCTGCTGACGATTTACCCAAAATCCAAAAGTTTACAACTTTGTGCAAGCCATGAACTGGAGGCGTGACTTCATTAGTGATGTGAGGCAATACCTTTCAAACGCAGCAAGTGATTAGAAATTGGGATACCCTGGCCAGGGGGAAGGGCTGGTGGATTCAGATTGATAAAATTCTTTTGGAGCGGAACAGAGTTATGGGGAAAGAGCAGTGGGTTCAGGTTCAGGTTCGGGTTCGGGTTCGGGTTGGGGGTGGGGAAGAGCTGATGGGCTGATTGGCCTCCTTTCTGTGCTGTTATACAGTCATACAGCATGGAAACAGATCCTTCGGTCCAACCAACCCATGCCAAACATCATCCCAAACCAAACTAGTCCCTCCAAACCTTTCCTACTCATGCATCCATCCAAGTGTCTTTTAAATGTTGTAATTGTACCCGCATCCACCACTTCCTCAGGACGTTCATTCCACACACGAACCACCCTCTGTACAAGAAATTTGCCTCATGTCTTTTTAAAATCTCTCTCCTCTCACTTTAAATATGTGCCCCTCATCTTGAAATCCCCCATCCTCAGGAAAAGACAACTACCATTAACTCTATCTATACCTCTCGTTATTTTATGAATTTCTATCAGGTTGCATGTCAACCTTCTATGCTCCAGTGAAAGAAGTCACAGTCTATCCAGCTTTTCTTTATAACTCAAACCTTCCATACCCAGCAATATCCTGGTAAATCCCTTCTGAACCCTCTCCAACTTAATAATATCCTTCCTATAACTGGGTGACCAGAAAGAGACACAGTATTCCAGAAGAGGCCTCAACAATGTCCTGTACAACCTCAACATGACTTCTCAACTCCTATACTCAAAGGACAGAGCAATGAAGGCAAGCATGCCAAATGCATTTTTAATCATCTATACGTGATGTAAACTTCAAAGAATTACATATCTGAACTCCTATATCACAGTTCTACAACACTATCCAAGGTCCTACCACTAATTGTATAAGCCCTACCCTTGTTTGTTGTACCAAAATGCAATACCTCGCATATATCCAGATTGAACTCCATCTGCCATTTTTTCAGCCCATTAACCCATTTGACCAAGATCCCTTTGTAATCTTAGATAATCTTCTTCACTGTTGAATATGCCATCAATTTTGGTGTCGTCCACAAATTCACTAACCATGCCTCCTATATTCTCATTCAAATCATTTATATAAATGATAAACAAAAGAGGACCCAGAACACCGCTGGTCACAGGCCTCCAGTCCGAAAAGCATTCCTCCACCGTTACTCTCTGTCTCCTGCCATTAAGCCCATTATGTATCCAATTGGCAAGCTCACTCCGAATCCCATGTGACCTAACTTTATTAATTAGCCCACCATGTGGAACCTTGTCAAAGGGTTTACCAAAATCCGAAAAACAACATCTACTGCTCTGTCATTATCAAGCTTTTTGGTAAATTCCTCAATAAACTCACTCAAGTTTGTGAAACATGATTTTCCTCGCACAAAACGCTGCTGACTATCCCTAATCAATTTCAACCTCTCTAAATGTCCATAAATCCTGTATTTTATAATCACCTCCAACAATTTACCCCTAACCAAAATCAGACTCACAGGTCTATAGCTCCCCGGTTTTTCCTTGAACCTTTCTTAAACAAAGGTACAACATTAGCCACCCTCCAATAATCAGGCACCTCACCCGTAGTTATAAATAATGCAATTATTTCTGCACTGGGTCTCGTAATTTCCTCCCTTACTCCCCACAATATTCTGGAATACATTAGATCAGATCCTGGAGATTTATCCACCTTTATATTCTCTAAGATCTCCCAAACTTCCTCTTCTGTAATATAAACTGTTTTTAAAACATCAAAGTTTATTTCTCTGCATTCTCCAGAATCCATTTCTTTCTCCACAGCTAAAACTGATGCAACATATTTATTTTGTATCTCTCCCATCTTCTGACGTACAACACAAAGTCGATCTCCTTGATCTTTAAGAGGTCCTACCCTCTCTCTAGTTACCCTCTTACTCCTATTGTATTTATGGAATCTCTTTGGATTATCCTTAACTTTATCTGCCAATGCTATCTCATATCCCTTCTTTGCCTTCCTGATTTCTCTCTTACGAATGCCCTTACACTCTTCATATTGATTAAGAGATTCAACTGAACCAAGTTGTCGATATCTAAAATAAGATTCTCTTTTATTCTTGACTGCAACCTCAATATCTTTATTCATCCGTGGTTCCGTAGTCTTACCAGCCTTAAGCTTCACTCTAACAGGAACAAAATGCCTCTGAACTCTCGTCATCACACTCTTGAACACCTCCCACTTGTCAGATATCCTTTCACCTGTGAACAGTCTACACCAATCAACTTTTGAAAGTTTATGTCCCATACCATTAAAATTTGCATTACTCCAATTAAAAACTTTAACTTTTATGGAAGGCTTATTCTTTTTAATAACCATTTTGAAACAATAAAATTATGATCACTAGACCCAAAGTGTTTGCCCACTTTTACTTCAGTCACCTGCCCTGCCTTATTGCCCAAAAGATGTAGTTTTGCTCCATCTCTAGTAGGAGCATCCAAATATTCTTGAAAATTTTCTTGATCACATTTGATAAATTCTTCACCATCTAAACTTTTAACACTATGGTAGCCCAGTCAATGTTTGGAAAATTAAAATCCCCCATTATTTCACCCTAATTATGCTTACATATATCTGAGATCTCCCTACATATTTTTTTCTCAGATTCCCTCCTACTATTGGGGGTCCTATTGTACAATCCCATCAAAGTAATCTTTCCTTTCTTATTTGTAATTTCTACCCATATATCTTCCCTGCTAACAGCCATAATGTATTCCTTAATGAAAAATGCCACTCCCCACATTCTTGCCTCCTTTTCTATCCTTCCTCTGGCATCTAAAACCCAGAACATTGATCTTCCAGTCTTGTCCATCTCTCAGCCAAGTTTCTGTAATAGTTATGACATCCCAATCAGAGGTTCTTTAACATACCCTGAAATCATCTTGCAGCCTTACCTGCAAGACCCCTTGCATTGAAATAAATGCAATTTAGCTCTTCAGTGTTACTACATACTCTGACTCTTTGTTGTGTTTCCTTTCTAACGAATGTGCTCTCCTCACATTCAGAACCTTCCCCATCAATCCTTCTGTTTACAATGCTACTTAGAATTCCTCCACTCCCCCTCTCTAGCATATAAAGTCTCCCTTAACGGAATGAGCAAATCTCCCTGCTAAGATATTGGCCCCTTTCTAGTTTAGGTTAGATCCATCCCTTTTTGAACAGGTTTTCTCTATCCCAAAAGACATTCCAGTTGCCCAAAAACTTGAATTCTGAACAATACACCAGCTCTTCAGCCATTGATTTATCTCCTTTAACCTTTTGGTCCTTCCCTCATTTGAGTTTGGCATTGGGAGTAAACCAGAAATTACTACTTTTAAGGTTTTTTTTAAATCTGTACTCTGTACGCTTTAATCGTTTCCCTAAAAATGTCATTCCTACCAGTGTGTACAATAATTTCTGGCTATAGCAATAGTTGCATTAAATCCTGTCAGTCGCTGCCTAACGTAAGAATCATTCCAAATGTCCAATAACTGACTGGCCCTTCCATTTTCCTCAGACAGACTGTTCACATTGGGAAGTCTCACTCTCTCCCCTCTCACCTTGTGAACTCCTTCTGTTTCCCTCCTCCAAACACTTCACTAATATTTCACTCATGCCTGTGACTGACAGACTGACTCACTCACCCGGCACCTCCTCCCCCTCGGACTCGGGCTCCGCCGCCATGTCCCTAGCACCAGCTCCGGGGCTCCGGGGCTCGCGTGGAGCGGGTCACCAACCCGGAAGTAAACAAACCGGCCTGCCATTGACAACCGAACAAAGAACCCGCCTCGGCAGCGGCACCCCGCGGCCGCATGGCTTAACTGCAACAACCCGGGACGCCAGCGCCGCACTGAGGTCGCACCCGGGATCGCAGCTCCCAACCTTGCTCCCTCTCTCAAACCCAGGAGCACGAACCCCGCGAGTGATCGATCTGCAAGAGCAAGTGCCTGGCCTGTCCGTTTTTGTGGTTTCTGGCGAGAGGATAGCAACCGGAAAGGCAGACAGCAGAGAAACAGTAATTAAGTGCTTAGAGAAGGGATAAAGTACTGCGGGTTGCTGGAAATCTGAAACAAATAAACAGAGTGCAGCATCTGTGGAGAAAGAATGTGTTAGCTTTTCTGACTTCTTCAGAACTGGAAAGAGACGTGGCTTTGAAAGCGAGTTTTAGCAAATACTTTATCCCATTGCTAAGACGGAGGTAGAAAGCAATGAGGATGTACAAGCCGAAAGATTAAAAGGGAAATCCCGTCATCGGAGAGGACAGAAGTTCTTCAAGGTAGTCCAACCTGGAAGAGGTCAGAAATCACACCACATCAGGTTATAGTTGGTCCCGACCCGAAATGTCAACTTTCCTGCTGCGCTGACGCTGCCTGGCCCGCTGTGTTCCTCCAGCTCCACACTGTATTATCTCTGACTCCAGCATCGGTAGTTCTTACTATCTCTGAACAGGTTCTAGTCCAACGGGTTTATTTGAAAACACAAGCTTTCGCTCCTCGTGGACTATAACCTGGTGTCGTGTGATTTCTGACCTTGTCCACCCCAGTGCAACACGGACACCTCTGTATCTTGGCAACCTGGAAGAGAAATGACAAGTGAATTAAACTCGAATGAAAGCAAAATGCTGCGGATGCTGAGTTCTGAAAAACAAACTCGAAACATTAACTCTGTTTCTCTGACCACTGATGCTGCCAGGCCTGCTGAGTTTCTCCAATAGCTTCTGTCTTTAAGTGGTTGGAAGTAGCTTAAGTTTGACAAAGTTCATATAAATCCACTCGTTTACTCCGTGTATTGTTGCGAATGTCTGACTTTATAATTCAAGCATTTTCAATGTGTAACTTCTACGTTGGAAGTTAAAACGTTAAATGAAAGCTAAGTCGGAAAAATAACTGGGCTTGTAAAGATATACCATTCGCAGGATAACCTGTGTTTACATTGAGGCCATTTTCCCGAGTTTCTTAGTAGAGATGAGAGGTGCACAGTTAATTCAATAAATACCGTGGATTATTGATGTAATTCCCTGATCAAATAAGCAAAAAGAATTTTTTTGTAACAAGCAAGTTTAATGGGGGAATCAGCAAGTCTAGGAGAGAGGATCATTAACTCCACTTGGGATATAAATTATTTCATGTGAGTTCCAGAACCAATATATTTAGTGTTGAAGGTAAATGTGAATTCATGTAACTACTTATCAGACATCCCATTAAGATGGGTGGATTTACATTTAGCCTTAATTGGCATTCTAAGTGGGAAGTTTTCTGTGCAATTTTTCAAGAGAGTACTTATTGTTGGAGCTGAAAGTAACCCAATTGGTTGGCAAAGGTCCTGAGTTCAAAACAAAGAAGGAAGACATTTACCAGGAGGTGTGGAGTAGGAGAAAGATGCATTAGAAACCAAGGATGTTCCAAATTGTCTGTTGAAATTACTGTACAGGAATTGCGAATGAAGTTCGGGGCATGCTCAAATTGGAAAATCCCAGACCTTGAAAGGCTATAGTGAAAAACTTTAGAGTTTGTCCCCCAAAACAGTGAATAATCTTTAAGAATGTGATAAGCAACCAAAGATTTTCTGGAGGAAATCCATGTGGAAAAGGGAAGGTTCAGTTAAGGATTTTTGCCCAATGTATCTATGACTGTGTTTTATTGTGCCTTTCCATGTAGGTATAATTCCCTAAGATAGTGTTTGTTAAATAGTCTTTGCTTTGCTTGATTCTTGAATAATAAAATTTCATTTACTTTTTTAAATATAACAGTGAAAGCTAATGGCTTCATGACTTCAGTAAATCATTGGGTACTTGAATTTCTCTTTAACTATTAATGGTTCCTACAAGATTCATAATATAAATGGTTTGGATATAGTCTCAGAGAGATTGGTGTGTACATGACATAAACATTTAAGTTTAAGCTAATTCTTTAGAAATCTTGGTGTCCCCCACCCCATTTTAGAAGACCAAAGATTCATGATGTATTACATCACCAAGGAACAACCAGAGAAGAAAGACTAAAAAGGATGAAATAATGTAGACAGCTGGACTACGATTGCAGCTGGTGAATGTCGTTCATGAACAGCTAAACCCATTTCATAAAATTTCACTTTTATCTCCTTTCATGAATTACCTCTTCTTTTCATTGAATTAATGACCGACCTTACATGTGTACTTTCCAGATATTCAAACTAGAGCAACAATATCCAGGTTACATAGGATGACCTTCTTTCAAATATTGTACCCAGTTTTATTCTATCCTTCTCAGGAAGTGATCATAGGGAATCTCCAGGTAAGGGAGACATGAATGACCCCTTTCGAAGATTGTTAACAGTAAACATATTTGATACTTTCCTGGATATACTGAGAATTAAAGAGAATCTGATCCAGATCAGCTAGATACTTGAACATATGGGAATTATGGTTAGATCTAATGGAATCCAGGAAAGATGGAGCAAAGGGGAATGCACTGTATTTCCTGTTAAAGGTGACATACATTTGTGCTTACTATCTGGTCATTTGAACTTTTGCAGGTCTGCAGCCTGCTGTACCCACACTAACCTTTAATTGCACACCTTTACGGCAGGTCAGATATCAAGCATCTCTGAAGCCTGAAGACAGCCATCACCTTTTAAAGGAGTGGTGCAGTCTTGCTATAGAAACCAAGGAAACCCTTTAAAGAAGTAACTGAAGGATCCTATCCCAGCTGACCCACTTACAGACAGAAACTCTCCTCTGTATCTCCGCTTCGCAACTCTCACAAATTCCCTCCATGCCTTTCCACTCTGCAAAAGGATTTTCATGTACTAACTGATCCTACACACTCTTCACTTCCTCACACCAGTCTCCCATTCAGATATGAATGGTATTCCATTGCATTATCTGTTGGGAGCTTAGAAGACCCAAATAGAGAACTCTTAAGCAGAAATTCTCCCCTCTTCCATCAGGGAGCTGACATCGTGTTATACCATGCAATCATTTTCTACAAGGTTTTCGATCATTTAAAAGCTCAGACGTGATCTGTAGCATGGATAAGTTCATCTTCAATGACTACATGGAGTGTGAGCGTACCCTCCACACCCCCACACCATTACTTGTAGAGATAGTTCCTCAATTTCTGGCTTCACTTAAGTCCCACACTCTAGATTTTCAGCTACTGGTGTGGGCGATGGAGTGGTAAAGCTGGTGGACCTAGTCACGAGTGCACACTCTTGAGACTGATACAAGCAGTTGAAGTGAATAATATAGCTATGTATAATAGAAAGCTATACAAGTTCACCATCACCTTGATAAGGGCAATTCGAGATAAAGAACAAATGCTGGCCTATCCATCAACACTCGAATCCATGAAAGAATAAACAAAAAATATGGGGGAAAGGACTAGGCTGTTAGAATGACAGATTTAGATGAAAAAGATGGGAGGATGTTTGAGTGAGCATGAATATCAGTGTGGACTGTTTGGGCCAGATGGCCGCCTTCTGTATCATATATCCTATATGTGTAAAATAGGTTCAAGCAATGCCCTATTAAGAGGACCATCTATTTTGAGCATATTTTTCTTCACAGATACATTCTTGCCTTGAGAGTGGTCATGTTATGCACACTGATATCCCAGAGAACAGGAGCGCAAACCAACAATAACACTGCTGTCTAATAGGGCTTTGTTTGCCTAGTTTTAATTTACTGACCCTAATAGGACATCTTTTGGTGGTGCTCCTTTTAAAATGGGGTGTGACGGTTTATTGCATTGATTGATCTAATGGGGTGACTAATATCATCAATCAAAGCACTAAGATTTTGTGATGCTGCCTTGGAGGACCTGGTGCAGGTAAAGGACAGAACAACCTTCTATCCCTCTCCAAATACAGCATAAACATGCACTTGAATTGAGGCCTGAGATGAACCCTGGGCTACTGTGAATTTCCCCTTTAGTAACATGCGTGAAAAACCAACTTGAATGCAAGCAAATAAAGAAGGCAATTCATTTATGGAGTCATACAGCATGTAAAGAGAGTAAAGAGACCCTTTGGTCCAACCAGTCCATGCCAACCATAATCCCAAACTAAACTAGTCCCACCTACCTGTTTCTGTCCCATATCCCTCCAAACCTCTCCTGTTCAAGAACTTATCTAAATGTCTTTTAAATGTTGTAATTGTACCCACATCCACAACTTCCTCAAAAGTTCATTTCACACACAAACCCCCTCTGTTTAAAAATATTGCCCCCATGTCTTTTTTAAATCTCTCTCCTTTCACCTTAAAAATGTGCCCCCTAGTCTTGAAATCCTCCATCCTAGGGAAAAGACGACTCTATCCATACCCATCATTATATTTGGTATATTCTAACATTTATTTATCTATAACTCCAGTTATAAAGTTAATTAATAGAAAGAGCTACTAATTAACATTTCAGCATTTTTAATTGGATTTCAACACCAAAATCTGATACTTAAAGACATGCATTTTTATGATACCTATTCACAGGATTTAAATATGCAGGAACATTTTTACATGCAGATCATAGTGTTCTGCTGTGTTCTAAATAAAAGACAGAACAAGTGATACATGAGGATGTCTTTCACTGAGTATGGAATTGATAGATGATGAGCTGGACTTTGCAGTGAGAATGATAAGGAAACTGTCCTTGTTCACTATCTAAGCATGTGGCAACATTTAGTTGAAATTCCAAAAACTGGTGTCAATGATTTGCTGCTTCTCCGCATGATGTATTGTTTAGTCCCTACAAATGAAACTCCTTAGAAATCACTGGAATTATAGCAACTTCCCCATTACACTATAATATCACTGTTAATGACCCTGGAAAAAGCATGCCCTTTTAATGAGCTATAATTGAGTTTTAATTCCATCCTAAGTCAAATAACCTCTAATGTCTGGACAACTAATTTCCTAAATATTTTTTCCAAGTTTTTCATGAGTTTCTAAGGTAATAAAAAAGTCTGAAGATTTTTGGTGATATTTTATCTTCTTCTATGTATATCTATTATTTTAACTCTGTAAAATTTCTAATAAGTGAAGGGTAATCAATGAATTAGGAATATGGTTGGCTTAATCAGCCAGGATTTCCCACTTGAATCAATGCTGTTTTGCTAATGTGGTGTATTTCTTAAATTCATTTTGAATCAAAGAAAAACCCTGTAAATCCTATCATATCTGAAACAACAATGGTCATGGATAACCAGATAACTATTTACAGGACAATGCTCCATTAACATCTCTATGTACAATTCTGATGAAGTCCAGTAAGGGGGAAGGGCTGAAGTCTGTTTCGGTCATAAGTGTTCAATGCATAACCCTTCTAAACTAATTTATACTGTACTACATTCAGGTTTTACTGAAGATGTTATACAGGATCCATTACTGATAAAACACAGCATGATAACTTGGGAAGAAGGATCCAGACCCGAAACGTCAGCTTTCCTGCTCCTCTGATGCTGCTTGGCCTGCTGTGTTCATCCAGCTTTACACCTTGTGATCTCATGATAACTTGGGAGTTCTTAATGAACTCAGAAGTTGATCCAAACCAAAATATACTCTCACCGTTACTCTCACAAAAAGAGGTAAGAACATTGTAGAAGCTGGAAGCACTGGCAGCAACTGGGGACAGTGCAGACAAGAAAGTAATGCGGATTTATTATTTGGCAAATGAAGGTTAATATTGTCGAATGAGGATTTTTTTTCCAGCATTTATTATTTTGGTCGGACTATATTGTGCAAACAGTTCATGAATGTGGAAATAAGTTTTTTTTTATCAGCTCTGAACCTGTTTGGGGCATCTTCCACGTGGATGGAGATCCCTTCTAGGCATTTCCGAGAGGTTGCTGGCAGACCAGGTAAATGCATACTCACTTCTTGCAGCTTCTCGTCCAGTACCACTTGGGGCGTCACTGACGTCAGGCTGGCGTTTTCGTTGCATCAGCTTGTGGATCAGTTAAAGTTTAAAGCTCAATTCAGTTGTAGCACTGCTTGGGGCTGCTGTTTAGTGCATGACTCAAAGCCACAATGATGAGCTTCACTTTAAGGAACCTTCTGGGGCGCTCGATTTCTCTGAGCAACAAGTGCTCTGTGCGCTCATTCCGGTGAGTTTATTTTAATCCAAGTATGAAAGGAGAAGGAGCGCAGGAACATGTAGGAATGGTGGAGTGGTGGGTCATGTCAGAACTCGCACCCTGTTCTTATTACAACGACTCCTAATTGTGTCTGTGCGGTGCTCTATTTAATAAGCAGAATTGTATCTAGCGTGTTCTAAGTCTGTGATTTTGTTTTAATATCGCAATGATTGTAACCGAATCTACTTCACGGGCATTGATAGGTACAGGAGTTTATACAGGCTGCAGGGTCTCAGTCAGTAACACCCCCGTCATGGGGACTTCTAAAAGGGAACATGGATGCCTCAGGCCAGCAGTGTCCAGTTACAAATCTCTCTCCTCGTTTCATTAAAATCGCCACAACTTTTAAATTAAACCGTAAAATACAGTTACACTCTCAGCAAAAGTTTAATAAAAGGACAATAGTCTGATTCCAAACCTTGAGAAAAATTTCATTTGCCCAAAACCGAAATAATGTTATGGTGCATCTTATCTGCAGCAAAAATCCCGAATGATCCTGAATTGTGACATTACCATTTTGTCAGGATCAGGGCAGTTTGAGGATGAAGTCGGTCGCCAGTGAAGTGCATGACGGATGGTAATAATGTGACAACGTGTTTTAGGGAAATTTTCTAAATCAACTTGCTCAGACTTGTTATATGACATATCTCTGGAACAGGTGGGACTTGAACCCTGGCCTCCTGGCTCTGAGTTAGAGACACTTCCTAGTCCACTTTGAGCCATTTCACACTGCTGCCTAAGATCAATTTCATCCTTTATTTTTTCAATCGGCCCACCTACCCCCACGGGGAACTGTGTGGCTGCAGATTGATTTAAATTTGTTCTGTTAGCACAACCAGCGAGAAACTGGTTTTAACGAAATAATGTATAATAAAATGTGCCAAAAAAGATCAAGGAATATTCATTTTTTCTGAAGAAGGGTCCAGACCCAAAACGTCAGCTTTCCTGCTCCTCTGATGCTGCTTGGCCTGCTGCGTTCATCCAGCTCTACACCTTGTTATCAAGGAATATTAAGACCAAGTTCCACTGTTTTCTGCATTATTTAATTATGGTTTATTAATAGTGGACTAGAAGTAGTTGCCCTGCCCAAAGTGGTTATGCCCTCAAATTGCAGTATCTTAATGAACATGGTGAGATCAAGAAGGTTCTTGGAAGTTGAGGGTAGAGTTGTCCGGTCCCTTAAATGATGTGGGCAATGACAAGAAATCCATGACTCTAAGTGTAGGAAAACATGGTAAAAATGGAAAAAAAAAAGTCAGAATATCAAAATCAAGGGGAAAAAAAATCGAATTTTCCCCTGAAGTTTTAAATGCTGAGTTCTGAATCTTGCTAATGAGCAGCTTTGACTTTATTTCCATGTAACTGAGGGGTGACCTCATAGAGGTTTATAAAATCATGAGGAGCATGGATAGGGTGAATAGCCAAGGTCTTTTCCCTGGCATCGGCGAGTCCAAAACTAGGGGACATAGGTTTAAAGTGAGAGGGGAAAGATTTAAAAGGGACCTAAGGGGCAACTCTTTCACGCACTGGATGGTGAGTGTATGGAATGAGCTGCCAGAGGAAGTGATGGAGGCTGGTACAATTACAACATTTAAAAGGCATCTGGATAGGTATATAAATAGGAAGGGTTTAGAGGGATATGGGCCAAATGCTGAAAATGGGACTAGATTTATGTAGGATATGTGGTCGGCATGGACGAGTTGGACCGAAGGGTCTGTTTCTGTGCTGTATATCTCTATGGCTGTATGACTCACCTCAATTCTATGCAGCATCCAATTGCTGTTCTTCTTCTCCGGGAAACCTGATGGCATAAATTGCTGAGACGAGAAACAAAGCAGTTCCCTAGCGGCTGCCACTCACCACTTGCCTCTCCAGGCCTTCATCCAATTTTGTCTTCACCACAAAATTCCTGTTTGCTCCATGGACACAGTCCTCACAAGTTAGCATTAGCAAACCATCAGCCTGACCACATCATCAAGACTGCTTTGGAGGCAGCACTAAACCACTTTAACATTTCAGCCCTTTACCATGAAGCTCAGGGATACCTATGGCTGGTGTGTTTCTGCCAGGTCACTTTGTACATTGGAAGAACAGGCATCTATACAGGATGCATCTTATGGCTCTTAGCTTCATCCCAAGCACTTACTGATTACATACTTCTTTGGAGGGTGCCAGCCTCTGTGGCTTGCATCACTCTTTAGCACATGGGAGAGGCAGCACCTTCTCATGGTTTGAAGGACTGAATAGTTAAGCGGTTGTATTTATTGCTGTTTGGCACTGGGCAGTATCAATGTTGCAGCTACAGCATGTGCTAGCAGTGAATGTGGCAAACAGACTGCATGCTTCAGCCAAAAGGCCATGTGCGAAAGTCCGAGGGGAGCAGTCCTTACTGGTATCACCTTTAGTCAAGGATGACGCCACAGTAGGCCAATGGACTCATCCAATCCCAGTCCATTGACTTGGCCACATTCAGCCAGCTGCTTGGTCCTAGCAGAGCTCGGGGATATGTGTCTTTGCAGTCTGGAATTTGGCCATGGCTCTGTCTTGCTGGACAAGTCTAGGGATTACAGGTACATCAGGTATGGTATTGCTTTGGACAAATCAGTCCTGCAATGAGACAAAGGGAGAGACTGAGTATTATAGCAGTCATTGGAAATGGTGGTGCAGAAGAGGTGTTCCTACTGGATGAGCAGGAAACACAGAGGGCAAGAAGGGTCCTCATTTGAGCGGATGAGGTGGGTAAGAGCTATTGAATGGTAATGATACAATAATGAGAGTTGCAGCTCATGAACATTGGTGAGATAAGTGTGTAGTTGACAGAGTTAGAGTGAGTGGTGGTCCTGAAAGAAGATGGTGCTACTTAGCCCGTCTGAAAGCAGAACATTATTCGCCTTCATCCTGCACTGCTGTACATTGAGGTTCATCCAGGACACAGCGCTGACCTGGGCCACTCTCCTGGCCCAGGCTGGCAGTGTCCAGTAGCACGGCCTCCTTGTGATAGTCAACAAGTCATAGCAACCGTCTTGTCAAACTTCCCATTTACCAGCACCTCCAGGTTTCTCTCAGAGAATCGAGGAGCTAACTTGTGTTCTAGGCCATTTCCTTAAGGACAATTGTGCAGAGTGTGAAGGGCATTTCTTAGCTTGTGGTGTCTGAAGTGCTGTGGAGCTAGGGTTCAAATATGGTACCAGTGATGTGTACATTGCAAAGTCCCAGCAGTGGAGGCAATGTTCCCTCTAAGGAGCTCATGCATACAGCCGGCGCAGTATTTTACGTGTGGCAGTTTTGGGAAGTCACTGCTGCCTTGGAGGCTCACACAGCTGGGAAGAAAATTAGAGGAAACACTGGTTGTGGGCACCTGTGCCTCTCCCTACTGCACAATTCTTTGAGATGTACATCAAAGAGGCAATTAACTAATCAATGAGACGAAGAGTGGAAGATAGGGTGAGAAAAGCTGCTATAGAACATGGGAGACCGGATGATCTGAATTTCAATTGTCAGAAAAAGAGAAAATTCAGCCTGAAGTTTCTAAGTATAAAGAAACTTATATGTTAGCATGCTATATAAGTTTGTAAATATTTGCGAAGATTTAGAAACATTCCATTGTTTACCAATGAAACAATTAAATTTAGTTTGGTTTCTTGAAGTCATTCACAGTTATTTAGAATCAGTTTACTTGTAGGTAGAGAGAGAGAGTTTATTAAAGATGCTTATTTTTGTAATCACATCCTAAACTGTATTAATAAAGTTTCAGAAGATAGTTCTCTTAAATCAATGATTATTCCCTAATGAAAAAACAATTCTATGCTATTACACTGTCCAATTTTGCTGCCTCATGGAAAATTTTGTACTTGATTATGCACATGGGTTTGGGTGCAAACTTAAACTACAATTTCACCATGGGAAAACAATGCATTTTGAATATCATTTGCACCCAAAGCAGAAACTCTATCTCCCTTCTAAAATTATTTTTCTTTGAGCCCAGTTTCTAATGGACATGAGCTGACGGCACAATGTTTGCTGAAATCATACTGAAGTCTACATAGTGCCTGGAGAATTATGTGGGAGTTGTGAGTTTTGGAGTCAGGGTGGGGGAAGATCCCAGTGATGCATTTGCTGGGGACAATTGGGCACTGGGGCTGAGTTGTGTTGGGGTACAACAGAGTCTTCACGTGATCCTGTGAGTTCTTCGTACTGTCACAAATGGAAAGAATTAAATTTTCACTTCATCTTGACATCAAAAATGTAACCTTCTTTACTAAGACTGACAGCCACATCTTAAAAATTTGCATTGTTCAATAACTGTGGTTTTATGCGGTAACACACACAACTTGACTTACCGTGAGACAACCCAAGCAAGTGCTCAGGGTGGAAGTGCCTCAAACTTCCCTGGTAGAACCATGGGCTGGATTCTTGGTTTGAGATGTTGTCATTCAAGGGAAATGCAAATGGCATGGGATTCCAACCACTACTTCACTAGATGTCTGTCTGAAGGCTGGACCTTGGTGATTATTCACCAAACCACAGCAAAATGCTATAATTCTTTACTACAGGTAAGGTATGGAGGCAGACCCCCAGTCAATCTCAGCCAGAAAGGACATCGAACCCCATGCTGTTGACACTAATCTGTTGTACATCTTTGTCTCTTGACAACCATGAGAGCTCCTTCTGGAGACAGGAATGAGTGGTTAATGGAGTGGGTGGGGGAATGGTCAAACAATAATCAATTTATTTTGATTTCCTGCAATATGTAAATTTATGCCCTGGTTGCAAATTTTTTTTAAAGGCAATTAAAATCAATAGGATTAGATTTTATGGAGGAATCAGGGGTGGGGGAGGGGAGACTCTATTAACAGGAGAGCTGGTGAGAGACCTGTTGCCTCATCCATAAGTGCCATGTTGGCATAATGCACCGCTTAAGCATTTGAGGCCACGACTGGGCCTTTCCAGGGATCCAGGACCATGAAGGTGCAAATCTCACCTCATGAGAGCTGCTGAGCAATCATAGGCTGACAGCTCTTTTTAAACGTGGTGACACCAGGGAGACCATGGCTGCTGCCAAAAGGACAGCAACCAAAGTCCCAAGGTCACAGAGGGACCTAAGTAATATCAGGACAGGTTTTGTAATGTGGGACGAAGGGTGTAGAGGGTCTGGCAGAAAGGACTTGGGGTAATTGTCCATGGGGACATCCCTTTCCTGAAGTTGTGTTCTTTGATCAGGTAGTGAATGCCTTTGAACATGAGTGCCCATAGACCCCTCTCCCTGAGAGACCACAAGCAAGCCAGACAGTTCTACCCGTTACACATACTTATCAAGAGGCCCATCCACTATTGACTTGATACCAGCGGTGGTGGAATGAGACCCATAAGTAAGCATTATTTGCTACTTAAAGGCCTCAACCGACAGCAAGGCTGAGAAGCCCAAACACTGGCTTTCCTGCTTCTGACTTAATTCTGGTGGAGGTGAAAAATCTGAACCCCTCTGCCACTATTGCACCTAATTTAATGGTCCTTCCTGTTACAAACCCAACATAAGAGAGGCATAAAATTTTACCCTATGTATGAGGAAAAGTAGCAGGTATCATGTGACTGACGGGTATAGCAAGAGGCTTGAAGTGTAGCTTAGACATTATCTAGTGATCATCAGCAGAAAATATTTTTAAATTCTCTGTAAATAGTTAGGATGGACCTTTTCGCTACTTTAGAAACCAGTCACATTGCATCTGAATATTGGTTAAAACATTTTCAATTTTTTTTTTAAGAGGTCAAGTATTCAAGGGAAAACTTATCATGCCTATAGTGCAATTACATTTTAAGACTTTATTAATCTTTAATCTAATCTTTAAACTGAGTTTGAAATTATCAATCAGTTTGGTAAATCATATAGCAGAAGTTTCATGTGCCTCTGATTTTACTATACCAAGCCAAGTAGATCATTGTTCTGATTCTGTTCTGTGGCAGTAGTAATAACTTTGTGACAATGTAGTTGGGGGACAAATTTGAGAAGGAAATGCCAGAAATACACTGATCCATTGGATTTTAATGACAGTGTGCAAAATTATGAAGGGCTCAGATAAAGTGGCTTAAAACCTCTCTTACCAGAGAGGTCAATAACCAGTGGACATAGATTTAAATTATTTTGTGGAAAGATTAGAGAGAGAGTGAAGAGAAAATCTTTGCGCTCAGAGGGTAGTGGAGGGGTGGGGCGGGGGTGGGTGGGTTCTGGAGCTCATTGCCTCAAACGGTCAGAAGCTTTCATCATGGTTGACAAATACTTAAATATTCACATGGTTAAAGACCAAGATCTGGAAAGTTGAATTAAACTTTATATCCTCCATGCCAGTTGAAAATGGGTCAAATAGCCCACTTCTGTGCCATCAGTCTTTCTTGTTCCAACCTGCCCATTTTTCCAGTCCAGGTCCAAGTCACTTGCGGTGTCTTAACAGCACTTTCTTGTGTCTATAATGAAAAAAACGTGTGTTTTTGTGTGACACTTTGAAACTACACTCTTCCCTACTAAAATTGAAGTAAGAAATGGATTTGTTTTATTACTTTTAACTTTGTGTTAAATTCATATTTTAATGTTGGTGGTTCTGATTGCAGATGTGGACAAGTTATGCTAAATGCTACATCTCTAAAAGGACGTCACCTGTTAACACTCAAGGATTTTAACGGTGAAGAAATAAAGCAACTATTGTGGACATCAGCTGATTTGAAATTAAGAATTAAAGAGAAAGGCGAGGTAAATGGGAAGATCGTAACATCAGTGATACTAGAAATTTCTTTGCACAGATTCACAGATGTCTTCTGTTCATTTTGAGAGATTTCCCTCCTCTTCCCAGTCCAGTCAGACTATAGTACAATGTTTAGCATCGCAGATGTTCTTCCACAATTAGTCAGGACTGAGTTGGGTTCTATTCTACGGAGAGAAAGCAGAATTAACGTTTTGAGTCCAGTGACCCTTCAGAACTGATTATAGCGGGGGAAAGACTGATGTATGCTAAAGGAGGGGTGGGGGAAAGGAGTAAACAATAGGTGGAGATGGAACCCAGAAGAGAGAGGAAAATAATTGGGCAGACAAAGGAATGGGTAAAGGTCAGCCTGGGAGAATGAATAGCTGCAAATGGGGACCACCAGTGGCTGATAATGAGTTGTCTGTGGTAGCAGCCCAAGTGATGAGAAGGTGTGAGGGTTGTGTAAGGATGTAGGAGAAGGTGCTCAAGCTTGGCCTGTCTCTGTGGGCTCCATCTCCACCTGTCGTCAACTACCGTGCTTTAGGAAAAGGTGCCCTCATGACTTTCTGCTGCTCACTCCAATATAACTCAACGCGGATGTCAAAACTCCAAAGTATTAGTTAAATCTGAATTGAAATAACTTTGATTTAATAGTATTTGGATCTTTTCTTCCAACTGTGGCCACCACTAGCACATGTGCCAGGTGGGTGCAGTGACAGACCTAGTTGCAGATAACTCCTGAATGATTGTAAAATTCATGTGAGATTCCTCTCTTCATTTCACACTCGCCCACCTTGGGAGTTTTAGTGGGCTCTTGAGTCCAGTAATTATTAATGCAATGTATTTGCAACATTTGATGTTACTGCTGTGGAGATCTTTTGCCTATAGTAAAGCTCCTTCCTAATCTTAGTTTGCTTCTGTTCTACTTTATGGATTACAACAGACACTCCCTTTACTTCAAGGGAAATCTATTGCCATGATATTTGAAAAAAGAAGCACTAGAACAAGAATTTCCACAGAAACAGGTAAGAGCTTTTTCTCCATAAAATAGAGGAATTTTGTGTAGATATTTTATATATACAACGGTGATTTTTTTTCTCAATTAAAGAGAAGTGGGATATTAGATTTTGTTACAAAAGACTACAGTATAAAAAGTAAAGAAGTTTAACTGCAGTGATACAGAGGCTATAACTGGAGTACTGTATGCAGTTTTGGTCTCCTTACTCAAGAAAAGGCATATCTTTGCTGGAGGGAGTACAACAAATGTTTACTAGACTGGATCCAGGATGAAGAAATTTTCCTGTGAGAAGACACTGAGTGGATTAGGATTAGATATGTCTGAGTTTGTTAGAAAAAGTGATGAACTAATTGAAAAATATAAATGTTTAATGGCCTTGACAGGGTGGATGCTGAGATAATATTACTCCTGATTGGAAAATTCAGACCACATGGCTGCAATCTCCTAAAAAAAGAGCAAGGTGATAAGAAATTTATTCCCTCAGAAGATTGTGAATCTTTTTGCAATTGTATGCCCTGGAGAGTGAGGAGCATTTTGTCACTGTGTATGTTCAAGAGAGAGTTTGATCAATTTTTGGGTATTAATGGGATTTGTGAATTTTGTGAGAAGGTGGAGTCAAGACAGAAGATTGACCATGATCTTGCTTGAAGGACCGAATGGCCTACTCCAGTTCCTTTTTCTTATTTCCTGAAGGGCCAGGGCACCACCAATAAATATAAAAAGTAAATCACTAAGTCCAATAACTCAAGTAAAATTAAAGGTTTTAACATAAATGAAATGGAAATTTGAACCTGAATAACAAGATTCTAAACAAGCTTGAAGATAAGAGTTACTTAATTTCAATTATTAATGGAGACAAAGTCACATTTGTGAACCATTTGATATGTTACAACGCAATGGCCACTGGATGATATCAGTAGATTTGAAACAAGCAAACATGGTGCCCTTTTTAAGAAGCATGTCAAACTCATGGAACTCATTGCCACAGAAGGCTGTGGTGGCCAAGTCACTGCGTGTATATAAGACAGAGATGGGTAGGTAGGTTCCTGATCAACGAAGGGATCATAGGTTATGGGAGAAGGCAGGAGAATGATGTTGAGAAACATATTGGCTATGATCAAATGGTGAAGCAGACTCAATGAGCCAAATGGCCTAATTCTGCTCCTGTATCCTATATCTATGGTCAAAATGACCCAGACACTGCAGATCTACTATCAGAAGTTCCAAACAAAAGGTATTATTTAATATTAAAATGCAGTGGACTCAATAAAACCTGGCAATGAATCAGAAATATATTTAACAATGGGAATGTATTTGGTCAAGTTACATCAACATTGACTAACACAGCTACTGAACCAAATGGAAGGATTGCTACTGTTTTTAGACGATATCAAACAAGACAGGACAATTAAATCTGAGGAGACATCTTCAAGATGACAAAGGAGTTGGGAAAACAATGCAAGTGGGAAAATTAGTGACCAGGAAGCATAATTACAAATGTGTGTAGTTTGCATCACCTGAAATTGCTTCAATAATGGTACATACCTACCTCCTTGCAAAGCCCCCAGTGTTAATTGTATTGTCATTTTGCTTTGTTATTCATTTAGCTCCACAAGAGATTTATCTGACAACTTGTAATTTGTTTACTACGTCAATTTAGAAATCTGAGAAAAGTAGAATCTGCACACATTTGTTGCACTAATCCTGATCTTGTTTTTATTTCAGACTCCTAAAGTCCTAACATACATAGATCCCAAATTAAAGAGTTTTAATCATCACATGAAGGCAGTTCTCAGAATGTAGTTATCTTGTTAGTGATTACTAACATTTTAAAAAGCAGCTCTGAAACCATCAGACAGAAACATTGCAACATTATTTATCTATTTCACAAAGGTAACTGACTCTCTGGACAAACAATTAAATCATTTACTTTCTTATCATTTAGTGAGTCAGCAAAAGAATGACAAACACTTACAGAAAAGTAAATGTAAAAATACCGAGGACTCAAAAATTGCACTCAAACTGTGTAGACTTAAAATTATTGACTTTTTAGATTAACTGAAGTAAAACTTTCTTAAAGTATTTCCACCATCATCCAAAATTCATGCATCTTGTCAGTGTTTGGATGTGCTATAACTCGAAATTTGAAGTCTGTGCAAAGGCATCAATGGAAAATTTAAAGGAAAAAGTCAGACTTCCAAGCGAAAAGAAAGAAAATTCATTCATAGAGAGTGCTTCATACCCTCTGAATGTCTTTACATTTGTTAAGCTGATTTTGGAGAATAGTCAATAGGTAAGAAACGAATAATCATAGGAGATTTTAACCTTCCAGTAAACTGAATGAGGCAAAAATGTGCAAATAGCTAAGGCAGAGATGCTGTTAGCACTTGGGTAGGCACGAAATGAGTAAGCACTAAGAAAGGAGGTGGTGGTAACACCCCTGAATGTCAATGGATGGTAGTTAAATCACCTATTATTGGAGATGGTCATTACCTGACATTTGTGAGGCATGAATGTGACTTGCAACTTGTCAGTCCATGTCTAGACATTGTCCAGATTTTATTGCATTTGAACATGGACTGCATCAGTATCACAAATGGTGCTGAACACTGTGCAATAATCAGCAAAAATCCCACTTCTGACCTTATATTCGAAGGAAGGTCTTTGATGAAGCAGCTGAAGAAGGTTGGGTGTTGGATTTAGGACACCACCCTGAAGAGCTCCCAGATGATGTCCCGGAGCTGAGATGACTGACCTCCACAACCCCCACCATCATCTGCGTGCCAGGTATGACTCTAACTAGGAGAAAGTTTGCCCCCGATACCCATTGATTTCAGTTTTGCTAGGGCTCTTTAATGCCACACGTGGTTGAATGCAGCCTTGATATCAAGGGCTGTCACTCTTACCTCACCCCTGGAATTCAGCTCTTTTGTCCATGTTTGAACCAAGGCTGTAACGAAGTCAGGAGCTGAGTGGTCATTGCAGAACCCAAACTGGGCATCACTGAGCACATTACTGCTGAGCAGATACTATTGATGACAGCTCCATCAGTGGATTGATGGGGCAGTAATTGGTTGGGTTAGGTTTGGCCTGGGCAATTTTCCACATTGTTGGATAGATTCCAGTGTTGTAACTGAACTGAAAGAGCTTGGATGGGGGAGCTGCAAGTTCTGGAGCATAAGTTTTCAATACTAATGTTGGAATGTTGCCAGGACCCATAACCCTTTGGAGTATCCAGTGCCTCCAACCGTTCCTTGATATCACGTGGAGTGAATCGAATTGGCTGAAGACTGGCATCTGTAATGCTGGGGACCACTGGAGGAGGCCGAGATGGATCATGCACTGGGTACTTCTGGCTGAAGATTACTTCAGACTTACCTTTTGCACTGATATGCTGGGCTCTTCCACCCATTGAGGATTGGGATATTTGTAGAGTCTCCTCCTCCAGTGAGTTGTGTAATTGTTCACCACCATCCATGACTGGATGTGGCAGGACTGCAGAGTCTCAATCTAATCTGTTGGTTTTAAGATTGCTTAGCTCTGCCTATCACTTGCTGCTTATGCATTTTGGCGTGCAAGTAGTCCTATTTGGTTGCTTTACCAAGTTGTCACCTCATCTTCAGGTATGTTTGATGCTGCTCCTGGCATGCCGTCCTGCACTCTTCATTGAACAGAGTTGATCCCTGGCTGAGGAGGGGTCATCGGACCTGAAATGTTAACTCTGATTTCTCTTCACAGCTGCTGCCAGAGCTGCTAAACGTTTCCAGCAACTTCTGTTTTTGTTTTTGTTTTTGATTCCCTGGCTTAATAGTAATGGTTGAGTGGTGGATACACCAGGCCGTGAGGTTACAGATTGTGCTGGAGTACAATTCTGCTGCTGTTGATGGCCCACAGTACCTCATGAATGTTTGAAGCCTGTCCCATGTAGAACAGAGATAGTGCCACAGAACATGACCGAGAGTATTTTCAATGTGAATGCAGGACTTCATTTCCACAAGGATGGTGTGGTGGTCTCTCCTACCAATACTGTCATGGTCAGATGCATCTGCAGCTGGCAGATTGGTGAGGATGAGGTCAAGTATGTTTCGCCCTCCTGTTGGTTCCGCGTGTTCTATTCAGTTATGTGTTATGTTGCATTTAGAATTCAGCTTATCTGATGGGAATGCACAACTGTTATGACAAACATATTTGAGGACAAGGAATCAGAGGTATACAACATGAAGACAGGCCCTTTGGCACAATTCGTCCATGCTTACCAGGTTTCCTAATATGAACTAATCCCATTTCCCAGAGTTTGACCCATACCCCTCTAAACCTTTACTAATCATGTGCCTGTTCAAATGTATTTTAAATGTTGTAATTGTATCCCCTGTACCACTTCCTCTGGCAACTCATTCACCTTAAACCTATGCCCTCTGGTTTTGAACTCCCGTACACTGGGGAAAAGACCTTGGCTATTCAGCTTATTTATTCCTCTGTTGATTTCATAAACTACTATAAGGTCACCCCTCAGCCTCCTACTCTCCGGGGAAAAAAGGTCCCAGCCTACTCAGCCTCTCCTTTATAACTCAACCCTTCCAGTGCTGGTAACATCCTTGTAAATCTTTTTTTACACCCTTTCTAGTTTAATAACATCCTTCCTATAGCAGGGCAACCAAAACTGTACATACTACTCCAAATGTGGCCTTGCCAATGTCTTGTACTGCTGGAAGATGACGTCCCAACTCCTGTACTCGATGATCTGAGCAATGAAAGCAATCATGCATCTGCAAGTTTATTTAATTCACAGAATTCATAACACTGATTTGTCGATAATACCACAATATAAATGGATTTTGAATAATGTTCTGGACGGTAAAGATACTCTGTTTTCTTGTAAGTTAATACACTGACATTGAACCCTGCACTGACACTGACAATAAATAGCTAATGCAGACACAAAACCTGTAACAGGAACTTTGTCGTGCAATAAATAATTTGTGAACAAATACTTTGTTGGCATCAAAAAAAGTCATTCTTGCGCAAATGTGCAGTTTATAGAGTGCTCAATTTTTGATTGCACATATATCAATATTTCCTTTTATATATAATGGTTTTAGCATTATGGCAAATTCAGTATTCCTGAGGTATTTTGCAATGCAACTTCATTAAATTTCATTTCTTTGATCTATTGAGCAAATAGAACAAAAGTTCAAGTAACCAGAGAAGACTATACAATGCTGTTATGGACACAGACAAAAATAAGTTTAGAATGTGTATTCATGGTATTCTGTAGCAAAAATTCATAGAAAATAAACTAGCAATGAAAGTAAATAACTTTACATTAAAGAAGAAAAATAATCTAGAACTGGTGGTGAAATCAGAGAACTGTATTTTGTTATGAGACATATTTCTCTACAATAGCTACTAACAGGTGTCTTGCAAGTCTTTACAATTCTGTTTCCATGAAGTACTGCTGTGTGGCTGATGTTTTTGCCTAGACATGGAAGTTACTGACTGAAATAGAATGGCAGGTTTAATGTTGAGAAATCGAAATGATTATAGTAAATTTTTTCGATTGTCATCAGCGGTCCATCGATTTGAGGATGTCCTCACCTCAGGTTTGTGAGCTTCTGCCATGGCTCTTCACGTGACTGAACATACTGATTCTGAACCCACAGGTTTTTGTGTATGTAGGGCATGGTGTCCCACAAATTAGTAGAGGTTTCTTGAACACAAAAGTGGTGATCTTTCTGGGTGTGGTTTCATAGCCAGGAGAAAGTGGGGCAGCCTATTTTTAGGGCAGTTTTGTTGAAGCCCCTTCCCTACTGGATGGGCAAAGGGTATCCTAAGGATGACTGCTCAGTCACAGACACTGTTTTCCAAAGACACCTCCCTCCCAACATAGGTGTCCAATAATATCATGCGTCTGTAGTCTGTGTGCAGATACTTGAATAGTGACTTCCAGGTTCACAGCCCTGTTCCTATCACCAATTCTTCATTGCCACCAGACTTGGCAAGTGGACCCTGGTAGAAGTTCGCACATAATTTTAGAATCATAGAATCCCTACAGTGTGGAAGCAGGCCATTTGGCCCATTGAGTCCATACTGACACTCCGAACAGCATCCCACCCAGACCTACTCCCCTACCACATCCCTGTAACCCTGCATATCCCATGTCTAACCCACCTATCCTGCACATCCCTGACACTATGGACAATTTAGCATGGCCCATCCGCCTAACCTGCACACCTTTTGGTCTGTGGGAGGAAACCAGAGCACCCGAAGGAAACCAACGCAGACACAGGGAGAATGTGCAAACACCATGTAGACAGTCACCCAAGGCTGGCATCGAACCTGGGTCCCTGGCACTGTGAGGCAGCAGGGCTAATCACTGAGCCATGTTGAGATGGGGTTAATTGACTTGATGAATTTCATCCATCTCTTAGTATACAAAGTAAGTCTTGCATTAAATGACATCACAGTCAATTAATTATTTTTGAAATGTACTTATTTTTATGTTGTTTGAATGCTGCAAGGTCCATGAAGTAAAATGAGATAAATGACCAACTTTATTTAATGCAAAGTCACTCGTGCGTTGTCATTGTCCCAACAGATCTTGATGACATGGTGCTCAGATTTTGGTAACAAATTGAGCCCCAATGATTGGGACTATCTTATTGCTGCACCCTTCTTCCACCTTCGTAGCTAGTGAGAGACACTGTCCTCTTTCATCTTTTCTTTATTTGAGGCTTTGATGGGTTCCATTTCATCTGGGACCTCATCAATGACCCTGTCATCGTGGATGGCAAGGAGCTGCTGATATCATTGTTCAAGGGATCGTAGGAACACACAAGCTTTTCTGCTAAATCATGGACATGATCTATGGAGAAGTGTTTTGTTCCAGCCTGATTTTTAAAAAGTGAAACAAAAATTGCAAATTATTTGGGATGACACAAAACTTTTGTTTCTGATACTAAGTTCAAAGATATCTCTCCTGAATTATAAAGATATCAGTGGGAAATGTGTTCATGGCTTGCAAGATACAAGACCTTAAAGTTTTAGAAGCAGTAGGGACCTTGCATCACTCGTACATTCTGCATAGGAGGGGTGAAGTTTACAAAGCAGTGCCAAATGGAGCTCATTTGATCTGAGATGTTAGCAGAAATGGAGCGCAGTGTGGCAAAGAAAATGCGTAAATTGAAAATCAAAATGAAGAAAATTCTATTGGAAATATTACAACAACTTGATACATGAGATTGGAATCAATTGCCTTAATCAAATAGTAGAGTGGACTCAATGGGCTGAATGGCCAAATTCTGATCTGATATCCTGTGGGCCCTTCTCATCTGAGTTCCTTCTCGAGAGGTCAAGCTTGATTCAAACTTTTCTGTCTCTGTCAATTAGTGTAGATAAAGAAACCTGTTTAGAATGGGCATTGAGACTGTACCAGCAATGACTAAATAGAAAAGACAGCACGAGATGTTGATGAAATTAATTTGCTGAAAAAGATTTGTTGCATTTTTAATAAACAATTATCCTACAATTATGCTGAAGTCTCCAGTGTAAGAGTAAATAATGAGATCTGTGTTTATTTTTGTCCATGTAAAAATGTTACGCTGCTGGTTATTATGCTGACAGTTTAGCAGATTTTTGTTGCAGGAAAGGTGGAATAGGATGTTTTTCACTTATTGATTTTTTTTTTTCCAAGAGAAATTTTAAAGTATTGTGACAGATGTAAAGCAAGTTACCATTTGCATATCACTCATGGCCCACAAAGCCCAAATTATTCATTACGGGTTTTGATCAATCTGAAAAGTATGCAGTAATTTATGGAACACAGTCATTACAGTAGCACAGAAACTCACAAAAGAAGAAATCATGAGAATTTTTATTGATGAAGGGAGATGGGTTTGGTTCTAGGCAGGGAGTTAAATCCTTTAAAGATGATATTGAGTTAGGATCCCAATGTCATCCTGCCCAGTTCTGGGTTTGTAGGTGAGTGGGAAAATGCCTTGTATTTGTTGGTTAGGCGTTCAAATATTCTAATAAACAATTGAATTAATTCTGGCTTTAACAAGCAATGGAACTATTTTGAACTCTGTGGAACTCATAAGAGTCACCAAGGCAGGTGCACAGCATGGTGGTGGGGGGGGTTGGTGTTCATTGAAATTGACAGGCTGGGAACCTGTTGTTAACTTAAACTGAAGACCTGTAACCAAGGCCGGGAAAGGGGCTGCTGCTCGTAATATTCCTTCTCAGAGATCACTCTCAGTGCTTGATAGCTGGTCATCACACCTCGCCTGTCTTGCACCTCACTTATTCACCTTCAACTCACTACCCTGTTCCAGCTCTTGCCGTGGCTGTGTCTTCTGTGGCTCTAACTGGCATCTCTGAAGAGTAGGGGAAGCGGCAACATCTGTAGCATAAGGAGCAAGACCAGTCATAGCACCACCTGTCTTTTCCCAAACTCCACAAGGTAGACAGAAAGGATAGGAGTTCCAGCTGCAAAGAAGCAAGACCCCAAAGGGTCTACAAGTAGAAGATCAGCTCCCTCAACATATTTGAATACCAATGCCTCCAGGTACAGAAAGCTGCATCTGCAGCTTTTTGCAGCTTTCTGGCACAATGCCACATCCCAGTGGAATGTGTTGGCATGCATTGTCAATTGCATCAAGGTGCCTGCCATTGAACAGTCAACCCTCCCAAGTTTCTGCCACTCCTCATAGTTGTATATTCACCCTTTCTGCAAGGGCATAAACAGAAAAATATGAAGCTTGCAATGGCTTGTTCAGATGGAATGGTTAGGCTTCTACTCATCGACTACACTCTGCTTTCAACACTATAATCCCGACCAAAATAATCTTAAAACTCTGAGACTTAAGTCTCTGCTCTGTCCTCTGCAACTGGATCCTCAGCTTCCTGACCCACCGACCGCAATCAGTGAAGATTGACAACTGCAACTCCTCCACAATAATCCTCAACCCCAGCGTGCCAGAAGGATGCATTCTCAGTCCCCTACTGTACTCTCTGTACACTCATGACTGTGTAGCCAAATTTCATCTGAATACTATATATAAGTTCGCTGACAACGCCACCATTGTAGGCCGGATATCAAACAATGATGAGACAGAATACAGGAAGGAGATAGAATGCTTGGTGTCGTGGTGCAAAGATAACAAACCCTCTCTCAATGTCAGCAAACTTAAAGAATTGATCATCGACTTTAGGAAGAAAGGAGGAGGACATGCCCCTATCGAGCTCAATGGAGCTGAGGTGGAGAGGGTCTAGAGTGTCAAGTTCCTAGGAGCAACAATAACCAACAATCTGTCCTGGACCTCCCACCTAGATGCAACAGTCAAAAACACACAACAACGCCTATTCTTTCTCAGGCAGCTAAGGAAATTTGGCATATCCATAAGGATCCTCACCAACTTTCACAGATGCACCAAAGAAAGCATTCAATCTGGGTGCATCATGGCTTGGTACGGCAACTGCTGTGCCCAGGACAGTAAGAAACTACGGAAAGTTGTGAACACAGCCCACCACACAAGCCAATCTCCCATCCATGGACTCCATCTACATTTCTCATTACCGTAGAAAGGCAGCCAACATCATCAAAGACCCCTCCCACCTCGGTTACACTCTCTCCCAACCTCTTCTGTCAGGCAAAAGATACAGAAGCTAAAACACATGTACCAACAGGTTCAAGAATAGATTCTTACCCAGCGTTATTAAACTGCTGACAGGTCCTCGCAAATTTCAAATCTAATGTTGATCTTGCTTTTGTGCATTGCCTGTGCAGCTGTAACCCAGTATGCCTTGCTCTATCTAAACAGCCTGTGATCTAGTTGTCCTTGTATGTTATGATCTGCCTGCACTGCTTGCAAAACAAAACTTTTCACTGTACTGAGGTACATATGACAACAATAAGTCAAATCAAATCAAGGTGATTGAGGCATGAGAGTGAGAGGACATTAAGGTGAGAGTGCTGGCTGTTCAGATGGAAATTTGAGGTTCCTGGAGAGTGGGAATGAATGGAGCTGCAAGATGTGGTATACAGAGGAGTGTTGTGTAGGAGAATGCTAGGAAGGTCAGTGTGGGTTTGGCAACTGAGGGGGAGGGAAGATACATTACATGTGAGGTAGTGGATCCCCTTGGAGCACTATCACCGAGATAGAGGAAGTAGGGTCTGCTGCTGACATTTTTTTTGTGCCTTCCATACATATCTACTGGATTGGAGAAGTTTTACTGTACTTCCTGTGTGCCAGATTCTGCTGCAGAAACTTCAGGTAAGAGTGAGAGCCAGTGGGGTGGGAGGGGTGTGGGGGGAAGCCTTCTCAGATCATCTCTAATCCTGTAGTTGTTGCAACCTCAAGAATCTAGGTTCTGTTGTAGCATTGTACACCACATCTTTTATTTTAAAAGATGGTTCACCTTCGCCCTCCGTCAGTAGTTGGAAAGTTACCCATTTCTTCTGGAAAAGAGTCAAGCAATATCTATTGAAGCGTTCAACAGGTTCACAACCAGCTAATGGTCTCATTGTTTCAGCAGCAACTAAATTTTAAAATTCCAATTTGAGTCAGTGAATAATAATATTGGCCAGTAATTGCTGGGAAATGTTAAGTTAAAAGACCCTGAATGGTGAACCCTGTCACTCTGTGGTTGCTAGCTGTTGAGTAGACGCTCAAGCAATATGTGAGGGAATGGATGAGAGTTTAATTAACTCAGCACACTTGGCAGGAACAGTGTTGATGGGCTTTTAAAAGGCAACACTGGGACTCAACACCATGTTTTCACTGGAAATCTGTTGGTCAGCGTTTTAACTGCTCACTGTAGTCAAGTGACTGAGGCACCTACTAGAAGTAGATGGGAACCTGTCTTAGAAAATCAAATGTCTCATTATGCTGAAAATACCCTGATTTACTTGTTATCCCAGGAAAGCTGCTGCACCATATCTCTCAGAGATCTAGATATTCTCACCGTCTCAGTTTCCTTCGTTTATACAAAAGGAAAAAGATACTTCTCTGAGCCCCACAAAACAAATTTTGGCCTCCCCTTCACCTACACCCATCCTTAGATAGAATTATTTAGCCCAAATGAAGGAGAAGAAGTTGAATAACAAATATTTGGCAGGTTCTAGTGGACTGTGCAGCTTAAGGTGGGGTGAGGCCAGGATCCAATGTACCAACTGGTACAAGGAAGATTTTATAAGATATTTTGAAATGGCTGCAGTGTTGTGGAATTGTCCAGTTAAAATGTGACCCCTGGCATGTGTAAAGCAAACTCTACTTTAAAAAGTACAGCACCACTATATGAGAAATGTCAAATGTTAGCCTTTTATTCGGGGGATTTGTAGGCTTAATTGGATGTGTGGGTAAATTACTATCTATCACTGAAATTGCATATAATTGCTCTTCTGGGCATTTTGCATGAGTTGCAGCTTTCAAATGACTGAGGTATATATTCAGTAAGGCATATAGGCAAATGTATTATTTTCTTTTTAATACAGAAAACCATGCCGTATAGTCCTTCTCTTCCCTGTGTTAGTGATGCTAAATATGGCTGGTATATTTGTCTATAGGCATGCACCTCTTTCTCCCAGTACACTTGTCAAAGATTGCCCTCATATCCTGCAAGAGTTCCTGTTTGATATGCACAGATGGTCTGCAGTGCCAGAGGCAAAATGTTTTAATGCAGTGACACACTGACCAGGGAGCATACACAATCCCTTCATGTGGCAGAATTGTTCTGAGATCCAAGTTTACAATTGATTTTGATGAGGAAGGCAGACAGTCTAACATCTGACAGACTATCCATTCAATTGTCATCCGCTGGCGCCTGCATGTCATTTAACTCCCAATGAATATGAGAAAAAGCATGGTAGTTGAATGAAATTTTAATGTTAGGAATGTAGGATATGATTTAGAGATCAAGAGAGAAAGTAATACAATACTGGGCTGACAAAAATTGCAATGTAATTTTACATATTTGTGGTCTATTGTTATTCAGTCAGCTTAATATCTTACTCATGAGGTTTAAGTAGCAAAAGGAATATTGGATCCTTCATATGAGAGAGGAAATATGAATCTAGAGTGAAAAAAATGTCTGATCGCTGGTGTTAGTCAAGAGTTTACCAAGTGCATTTTACTATTATCTAGTTTAAAAATTATTTTTAATGGACCTCCAATGGTTAAAACAGATTTACAGTTGAAAGTATGTTCTTGTGAGGAGTGAAGTTAAAATGAAAATCCAGTCAAGAGCAATACGCTTGAGTTGAATGTATTCACATTTATGGAAAAAGGACACCGTTAAAACCCTTTCCCTATTGTATATTTCAAGCTAAGCTTTATTTTAAAAAAAGGACTGAATTGGAAACCACTGATTGGATTTTGAAAGAAGACCGAGGCTGCAGTCCAGTGACTTGAAATTGTATCTTTTCTAAAATGGTTGAATATTTGCATCACTGTATATCAAAGCCATTAAGTGAAACCAACCTGTCTGCAAAGAGTCTGTCAAAGATAATTACCTTAGAGGAATGTGAAAGAACCACATTTCCTGTCCCTAAATGCAGGCCATGCAGATTCATCTGGGTGGGGAACAAGCATTAGATATCACCACTCCAGACAAAGGACTTTGGATCAGAGGAATATTCAACACCCAGCCATAATCTCATCAAGTTACAGCTAGAATCCACTATATATTAGCATGTGTGGGTTACTTGTTCAATTGGAGATAGTTACATGTAACAAGCCAGATAACTTGTGTGTTTAAGGAACTGTTTATCCAAGCCATAGATGATAGCAGAAATTATACCATTTGAAGAGCCCTTTTGTGGATTGTATTCTCTCTCTCTGTGTGCACCCCTTCTGAAAGATTGAACACTGTTTGCTAATTGAATATGCAAGTCTGCAATTATAGAGATCTTAAAGTATCCTACTTAGCTGCTGTCTATATAAGAATGGATAAATCTTCTGTTTACACTTTTAAACTGCCTCGACACTGAAAGCAAATGGATCACCATGCTCAGATGATCACCACCTAGATCAACCCATCAACCAATGAGAACTGGACTTGAAGATATTACTTGATTTATCCTCCCTCTCTATTATTGGTGCTTACTGGTGTTTGTGTGTATGAACTTCAAATGGGTGTTTGTGTGAAAATTGAAGCATTTTTATTATTTTACTGGACTTTGTTGAGTATAATAATTCTATTTTCAAACAAAAAAATCAAGAAAACCTGTATATTGATTATTCACAGCATGTAAACAGTTAAACACCACATTGGCCAGCACATTCATTTCTTTTAGAACAAAAGCCTGTTTTGATCAAGTGGGGAAAAGAAGGAGCTATTTAACTCCCTCCTCAACTGATTGTGGTATATGTAACATTGGTGTCTGTGTTGGTTTCTAAACTTAGCTGAGTGAAATGACCGGAGTGATGTGAGTGATTTTGTGAAATTACTTTGAAGGCTGTGTTTTTGACTCGGCTGCAGGACACCACAGTCCAATCTTGTTTACATTACATGGCTTAGGTTGTAGTCCTGTCAGCACATACAACTTGCTGCTCCAATTAAACAACATTTTTTTGCTAGTTCCAAATTGAATGTGGGAAGACAAGGTGCAAGTCAAATGATATTTTCATGCTTTGGTTTTCATTGTTCAGTTTCCCCCTGGTGAAAAGTGCACCATATCGGAGTCAATGAGGTAAATGAACTGCCATTTCAAGAATCAGCTTAAACTTTTCAATTTAGAAATGCAAAGGCATGTCTGAATCATCCAGCATTTTACTAAAACTGAAACTTTGAGTTCAAAATGTGGAAGAGAGCTCACTACGCTTAACAAATTGAGCTCTATAAACTTTAGATAATGACATAATTGGTGGAAAAATACAAGTGTATATCTTATAAGCATCACTGCATTATATTTCATTGAAGAATCGACTATTGTCCTGAGCTGTAAATTATTTTCACTAAGATTCTTGTTTAGAAGGGGAATCGAGGGTTATGGGGAAAGGCCAGCAGAGTGGACATGAGAAATTTCAGATACAAAAAAAACTGCAGGAGCTTTGATACTATTGAATGAAGGAGCAGGGTTGAGGGGCCGAGTGGCCAATTCCTGTTTCTATTTCTTATGATCTTGTGGCTTTTAGTTTGGTCTTAGTTCTTAAATTACTGTCAATCAACAAAATCAGATATTTCTAAAACTTACTGCTCCTGCTGTCAAAACATTGCTTGTTAGTTTGTTTTTTTTTCACCCAAAGCTGAAAGACTTATAGAGTTACCTATTTTAAAAATGCTTCTGGAAATAATAGCTAGGAAGATAATTCATAGAAATGTCACTGAAGGAACTACATCTGAACGAAGAAATAAAAGCTCCACATTGTGTACTGAATCAAAAATGTTGACTTCTATTGTGCACAATATAGTCCAAACAACAGTTTTTCAAGATGCCCTCCAATCCTATGACATACCTAATCTGAGATTATAAACTTGTTCGCCGAGCCGGTGTGTATGATTGCAGATGTTTTGTCACCCTGCAAGGTAACATCGTTGGTGCACCTCCGGTGAAGCGTTGGTGTTCTGTCCCGCTTGTTATTTATATGCCTCGTTTCGCTGGGGTGGTTGCAATCACTTCCGGTTGTTTTTCAGTGGTTTGTATATCAGGTTGAGTTCAATGTGTTTGTTGATGGAGTTCCGGTTGGAATGCCAGGCCTCCAGGAACTCCCTGGCATGTCTCTGTTTGGCCTGTGCTATTATGGATGTGTTGTCTCAGTTGAATTTGTGTCCTTCTTTGTCCGTGTGTATTGAAACCAGTGAGAATTGGTCGTGTCTCTTGGTGGCCAATTGGTGTTCATGTATCCTCATTGTCAGTTTTCTTCCAGTTTGGCCTATGTAATGTTTCTTACAGTTCTTGCATGGTATCTTGTATGTTATGTTAATTTTATTGGTTGTGGGTTTGGGATTCTTTTGCATTCGTCAGTAGCTGTCGCAGGGTGGTTGTCGGTTTGTGGGCTACCCTGATACCAAGGGGTCTAAGTAGTCTTGTGGTCAGCTCTGATTTTACAGTAGGGTGACTAGAGTGGCTGTGTTGTGCCTTCTTATTGTGGTCTGTTGTGGAGGTATTAGCGGATTGTGCTTTTTTTTGGGTATCCATTCATTTTACAAACTGTGTAAGTGCACCTGTTCTGCTTTGCGCAATTCCGGGTTGCTGCAGTGTGTTGTGGCTCATTTGAATAATGTCCTGATGCAGCTCCGTTTATGGGTGTTAGAGTAGTTGCTGGAGTATTAAGTATCTGGTCGATATGTGTGGTCTTTCTATATACGCTAGTCTGGAATTCCCCGATGTTCTTGTGTTCCACCATTATGTCTAGGAAGGGTAGTCGGTTGTTGTTCTCTTCTTCTTTTGTGAACTTTATCCCAGTGAGGATGTTGTTTACATGTCGGTGGGTTTCTTCTAGTCGTGTGCGTTTGATAATCACAAAGATGTCACCTACATAGTGGACCCAGAGTTTGGGTTGTATAGTGGGGAGCACTGTCTGTTCTAACCTTTGCATTACTGCTTCTGCAATCAGTCCTGATATTGGTGTTCCGTTGATTTGTTTAAATATATGGCCATTGAAGTTGAAGTGGGTTGTGAGGTACAGATCCAGCAGTTTCAGGGTGCCGTCCTTGTTGATGCTTGATATCGTGCAGTGCCTGTCTTCCTGATTCATCCAGCAGTGTGGTAATTGTCTCTTTGGCTGGGTCAATGTTTATGGATGTAAATAGTGCTGTTATGTCGAAGGATATCGTTATCTCTTCCTCTTCTACTTTGGTGTCCTTGATGATGTTGAGGAATTCTTGGGAGGAGTTGCACAACGGAAACTTTAATACTTAGTAGGCAACACTACCCACTTCTCCCAAGAATTGCTCAATTTTATTTTAATATCCATTCACTTTTATGGAGAATGATGGCTTGTGAAATTGATGTTTGACCTGATCCCACAGGGTGGTTGAAATTAAAATTGGCCCCACTGCCTTTACTTTCAATAACCATTTCTAACTTGTCTTTTACCTAGGAATCATCATCCCTGTCCACGTTATGCAAACTTTGTTCCTGCCCATTTTCTGGATAAAATTATTATTTAGCTTTGTACTTTTGTTGGATCTGTACAGCCAGTTTCACCCGATCCATTGTAGTTTTTCAGCACTAGCTTTAATATACATGAAAAACCTACAAATTGCTTTATTTGTTACAGGCATGGAGGGAATTGAATAAATGCATTATTCAAAGGACAACAGGGGATTTTGACCTTGGAGCTACCTCAGATTAATGTATACTTACTCTGCAGCATCACTAAGAATCTTTAGCTATCTGGGCACAAACCATACAATTAGTGCTCAAGGAAAATCTGTACAAGTTTCAAAATTTCAATACAGATGCTTAGCAGAAACTTTAAATAAATCAGTTCTTCATCGTTCACTACTACGTGTAATATTCTCTCTGTTTTTCTCCCCAAAGGATTTGCATTGCTGGGAGGACACCCATGCTTCCTCACTACACAAGATATTCATCTAGGAATAAATGAGAGCCGTAAAGACACAGCAAGGTTAGTGGCAGCATAAAACTGGACAAGGAGATGATAAAGACAATATGATGTTGAATGTGTTATAGTAATTGAAACTAGAAAATAGTGCCTCCAGTACAAGAGTACAATTGCAATGGTGTGGTTGGAGTGTGATCTTCTCCAGAATTTATGGTCTTTAATAAAGGAATCCAGTAGAGCTACCACCAAGTGAGAAATCATAGCTAAATATAAAGAAGTGGAACTGTGTTTCATCTGACCACAATACGTACCATATTGAAGCATTATTGATGTCAGTTAAGAATGAAGCAGTAATTTTCTCTCCAGAGGCAATATATACACAGAATATATAAAGGTATCTTTGGACAAACAGAATTAAAAGTGCTTACAGCAACCAAAGATTACATTTCAAGAGACTTAAGACATGCGTTATTTGTTTAGTTACCTAAAAAATTTACAACAATGGCATACAAACATTTCTACAAGCTGATTGTCATCTAATCAGCGTGATCTTGAAAATTGTAACAGAAATAAGTAATAATAGATTTTGACACTAAAATTAGTGACACAGTGTGGACTTAGACCTGGAGTAGGAACAGGAGAAGGAATATTTAATCTGGGAACGATCATTAACAAAAGTTGAAAAGCAAAAAAAATTTACACGTGCCTCATACAATATGAAAGGCTTTCAACTTTGTATATCACCAGTAATAGATATGCTGTTGAAATGTAACATTGTCAATAAAGATATGAGATTTATCCAGACTTTATCTTCGGACCAAATAGTGAGCATCAAACTAGAGAAGGACAGTCAGATATGTTTCAAGTGAAGAGAAGAAGGCTGTGTACTGTCACCAAAGTCTTCAATCTGTACCCAGAATTATTCAAAATTAGATGTACTTCCAGGAATAAAAATTAGAGGCAGCAACATAATGGACTTGTGGTACACTTGTGACATGGTGCTACTTGCAGAATTTTTTTTCTTGCTTGTTTATAGGATATGAGCATCACTGGCTGAGTTCACATTTATTTTCCATCCCTAAATGGCCCGGAGAAGAAGGCAGTTGACTACCTTCTTGAACCTTGCAGTCCTTGGTCTGTGAAAACACTCACAATGCTGTTAGGAAAGGAGTTCCAGGACAGTGACCCTATGACAGTAAAGGAAATATGAAATAGTTTCAAGTCAGGATTGTCAGTGGCTTTGAAGGGAACTTGCAGGTGCTGGTGTTCCCATGTATGTGCAGTCCTGTCCTTCTGTGTGATAGAGGTTGCAGGTTGGGAAAGTGCTGTTGAAGGAGATGTGGTGAGGTACTGCAGAGCATCTTGGAGATGTAACTCACGGATGCCACTGTGTTCCAGTGGTGAAGGTGGTGAATGTGCTGCCGATAAAGGCTGTTGCTTTGACATGAGTGGTGTTAATCTTCCTTGAATGCTGTCAGACCTTCATTCAACTAGACAAGTGGAGAGCATGCCATCATAGTCCTGACCTGTTCCATGTGGATGGTGGATGTTTTTGGGGAGACAGTAGGTGAATTACACACTGCAGAATTTCTAGCCTCTGACCTGCTCTTATAGCCATAGCATATTCATGGATGGTCCAGTTCAATTTCTGGTCATTGGTAATCTTCCAGAATGTTGATAGCAGGATTTCAGTGATGATAATGACATTGAATAACAAATGGACAATGCTCACATTCTCCCTTGTTGAGAGAACAACATTCACTCTTGTTGAGAGATGAACACTGCCTAGCACTTATGTGACATGCATGTTACTTGCCAACTATCAGTTCAAGGCTGAATGTAATCCAGATCTCGTTGCATGCTCAAAATATATGACACAATCTCCTAACAGACAAATGAAAAGATACTTGTTCACATTTCCTTTTATTTTGGTATGCTGCATTGTCACTTTGTACTGTACTGCTCCCTGCTGACAGCACTTGCACTTCATTCCAGCCTAACCCTGAGGCCAGTCATTGTACTTTGGTCCATGTGGTTCAGTATCTGAGAGTCACAAATTGTGCTGAACATTATGCAATCAAGAGGAAACACCCCACTTCTGACCTTACGGAGGGAAAGTCATTGATATAGCAGCTGAAAATGGCTTAGAATACAACACTCAAGAACTCCTGCAACAATGTCCTGGAGTTGGGAGGACTGGCCTACAATAACCACAATTCCAAATAGCAGAGAGTTTTCCCTCTGATTCCCATTAATGCTGGTTTTGCTTGGGTTCCTTGATACCATGCAAGTTATAAGTCATCACTTAGGTAATTTATCTTATGCAAGATCAGCTCTTAATTTTTGTCAAATAAATAATCCATTCACTTAAAGATAAACACCCATTTAACTATCAATGTCTACTGAACAAATACAATCCTTCAAATATAAAATTGATATCTGTCAGAAAAAATATATTTCTTTTTAGACATAAAATAAAGAAGCATTTCATTCTGAGATAGCAGGAACTGCAGATGCTGGAGAATCTGCAATAACAAGATGTAGAGCTGGATGAACACAGCAGGCCAAGCAGCATCAGAGGAGCAGGAAGGCTGACGTTTCGGGCCTACACCCTTCATTCTAGTGCTTTCTAAAATATATAAGTATGCACGTTTATTGTTTCATGAATACCATAGCATAAGACTTCCCATATTTCTTTCCATCCTCTTGTTGTAATAATATTAATCAACCTGTTTGGATATGTTACTACACACCCTTGAATCTAGGTGCCCTGGCTCAGAGTTCGAGACAATAGCGGTGCACAACAAAAAACTCATTCTCTGGTCGTAGCCTTCCCATTTGATTCATTCAACCTAAGGACTGCTACCAACATTGGCCACCAGATGGTGCTAGGGACCAGCTTTACTGATCTTTTTCCTTTCTCATGCAGGGAGATGTTTGAGCTTCAACTTAGATACCATTTTAATGCAGCTAAATTTGAGTAAAATGAGATTTTAACAACCTTTGGCCTCTTTTCAAGGCATTGACAATCAACACTAAAATGCTCATTAATGATTAAACAATATGGACTTGTATGTATACCTGTCCTCAAAATAAAAAGCATTAAAGTATAATAGTTTTAACATTTAATCGCTGTCCTTATGTTTCCCTTACATTCCCTAGTTTTCCTGCTTGATGCATTACAAAGTATCAAACGTGTTGCACAAATCACAGGTCTTGTTTGTAACTAATCATTTAGCATTTCTGTTCATAAACTATACTCAAAATTAAGAAACTGATTAAAATGTCTTTAAAATAAATTCTGTTCTTTGTACCCTACCACCAAAAATTAGCCCTGCTTTTGCTGACATTTTTGAAAGGAGTTTTGTTGAATTGAACTTCATATTGGTTGGAATAGATCAGATCAGAATCAGCTGCAAATTGGAGCCAGCCTAATTCTAGTGTAATCTTTCACCAGTAACTAGTCTTTCCGCAGGGAATAGGAAATGTGGGCATGACATATTATTATTAGGCCCTTTTACCTAGCAGTACATCCCTCTGCTTGATGGTCCATGTGCTCTGCCCTTCATCTTATTTATGTTTTTCATTGTTTGTTTGTCCTGCTTTCTGCACTGCACTCTGGGTAATCAGGCTGGACCATCTGGTGCCCTGAGCTATGAAACAAACAGAAAAGCAATTGACAGTAATGCCAGAGCAACAAAGCTTAATTACGCATTGTATTGTCCGGTTTACTGGATTCACAGGAACTCGATACGATTAGTACAACTATAGTTGTAATTTGCACAAAGCTTTTGATGGAGTTGTAACCTATAATTACTAAACAAAAGGAGTACACATCATAATTAGACACATATAAAGAAGCTTTGGAGCTTCTTATAGGGAAAAATAATATGGTAGCATGAAATATTTTACTGTACAACAGGTAATGTTTGTAAGTGAACAGTAAAAATATGCATCTTTGCTAATTAGAGTTTTGTTCATGTTACATAAAATTACCAAGGAAATATATATGGAAAAGGAGTAGCAAAGAGCTGTAAAAAAAAAAATCATTCATTTACCAATATCTTGCCCACATGTGGTTAAATTGAACTCTGATGCAGCTTCTTGTATTTTTTTATTTTCTGTTTGCGAATCAGAGGAAAAGGCGCTGTTATTGAACATAATGCTTATATTTACATAGAGTTTCCAAAACCTTTCATGTGTGTGTTAGTGTTATGTATTTTTTACTTGTGGCTTTACTTGCCTAGTTACAGTGTTAATGGCACTTGCTAAAGTGACGTGGAACCCAAGGTGAAAATGCACCATGGAAACACTAGCATCATTGGATGGAATATGGGGAGAAGTCATTCTGGGTCCCCTCGATCAGTCGAAATAAGGCCTCCAGGTGGCAGAATGATGAGCAGTTCCTACAGGGTGCTCCTGGCAAAGGACAAGCCAGACCCCACTGTGACCTTAGTGGAGGGTAGTGGTATGTTTACAGGCGGCCACCTCGAGTGGCAAAATACAGGGAGTGACAAAAACTGAATGAACTCTTTATGAAGCTCAAGGGTGAGGAATTTTGGAAATCCACTGTCAAGCCGAAGGTCAGAAAGACAGATGCCAAAATAGCAACTTTAAAAGAAAGAATTGAAGTTGTCAGTTTTGCTGACAGTTGCTACAGGCCAGAACCTCTGCTTGTGACCTTCGGGCAGCTTTGTGGTTTTCTGACAGGCTTTAAAGAAAAAAAAAAAATTGGAACGTTCCTGCTTACAGAAATTGCCATTGCTTTAAAAAAAAATCATTAGCTGTCAGTTAGAGCTAACAGTTCTTGAAAGCAGGAACTGACACCAGTAGTGATTGGAGGAGCAGTGTACACTGGGAAAACCAAGCTGCTGCTCCCATCACAGATGTCCAGCCACCAAAGTTCACGTCTCCTGAATGAATAATACAGAATAATTCAGTCTGTTCAATGTTGACTGCTCCTACCCATCCAATCAAAGGTTCTCTCTCTCCTGATCATCCTGCTACTTCAGAGACAGATCCATGTTGAAGGAGCAGCGAGGCAGGAGGGAGGGAACCTGTCATTGCAGGCTTATAGGCAGTTAATCTGCTCAGTCCCACTGTCGACATGTAGGATACCTTCAGGCTGCACTGTCACCTATCATTTTCACCAGTTATTTAATGACTAGTCTGACTAGTTAGACTTCCACCATAATGCCAAAGACAAGAAGCTGAGGTGGACCAAAACCCAAAGCAGGATGGGTTGCTGATGGGAGTCTGTACTGTTGCCCTAATGCACAGGGCTCCCTGCTCTCAACCGTAGGTACCTGGCCCAGAATTGACATGATAACCCTTGGCTGCACTTCACTTGGTTTAAGAAGGCAAGTGATATTTCAAATTGTAGGTAAGGGATGACAAACTGTTGGGGAATACAGTGACCCTCATTTCCACAATTTTGTGCCAAGCTGAAATCTGATCATGTTGATTCTTGCCTGTGGAAAATAATTAAAAATGCAAAATTTCTGTTTGTACTATTGCACAACATCATTTTCATAATTTTGTGTGAGAAAATAATTCTCTTTAATCAGCCCCACTGGCTAGTTGTATATCAACATCACTCCAAAGTCAAAAAAAAGCTGAACAAAAAAGTATTCTTCATTAAAATGTTCTTTGCATGATAAATTAATGTCAAAATTTTAAACTGAAAGATGAATACTACAAACTTTTGCACTGATTAATTGTAGATGTTTGTTAAATGAATATTTGCATGTGGAGTACCAGTAAGGCTATTTTAACTAAAATTAATGCATGTAGCTGAATCAATATCATTGTATTGTATGTCTCTGGAGGCTGTTGAATTGCCAAAATTGTGTTAAACAAGGTTTTGCTCAATCTACTACTATTATTGTATTAGACGTTATGTTTCAAATGTACAGAATCTAACTAAGCATTTCCAGCAATTAACTCTATAACATTAAAAAAGAACTCAGGCCAAAACTATCATCCAGTAAATCATTTTTATTTTTGTATCTAGGCAATTGGGAATGCTTGTTTAAATCAGGGTTTTGCATTAATGTAAATACTGTAAGTATCCCACAGTGCAATGTTGAAGACAGTGCAGAGTATAAATGTTCTAAATAAAAGGTGATGCATGTGCTGTTGCTCAGCAACCTCCATTACAGTGTTGTTTTAGTTTGCTACCTCAAATAGGATTTTCTTGCGGGAACAGCTAGGACTGCAGCTCCAAATGTTATTTTTTACTTTCTGTACCAAGAACATTCTCACATTTAACTTTGACCACTCAGCCTGCTGATTAATGGAACAGTTACAACATTTTAATCATTTAGATCATTGTTGGCTGAGATTGAACAACTATCTTTCATATCCGTACAACAATAACAAGCAGAAAGAAAATAAAGCTCTGAGGAGTTGATTCATGTTCTTTTACAGAAGCTCTCATGGCAATAAATATAAATGGGCCAATTTTCCTGGCCAGTTACTGTCCTGGGGCAGTGGAAGCACAGTATCCTGGAAGTATGCTAGACTGTGGGCTTGAGCAGCACACAATTTTGCCTTTGGTCATCATTATAGTGGAAAGGGCTGACATTAGGTCCAGCTGAAGGCACACTATTGGTTAAGTGTCTTATTTAGGACAGGAAGTGCAAACACCTTGAAGGCATTGGCAATAAAGGGTAGGTTAAATAAAACCCCATTGGTGGGCCAAGAGCACTTTGATCTTAGCAGATAATGAAGGAAGGTTTTGTTTTAAAAATGCAGACAGCTTCTAAGAAAGTAATTTACAAGTGACAGAAACCTTAATTTGCATGTTTGTGGCCTTCACATAGTTTTAAAGGTTCCATCCACAGTGAAAGGATTTCATACCTAGAATGTACAGCAATCTGCGTCTCCTGAGGTCTGCATTATACAGGTGAATGGGTAGCACTCCAGCCCCAAGCAACAATGTAAGGAAGTGTAAACATATATAAGTGAAGGAAAGGATGAGGGGTGTTAATTTGACTCTTTATTCAAGGTACAATGAATTGGGAAAGGGAATCCCATATTTTAAATGAGGGTCATAGCGGCCAGGCAATTGAAATTAATCAACAGCTGATTTCCCCTTTGTCTGCCTCCAAATAAGCCGCATACTGAACTGAATTTGTGGGTGGAAATTGGATTCTGCTCAGCACTTTGCAAATAGTCAACACTTGAACAAAATGGTGATAGTTAGCACAAAATTGGACCTCAGGCCTCTATAGTACATTCAGGTAAGCTGCTGGCCCTTTCTATACCTCCACGTGCAAATTCCTCTTTAGGTGGATTGAATTTTGGGCCAGATGTCACTCTTTCATCGGTTTTAAATGCCTCCCTGAAGATGAAGAGAAGGATAGTGGGCAGAGGAATTGATAAAGGGCAGCTGCAACTGCCAGGAGTGAATTGGAGTTGAGAAGAATTCCTGCTTCACTTTATTAAAATAAATGTTTTGATTATATGCCCCCTTACTAGGTCACATCCAAATGAGCCCAGCACTGGCTTCACATGTGACAGGATTCTGAAACAGCCTTTAAACCTCAGAATAACATAGCTCAGGAACTCATTTTAGTTGACTGTCCTGGAGACCAATATGCAGAATGCAGTACTTAATCCTGTGTTATTGACTGTATATGCCAATCAACCATTGTATTGTTATTCAATAAGTTTTGCTTTGATAAAAATCCTATAATTGTATTTATTAAGAAAGCTGCTGATAAATCATTTGTGATGAAGATCTGATATTAATAAGTTATTATATTTGGTCATCTTGATAGCTGGAAAAAGCATTTTAATGAAACTTTGAGCTATGGCATAGTAGGACTATGTCACTCCAAAAGTGTAACTCCAACTTTGGTCATAGCATTATTCAGTGCTTCCTCCATCCTGACTAGGGTGTGTCTCTGTGGATATTGAATAAGGCCAGAGCAAGCTTTATGCTCCATGGCCAATTATCCCGGTGACAATATCATGGTTCAATAATAAAGAATGGCCTTTTGGGAGAGATACTGAATAATTGCGAGTCCCAGGGGAACTGCAAGTCGCATCTGTTTTCTACCCTAGCTCCTATTACCATTTTCTCTCTGATCTCCGACAGAGGCAGCTGCACAAGGGGAGGAGTCAACACAACAAGGGCTCAGGATCTGCATAGTCAAGGCATCTCAGCATAGCTTGGGAACAGCTACAGTACACACTCTTCCGGGGGGCCCCCTCATGTGATATTAAAGAAGGTGACACAGGGACAAATCACATCGGCACTGGAGCATATAGCGGAAGTGGTGTGGGCTGTCGTCGGTCTCCTTTTGGAGGATGAGGACAGACGCAGCCCTGCTTAGCAGGTTGAGAGCCTGGGGAGTGGTACATCAGCTGGCAGTATCTGGAGATTCAGCCCGAGACACCTGCTAATGTGTTCGAATCACCTGAGGCCCTGCAAAGTCATGGAGTAAAAAAATGGAGGGGCCCATTCATCTCATGTGCTCCACAGTGTCTCAGTGCTTTGAACTCGAGTTTTCCATTTAAGAGAGTGACCAACCCCATGCAGAGCCAAAAGATGGCATTACTCTGAGCAGGTATAGGAATGAGGTTGCTGACTTGCTCGCTGAGCTGACTTATTTTCGTTCAGACGCTTTGTCACCATGCCAGGTAACATCATCAGTGGAGCCTCCAATGAAGCAATGTTGTTCTACTCCACTTGGAATTTATACTGGCTGGTCCGTTATGGTGAGTAGTACTATGCTTGGAATTTATACTGTCTGGTCTATGAGTAGTACTACTCACCATAATGGCCCAGACAGTATAAATTCCAAGCGTAGTAGAACAACATCGCTTCATCGGAGACTTCACTGATGATGTTACCTAGCATGGTGATGAAACGTCTGAATGAGAACAAGCCAGCTCAGAGACCAAGTCCACAACCTCATCCACAACCCGAGCTACAGATCTTTGCTAAAACCTTACTTTTAGGGATGGCACAGTATCATGCAGACAATGAATATTGTGAATATTGGGTTGACTGGTGAGTGGCACAAATGGTGCAGTGAAGGATAGAGTGTATATCAGTTGTGCTTGCACTGCTGGTTCCCTCCAGTGATCAAGGCTGCCACGAAAGGGCAGAGATTGGAAGAGATGGTATCGAGGCAGTCACAAATCACGTCACCTCATCACCATCATCTTTCACCTCCAGTCCTCTTCCATGCACTGTGCGTTTGTTGTGTCACATCCTGCAACAGATATTACCCATATAGTGAGACCATTGCAGCACATTTTGGAGATGCACCCCCACACCTCAGCCCCTGAAACTTGCCCACCCAAACCAGGACCTCCACCACAAGGCTGCACTGGGAATACCAGGCCAGACAGGCACTAGAGGGCAGTCTGCTCTCTCTTCATCCTCAGCCTTTACTTGTGGCCATTTGTAAGATTTGCCAAGCTTGTGGTTATCATATATTGGTAATGCCACTTGAGATATTATTTACATGAGACACACCCACTGACTTCAATGGCACTAGCCATGTTGTTACACTAAAAACAGATGACCGAAGCTGGTATTTTCCAATATGAAGTGGTGAGCTAGATGCCACTGTGTATTCAAATATCTGTTCATGTGTGTGATTTGCTTTCAAATTCAGTGAATCAGACAGGTTAGAAGCATTCTGATTTGACCCAAGGGTTCTGAATGAAGACAAGCTAACTGGGTTGTTTTTCTTAACAGTGAACGTGAGTTCAAGTGTTATCAAACATGATAGTATTTAATGCATATCAAAAAGAATAAGAAACATTTGCAAAAATATAAACTTAGTGTTTGATTCTTACTAATTTGGAGTTTCTAAATTTGAGATTCGTTGCTAATGTTGGGGTCTGTTTGATTCATGTTCCAGGGTGTTGTCTGGAATGACTGACCTGATTCTGGCCCGGGTTTACAAACACTCTGAACTCCAGCAGTTAGCAGAAGATGGCTCAATCCCTGTGATTAATGGGTTGTCGGAACTCTATCATCCTATCCAGATCCTGGCTGATTATCTTACTCTTCAGGTATCTCCAAAGCAGTTTCAGATGGTTAAATGTAACAATCTCCCAGGGTGAAAGATACTTTTTATTGTCCAGCACCTAAATCATGACCATAGTCTAACTGGGAAGGCCATAGAGGATAGGTCTCTGGCACTGAGCCTGGCCCTGTGCCACAGAATGGAAGGGGGGAGAATAGGAGAGCAATTGTAGTGGGGGATTCGATAGTAAGAGGCACAGACAGGTGGTTCTGTGGACGCGAACAAGATGAACGGATGGTATGTTGCCTCCTGGGTGCCAGGGTCCGTGATGTCTCGGATCGTGTCTTCAAGATCCTTAAGCGGGAGGGTGAGCAACCAGCAGTCATGGTACACATCGGTACCAATGACATAGGGAGTAAAAGGACTGAGAATGTGAGAAACGAGTACAGGGAATTAGGTTGGAAGCTGAAAGTCCAGGATGAACATGGTAGTTATCTCTGGATTACTACCAGTGCCGTGTGATAACGAGGTAAGAAATGGGGAGAGAGTGCAGCTAAACACGTGGCTACAGGGCTGGTGTAGGAGGGAGGGCTTCCATAATGTGGATAATTGGAGCACATTCTGGGGAAGGTGGGCCCTGTACAGTAAGGACGGGTTGCACCTGAACCGGAAGGGCACAAATATCCTGGGAGGGAGGTTTGCTCGAGTTGTATAGGATGGTTTAAACTAGATTGGCAGGGGGTGGGGAACCGGATTTATAATTCAGAGGATGAGGTATTCAGCCTTCCAACGGACACAACAGGGAGTGCGGTGGTTTATAAAGAAATGCGGTCGATGGAGCGTAATTGTGGACACCGAGATGGTTTGAGGTGTGTATACTTCAATGCTAGAAGTATCAGAAATAAGGCGGATGAACTTAGAGCATCGGACGGTACTTGGAACTACGATGTTGTGGCCATTACAGAAACTTGGGTAACTCAAGGAGAGGAATGGTTGTTGGAAGTTCCAGGATTTAGATGCTTTAAAAGAAATAGGGAAAGTGGAAAAAGAGGCAGGGGAGTGGCATTTCTAGCCAGGGCGAGTATAGCAGCTACTGAAAGGCAGTTCAAGAATGATATGTCTACAGAGTCAGTTTGCGTTGAGGTCCAGAACAAGAAAGGAGCAGTCACTTTGTTGGGGTTTTTTTACAGACCCCCTAATAGTTGCAGAGAAGTAGAGGAACGGATTGGGAAGCAGATACTGGAAAGGTGCAGAAGTCACAGGGTTGTAGTCATGGGTGACTTCAACGTTCCAAATGTTGATTGGAAACATTTTAGTTGTAATAGTTTAGATGGAACGGATTTTGTCCAGTGCATTCAGGAAGGATTCCTGACTCAGTATGTAGATAGACCAACATGAGGAGAGGCCACTTTGGATTTGGTGCTTGGCAATGAACTGGGCCAAGTGTTAGACCTGTTGGTAGGAGAGCACTTTGGTGGTAGCGATCAAACTCTGTTACTTTTACAATAGTCATGGAAAAGGATAGGTACATACAGCAGGGTAAGGTTTATAATTGGGGGAAGGGTAATTACAATTCTATTAGGCAAGAACTGGGTAACATAAATTGGGAACAGATGCTGTCAGGGAAGAGCACTATTGAAATGTGGAGATTGTTTAAGGAATGCATACTGCATGTGCTCGATATGTTTGTCCCTAGCAGGTAGGGAAGATGCGGTCGAGTGAGGGAGCCTTGGTTCTCAAGAGAGGTCGAACGTTTGTTTAAGAGGAAGAAGGATGCTTATGTAAGGTTTAGGAAACAAGGAACAGAAAAGGCTTTAGAGGGATACAGGTTATCCAGGAAGGAGCTGAAGAAAGAGCTTAGGAGAGCTATAAGGGGGCATGAGAAAACCTTGGCAGATAGGATCAAGGAAAACTCCAAGCCTTTTTACACGTACGCGAGGAATAAGAGAATGACCAGAGAAAGGGTAGGGCCGATCAAGGATTGGAAAGGGAATTTGTGCACGGAGCCTAAAGAGATAGGAGAGGTCCTTAATGAATAATTTTCTTCGGTATTCACAACTCCGAGGGACCTAGTTGTAGAGGAGGACCGTGTGAAACAGGCTGGTCGGCTAGAGGAGGTCGATGTTAGTAAGGAAGATGTGCTAGGAAATTTAAGGAAGTTGAAGATAGATAAGTCCCCCCAGCCTGATGGGATTTATCCAAGGATTCTATGGGAAGCAAGGGAAGAGATCGCAGGGCCTTTGGCGATGATCTTTTCGTCCTCACCGTCCACGGGTATAGTGCCGGAAGATTGGAGAGAGGCAAACGTCATTCCCTTGTTCAAAAAAGGGAATAAGGATAACCCCGGAAATTACAGGCCAGTTAGCCTTACATCAGTGGTGGGAAAATTATTGGAAAGAGCTCTGAGAGATAGGATTTATGATCACTTGAAAAGGCACGGTTTGATTCGTAATAGTCAGCAAGGATTTGTGAGGGGTAGATCATGACTCTCAAACCTTATTGAATTCTTCGAAGAGGTGACCAAATACGTGGATGAAGGTAGAGCAGTGGATGTGGTATACATGGATTTAAGTAAGGCGTTTGATAAGGTTCCCCATGGTAGGCTCGTGCAGAAGGTAAGGAGGCATGGGATAGGGGGAAATGTGGCAGATTGGATTCAGAATTGGCTGACCCTTAGAAGACAAAGGGTGGTAGTGGACGGAAAATATTCAACATGGTGCTCAGTTACGAGGGGTGTACTACACGGATCTATTCTGGGTCCTCTTCTATTTGTGATTTTTGTAAATGATTTAGATGAAGGAGTGGAAGGGTGGATTAGTAAGTTCGTGGACGATTCGAAGGTGGATCATGTTGTGGACAGTGCAGAGGGCTGTTCTAGGGTACAAAGGGACGTTGATAGGATGCAGAGCTGGGCTGAGAAGTGGCAGATGGAGTTTAACCCTGAAAAGTGTGAAGTGATTCATTTTGGAAGGACAAACTTGAAAGCAGAATACAGGGTTAACAGAAAGATTCTTGGCAGTGTGGAGGAGCAGACGGATCTTGGGGATCATGTTCACAGTTCCCTGAAAGCTGCCACCCAGGTGGATAGAGTTGTTAAGAAGGCGTATTGTGTGTTAGCTTTCATTAATAGAGGGATTAAGTTCAAGAGCCGTGAAGTTATGCTCCAGCTATACAAATGTCTGGTTCGGCCACATCTGGAGTATTGTGTCCAGTTCTGGTCACCTCATTACAGGAAAGATGTGGAGGCGTTGGAAAAGATGCAGAGGAGATTTACCAGGATATTGCCTGGAATGGAGGGAAGGTCTTACGAGGAAAGGTTGAGAGAGCTAGGGCTTTTCTCTTTAGAACGACGAAGGATGAGAGGTGACTTGATAGAGGTGTATAAAATGATCAGAGGTATAGATAGAGTGGACAGCCAGAGACTTTTTCCTAGGGTGGACGTAGCTATTACGAGGGGGCATAGTTTTAAAGTGAGTGGAGGTAGATATAGGGGAGACGTCAGAGGTAGATTCTTTACTCAGAGAGTGGTCGTGGGGTGGAATGCATTGCAGGAGAGGTTAGTGGAGTCGGCCTCATTAGGGGCATTTAAGTGGCTATTAGATAGGTATATGGATGATAATATAAGGTAGGGGTGGAGGTTAGTTAGTCCTTAGGTTTAGGGTAAAAGTTCAGCACAATATCGTGGGCCGAAGGGCCTGTACTGTGCTGTACTGTTCTATGTTCTATGTTCTTATGTGGTGAGTGGTCACATGATTCTGATTCTGTTGCGGCACAAATTCGTGACCTTATTTATTTGTCAGGTTTTTGTTCTGTGAACAAAAACAAAGTTGCTGGAAAAACTCAGCAGGTCTAGCAGCATCTGTGGAGAAGAAAACAGAGTTAATGTTTCAGGTCCTGTTCTGTGAAGCTTTTCACAAATTTCTCTGAGCAATATGACTTGTTTCATCCTTCCTCCATCACATCCTCCCTTCACTGATATCCATTTCCCCGTCAATACTATTTATGCCCTCAAAGAGGAGGAGAAAAGTAGCAGTCAGCCCTGATTACTCTTGCTAAAAGTTCAAAGTTAGGACTCGACCCAGCTGTGATACTCATCTCCTGGCGCTCAAGCACTGATTTTTCAGATTAAGTGTAAACCGGACAGGAAGTGAGATGTCGTGCTCAAACGACATAGCAATGACACCATCCATTGCATAATTACTAGATGATCTTTATTTTAATGTGATGGTAGGTGTTAATTATGCAAAATGTCTGTATTTAGGAATTCTTTCTCCAGTGGGAAGAAAACTTTAATTTTCTGCGGAACTTGAAATGCCATTTTCAAAACTTTAGGCATCAATGATTTAAAATACAGTAATTGGAAGGAGAGAGCTGAATATTTCTCAGCTGGTTCCATGGTGATTCTGTTGGAGGATGTGAAACAATGGGGTGTGGTGGGGTATGCTCTGAACGAGTGAACTTTGCTGGTCCCCATGTGGAGCAGCCTAGAAAAAGCTGGTTACTGTATTGAATACCACCCCAGCTATATTGAAAGCCAAGCCAAAGGCTAACAAAACTATTTAACAGTTTTATGACATAAACAAAGACAGGAGAACATCCTGATTCTTTATTTGGCACTTGCACTCCCCCATTTTTTTTCTAACTAAGTACAAATGCTGAAATACTACAAGGGTGCTCTTCAGACATTCTGTATTCAGTTTTTTTTTCTAGTCACTCTGACAGGCACTCACTGCAGAAGGATGGACTACATACTTAGGCCTGACATTCCAGCATCTTGTTCTAACAGGAATTTACCACTCTTACCCGCAAGAGAAAACAGTCCAAAATAACTATCTGAGATCCATTTGTAGAAAGAAGATCCCCTATCTATTTAATCTGTTCTGAGGAAGGGCCACCGGACCCGAAACGTTTAACTCTGTTTATTCCTTCCCAATTGCTGCCACACCTGCTGAGCTATTCCAGCAACTTTGTTTTTGTTCCTGATTTACAGCAGCTGCAGTTCTTTTGGTTTTTATTTAATCCTACCTGACACAGATATCACCAAAATTCTGAGAATCACAGACTGTTAAGGTGCAGAAGGAGGCTATTTGGATCATTGTGTCTGCGCTGTCTCTCTGAAAGAGCATCACGACTTAGTGCCATTCTCCTGCTTTTTTCCCATAAACCCTGAATACAGTTTCTATTTAAATTCTCATCTAATAACCTGCTTGAATGCCTCAGTTGAAAGAACCTCAATCACGCTTCGAGGCTGCACATTATGCTTCCTAACTATGCGAAAAACTTCCTTCTCCTACCATGTTTTCTTTTGCAAACTACCTTATATTTGTGTTCTTTCATTATCAGTCCTCGTATGAAAGTGAACAATTTGTCCTTATCTATTCTGTCCAGCCCCTTTATAATTTTGAAACATTCTCTCAAATCTCCACTCAGCCTTTCCTCTCCAAGAAAACCTAATCTCAACTTCCTCAATGTATCTTCATAACCAAAGTTTTTCATCCCTAGAACCATTCTGTAAATTTCTTCAGCACTCTCCAAACCATTCCCATCCTTCCTAATGTGTGGTGCCCAGAGCTGTACACAATACTAAGGCTGAGGTCCAACTAGTAGCTTATTCGAGTTCAACATAACCTGTTTGCTCCTGTATTTAGTGCCACTACTAATAAAGCTGAGTATACAGTATGCTTTATAAACAACTTGTTGTACCTGTCCTACTACCTTTAATGACTTATGTACATAAGTACTCGGGTCTCTTTGCTTCTGTACGCCCATTAGGATTTCACCCTTTTATTTTATTACAGTATTTCCATGTTTTCTCTATCAATAAAATATCATATCACACTTATCTGCAATGAACTTTGTCCACCACCTGTCTGTCCACTTCACCAACTCGTCACTGTCCTTTTGTAATTTTGCATAGTCCTCCTCACATTTTACAATACTTCCAAGTTTTGTATCATTGCAAACTTGGAAATTGTCCTCACACACCAACGTCTAGATCAGTAATTATAAATCAAGAAAAGTAAACGTTACAAAACTGAAGTCTGGAGAACTCTAAGACAAACCTTCCTCCTGAAAAATATCTATTAATCATGAGTCTGTGTTTCCTAGCCCTTTTCCAGCTTTATGTCCATTCTGCTACTGTTCCATTTATTCCACAAGTTTTCTCACAAGTCTGTTTTGCAGAACTGTATCAAACGCCTTTTGGAAGTCCATGTGTACCACATCAACAGCGTTACCCTCATAACTGACTCAGTTACCTCTTCAAGAAAACTCTAGCAAGTTAGTTAAACATGACTTTCATTTACAAAATTTGTACTGGTGCTTCCTAATTAACTTAGAGTTTTCCATTAATTAGATCTGGAATAGTTATTTCAATACGTTTCCCCATCAGTTTAGTTAAACTGGTCTATAATTGCTGGGTTTATCCTGACAACTTTTAGAGCAAGACAGTTCCATTTGGAATTCTCGTCCTCTGGCACCAGTCCTGAGTCTAGGTTATTATTATTGCCAGTGCCTCTGCAATTTTCACTTGCACTTTGTTCAATATCCTTGGATATATCTCATTTGGTCCCAGTGACTTATCAATTTTAAGTACCAACAGTCTATCCAATGCCATCTGCTTAGCAGTTTTAAATTGTTCATGCGGCTGAGATTCCTCCTGTCACCTCCTGGGGAGTATCTCCATTCTTAGTAAAGACGGATACAAATTATTACTTTAATGCATTAGTCATGCCACCCACATCCATGTGTGTATTCTCTTGTTGATCCCTCTTCAGCCCTACTACTTCTTCTTTTAACACCTTTTCATTGTTATTACTCATTGAAGACTTTGGGATTCCCCTTTATGTTACCTGCTCATCTTTCATTCACAATCCTGTTTGCTAGTTTTTGCTTTTTCATTTCCCTTCTGAACCTTCTATTTTTGGTTTTGTTCTTAATTGTATTTTCTACCTCTCGCCTGTCACAAGCTCACATTTTCTTCTATATCTTAATCTCATTTTTCATCCAAGAAGCTCTGTGTTCATATACCCCATGCCTCCCTTTCACAGGAATGTACTTCAACTCCCCTCAAGCCATCTCTTCTTTGAATGTAGCCCATTATTCAGCAACAGCTCTCTTTTGCCAACCTTTGGTCCCAGGTGTTTCGAGCCCCACTTCATTCTTGCCCCATTGAAATTGGCACTTCCCCCAGTTAATTATTCTTCCTTGTGGTAGTCCTGTGTTGGTTTTGACTGTCATCCTAAACCTTATGATATAATGATCATTGCTCCCTAACTGGTCCACCACACACATTTGATTACTTTGATCCATCCCATTCTCATAAATCAGGTTCAGCAGTGCATCCTTTCTTGTTGGATTGAAAATTTATTGTTGTAGGAAATTCTCTTGAACAAAATCTAGGAATGCTTGGCCCTCACTGCCCCGACGCTTATTTGAACTGGGATATTGGTAGAGTAATTAAAGTCCTCATTATAACTGCTATATGATGTTTCCACCTCTCTTTAATTTACTTGCAGATTTGCTCCTCTTCTTGTTTTCCACTACTTGGTGGTCTTTAAACTACAGAATACAATATAATTGCGATCTTTTTATTCTTTTATTTTTATACAAATTGAGTCTGTACTTGAACTGAGTGAGACATCCTCTTTCTGCAGCACAATACTACTCCTGGTAACCTATTTTGCCACCCTCCTCTTTTTCTTTCATATCTTTTCTAAACACCCTGAAAACAGATATCTTTAAAATCTGGCCAACTATTCCTTGAGCCATGTCTCTGTTATAGCCACAACATTGTAATTCCACATAGCAATCTGTAACTCATCAATTTTATTAACTAAACTCTGTAGAGTCACATACACGCTGTGTGACCCTGATTTAGATTTCATTCTTTCTTTCTGTAATTACCCTTATTAGAATAGAAAGTAGCAAGTTAACGTTACCTGTTTTTCCAAGTGTTTTGGGCACCCGTGGTATTACTGTTTCATTTCCTGTCCTGGTTCCAAACACCTCAGTTGAGATAGTTTAAAGCCCCGAAAGCACACAAGCAAAACTTCACCACAAAGAACTCATCCCCAACTCTATTCAGGTGCATCCAGCTTGTATAAGGGTCATCTCCCCCAGAACCAGTCCCAGTCATCCAGAAATTTAAAGCCCTCCCTCCTTATAGTTACACAATCATCTCTCTTATCCTCCTACTTCTGTATTCCATTGCATGTAACTTTGAGAATAATCCAATAATGACAACTTTTCACAGCTGCTTCTAATTTTCTACCAATCTCCCTAAATGCTGATTGCAGGACAACATTTCTTTTTGTAATTATGTCACTAGTACCAATGTGAACCACACTGTCTGGTTGTTTGGGGTAGATGCTGAAAATTTGTCAATCTAGAAGTAGGGGACACCATGTAGGATTACCCATTTCAGACTAAAAGGAGAAAACTTTTTGTGCAGTTTGAGAGTCTGTGGAATTTTCTTCCCCAAAGAGCAATAGACAGCTGTACCATTGAATATTTTTAAGGCTGAGTTGGAAACATTCTTGATTGATAAAACTGTTTGGCACATACGCAAGAAAGTAGAGCCATAGTAATATAGGCCATTGTCATATCAATCATGGTGAAATCAAGTAGTGGAGCAGCCTGAAGGGCTTCTAAGTCATACTATTTGTAGGTAGCAACTATTTAATATTTTAACTGTAGAGCAGGCACCTTTCGACACCTTTTAGATTGCATCCACTGCAACTGTTCTGATGAACTTCCATTTGCAACCTCACCCCAAAGACATTTTATTTCTTTGTTTTATTTCTGAGGTAAATGCTTCATGCTGAAACTGCTGTCCACAAAATACAGCTGTTTTTAACTTTTTTAAACCATTTTCTGTATTGGCTTACTGTTTGACTATGTCTTGGGTAAAAGATGGAAACAATGAATTATACTCTTAGTACAGTTAGGTTGAACCTAATCTCATTCCATAAAAATTATGAGGGACTGGAAGATGCCTTTCATTGCAATGGAGCCAGGTCAAGAGTGTGGGCAGAGGAATCATTACATACAGCAACTTGCACTCCTGTCATGCAGTGCTGATAATTGGAGGGCCAAGAATGGAGTCACGAATTTGAGAATCGGGCTCCACCTATTCTTTTATATATCTGCATAGTCTCATTGACTGCACAAAAATCCAGCGCTATATGTTGGTTTGGGAGCACCAGTGAATGAATGCAAGTCTTTCCGCGTCGGCACTCTTCCTTCAAACAGCACAAATAAAAGAGTCCCATCGGAAAAAGCATTGTAGCACTACTGGGAGATGTTGATGCAAAAAGGCATCAACTAAGCAATTGATTAAAAGCCATCTGGAAAACTAAGCCCTGTCAGAAGAGAAATAGGGCATAAATTGTCTGAAAATTATTTTTTGTGTCATTTCACTGGGCTTTTCAAACAATTTTCTGTGTAAAGATCAGTCCCTATGGCCCTTGAAATGTGTTTAACTATTTATATATAATAATGATGGACAGATTATTCTGAGTAATTCATGCACAAATGTAAGGAAATTGTATTAATGAGAAAATTATGTCCCTACAAACTCATTTGTTTAGCACCTTCCAATCTGCTTTCTTTACTATAAACTGAGTCTGTGCTTCTCAGTACGATGAGAGGTCATGGACCTGAATTGATACCCCATGTTTTTTTGTCCATAACTGTTGCTTTACCTCTTGATTTGTTTTCAGAATTGTATTTTATTCCTAGCTCCAAAGTTATCACTGACATGCTTCTTCAGCTGTTTTAGGCATTTAAATACTGCAGGAGATTCTCTTTCTTCCTGCCCATCAGCTCTGCTATAAAATCCCCCACCGCCATCAGCCTACATCCTATGGGGTATGCTTCAAAATAGTGCTAGAATCCTTCCTTGGTTTAAGAAAAAGTGACGACATTAGATTACATAGCCCACAGGTCAAAGTGCAGCTCTGATGTACTTTCATTTGGGGCTTCACCCCAAAAGACAGTTTAGTTCTATTTCTGTGGTTCATGTCTAAAATGCTGTTCAGAAAATACAGATATTTATAGATGTTTTAACATTTATTCTTTGCATATTCTTTGTAGGAACATTTTGGCTCATTGACTGGCTTGACTGTGACTTGGATAGGAGATGGAAATAATGTGTTACACTCTTTCTTGTTGAGCGCTCCTAAACTTGGAATGCATCTTCGTGTTGCCACACCTAAGGTAACCTCTCTAGGATAAGACTAATCACAATATGGGAACTTTTAAATAAGTGCACACTGATTAAAAGATTACTGTTTGTACATTATTGGTATGGTGTGATACTGTATTAATTCCTGCAGGCACATTAGGAAAGCATTTGAACTGTTGAAAAAGTAATGGCTGCTACTCTCCCAGAAGGACTGAGAGATTGAACGTGCTGAAGGCATTATCCCAAATTTCATCAAATATGGAACTAACCCAAAATGCACATACAAAAGCATTTGAAATGTGTATATTCACATTATTATGGTTGCTAACAGATTAATAATCACTGACTGGTCAATAATCACACCCATTCTTTGTATAAATATTTTTGACAGCTAACAACATGGTGCTAATACATAGTTTCAAAACATGTTGTGATATTCTCAGGAGGAACAAGTAGTCTGTTAGCACTTTCTACCATTGTATACTCATGTCTAACTCCTTGCTAACCTTGTTAAAGTAAAGAAAATTATTTCATATGTCCTTTAAGAATCTAGCTGCAATCACCATTTCTTTTCTATTCATTATTTGGCAACAGGATCAGTTGTTCACTTTGTCACAATATTCTTTAGAGAAATTATGCTGGACCTAGAAAAGACATATCTAACTTGACAGACATGGCATCACCCTCATCTTAATTTGGTTGAAAAAATCAGTTTTATGTGCATCTTTGAAAGTGGAGTCACAGGTAGGTAGGATAGTGAAGAAGGCATTTGGTATGCTTGCATCTGTTTGTCAGTGCATTGCATATAAGAGTTGGGAGGTTGTGTTGAGGCTCTACAGGACATTGGTTAGGCCACTTTTGAAATACTGCGTGCAATTCTGGTTTCCTTGCTATAGGAAGGATGTTGTGAAACTTGAAAGGGTTCAGAAAAGATTTACAAGGATGTTGCCAGGCTTGGAGGGTTTGAGCTATAAGGAGATATTGAATAGGCTGGGGCTATTTTCCCTGGAGCATTGGAGGCTGAGGGGTGACCGTATAGAGGTTTATAAAATCATGAGGGGCATGGATAGGGTAAATAGGCAAGGTCTTTTCCCCAAAGTGGTGGAGCCTAATACTAGAGGGCATAGGTTTAAGGTGAGGGGAAAAAGATTTAAAAGGGACCTAAGGGGCAACTTTTCACAGAGAGGGTGGTGCATGAATGGAATGAGCTGTCCGAGGAAGTGGCAGAAGCTGGTACAGTTACAACATTTAAAAGGCATCTGGATGGGTATATGAATAGGAAGGATTTGCCAAATGCTGGCAAATGGGACTAGATTAATTTAGGACATCTGGTTGGCATGTTCGTTTTGGACCAAAGATTCGGTTTCTGTGCTGTACTTCTCTATGGCGCTATGACGCTATGCAAATATTTTGGAATAAAATAATTTCACCTTTAATTAAAGTGCTATATGCACACCAACAATATGCTGCAGATTTAACATTCGTATCATGAGCCATATCCTTGTTACGATTGTTTAATCTGCAATCCTATTCAGTACAAGTCAGTTTTCAAAGTTATTCTGCAGTTCAAGTATTGCCAGATACATTGAGGTAAATGTTTCTGTCCAACTGATGCTCAAGTGGCCAACTGGCAGCAATTGAGGTGGGGGAGTTGGAACCCATCTTCAATAGGGAGGGAATTGTTATGCTGTCAGCTGATGGTATTATTGGACAAATCGCAGAGTGAAACTGACTTGGTAGAGCACAACTTTTATTTTAGAAATTTGTTTACTGTGATGGTCAGTCACTGAATACATTCCCAAGAATCTGTGAACTGTACTTTTAACAGAAGAACATGAAAGGAAGTAAAATATGAACTATTTTACAGTGTACAAGAACCAGTTGAAATAGTCTTGTTACAAATTTCAGAAATCAAGTTTCAACATTTCTACCCTCAACAACAACCTTACAGATAACTAAGACTCAATGGAGGGTCACCTCTTCCTTCTTGTTCCTTGTTCAGCTGGCATGGTTGTATTTGGTTTCTTTCCAGAGCACCACTGCATTCACTTGTTGCTGTCCTTTTTAGTTGATGTCTCTTCATGAAATCCTTAAACTGCTAACTCAGCTCACTTACTCCTGAACATGTGCTCCTTAAAAACGTGCATTCAGTAGCCTCATAGGAGGCCTTTGATTTTGACACCTTAGGGCCTTCTGCTTCTGGAATGTTTCTTTTCAACCACTTAAGAATACTTCTCCAATTTTTCGCTCTCTTGTTTTCTAAAGCACTGAAAGTTCATCTAAAGGGGTCTTTTAAAATCTGATTTAAATGCACTTAAACAGATTTCCAGGCAACTCAATGTCACGCTCAGAACTACTCCAAAATTAAACCAAAACCATGTCCATCCTGTCTTAATCCACACAACATAGAACTAACAGGCAAACAACTAATAAATCAAACTTACAGCTACACATGGTTCTGTCCATTTTAAAATCCAAGTTTCCAAATAACAATATATCACAAACCTTCAGCTCCAATATGGTATTGACCCAACTTTTATTGTGGTGCCTGGAGAATCACTGTTGCTCCCAACTAAAGAATAATAAATTAAAACTCACATCTTCTTGAGAATGGTATAAACCCTTGTTGTCATTATGTACCTAAACATTTTGTTTAATTTTTCCTAATGGAAATGTAGGAAACATTAACCGAATGCCAAAGACTGATTAGTTCTGCTTTATTGCCCATTCTGCTCAAGCACAATTTATTCAAATGCTGCTATTTGCTGCTCTTCACTCCCTACATGAGAAGTGAATAACATACTCTTTACTGAAGTAGACAAATTTGAGTGACTGGTACCAAGTGACAAATTTCAATCTTTCTGGTCAGGATTATTTAGTTTGAGATAGCAGTCTTGTATAACCCTATTTATCAAAGTTTGCTATCAACTTATGAGGATCAGTTTCATACCTTTTGCAAACTCTTCTCTCGTTAGCCTGCAGCATCAATAGAAAAGATTTGTGAATTATGTTTTTTTTTTAAATAGGGCTTTGAACCTGATGCTACGGTTTCCCAGTTTGCCAAGTCATTTTCAGAAAAGGTAGGATTTCAAGTTTTGGTGGTCTTTCCATTTTGTGGATGAAGTTCTTTATTTCTAAGAGCTGTTTTTTCTTCAATTATTGTTGAAATTAGTGTGGAACCAAAATGTTTTTCACTAATGATCCCCTGGAAGCAGCTAGTGGAGCTAATGTTCTGGTAACAGATACTTGGATCAGCATGGGACAAGAAGAGGAGAAAGCAGAGAGACTGAAAGCATTTCATGGTTATCAAATCACCATGAAGGTAGGACCTGTGAAATCTGAAAAATATAAAGTACAAAGCATAATTGGCAATTTTCATAAGACCATGTATTTATTCCTTTGATTGCCTGCCTCCGTCAAATATGTTCCTCGCGTATGCATCCCAACTTTTCACCTCTGTTCTAAATTTGTTTTCCAATTCCTAAATTAACTAGAATTGATCTGATTTCACCAAGGTCTTGAACATTAGTTACTCATACTAATGTAATATTGTACTTGACCAGTGATATAGCCGTGTCTTCACAGATTTCTAAGCAGTATTGTTAACTGCAATATATTTACAATACAAAACTGGGAAAGAGGAACAAAGATTGGACCTGGTTGTGCTTTTTGCATAATTTGAACCATTCAAAAAGGTAAGCTTACAAAAGATGGAAAAATCATTTTGCAGCCTGAGCTTCAGGACCTCTAGCTGCTGTATGACCCCTGCAGTAATTTCTGAACCAACCAAAACAAGTGGCCATTGATTCAAATGCTGAATCACTGTCATTTGCTTGGCAACAGTGCACCTCCAGGGATACAATCTATTCTTCATGTCAGTTCCTAAAACCAGACAGGATCAAATGAACAGCATCTATAACACATGTGGAAATAGAAAGATGCACTGCATTGTTTGTTTGCACCACTAAGTAGTATGTGTAACTCACAGCAGCTGGTGAGGCAGAACAATTTTGCACACTGGAGCCACAACATCAGATTTGGGAAGCCCTTTGCTTGAGTTTTTGCATGATCTCTAACCAGATGTTCCCATTTGCCTATGTATCTCTGCTAGCTCATTAATGGTCAGGTCCAGAGGCTCATCATCTCCACTGGTCTCAGCTGGGGCCTGTTCTGCTCCGGTCCTCCAAATGTCAAGAATCTCTACCATTTCTTCCTCCTGTAGGTAGGAGCTCACATAGGGCTGTACTCTAACTTACCCAAAAAATGAGCTTACCCTAGTTTACCCAAAAAATGTTTTCTCTGAGCTGTGAGGCTGCACATGTGCACAGTGTTCCGATGTTCCATGTATGCAATCAATCTCTGGAAAGAAAATTAGACAGAGGCTGTTCTCCAGCCAAGATGAGAGTCTCTGTGCTGGTGAAGGCTGACGAAGAACATCTTGACGGTGCACCCTCTGTGGCTTGTGACTTTTTCTCCTCAGTGTGGTTCAAGTGGCTTGTTAGAGAGAGACCCTGGGGCTGGGGCTCTTTTTGTTTATACCTGTCTTGGCAGTGGGATGCAGAGGCCATATTTTTAAAAAATACAGTAATTTGTCAGTGTCGTGAACTTAATGCCCTTACCGAAGGTTTTATTAAGATGTTAATGCTCGATGTGAAGCTGGGAGTAGCAATTTGGAGGCTGCAGATATTGTTATGCAGAAGTGTAATCTGGCTCCTGTCTTTTTAAATCACTTCCCTTCATTCAGTTTCAACAAATAGTTTCATTTCTTTATAGCACACAGCTATCATACTTCAATTAAACATGTTGTTAGCAAAATCAAAATGAAGCAAACTGTTGCAAGGTTTCCCTGAGTGAATAAAAATGGAAACTTATTATCTACTAAAGCCAAGACAAAGTAATAAACGTGACATCAAGTACACACAAATATAGCTATAAAGTTCAAAAATGGAAAGTGTATCTGAAACAGACAGAGAGAAGAAAGGCCATGGACTTAAAAGTTCTTAACATTCTTGAGGTGTTATGCTTTAACCTGAATCCACTGTTGTTTAATAGCTGATCTATATACTTGGCAGTAGTGAAATCTGCAGATATCCTTGAGTTCTTGATGAATGGTTGTTTCTCTAATTTGCTCTTTAACTGGATACTATCTTGGGAGAGACTGGGATAAATGGGGAGTGAGAGAATTCCAGCTCTTGTTACAAATTCATTTTTGCTTCTCCCTTCTCTCCTCCTAAAGAGTAGCTATTGAAATATAGTTCGTTTATATATTTCCAAGTTTGGCTCCATTGTCTTCCCAAACTCAAAATATATCAAATTATTATACAGGTATGAATTAAAACAGGAGATGTGAATCTCTTGACACTGACTTAGTTGCCTGGTTTCAATACCTCTAAATAAAAGGGTAATTTCAATGCAGATGGTTTTGCTGGGAGGGCCTCAAACTGTAATCAGGTTTTCACAGCAGCCATTCTAAGCCCATGTTTGTCCATTTTAAAACCATATTAGCCCTGAAAATCTCATGCATCACAATCTGATGTTTGAAGTTAAAATTTGAAAGTCCATATTTATCACTCACGTAACATGAAGTGAAGCAAATACTATTCTTTTTTTACAGTGAACATTCTGTTACAAAGGTTAATATGAAATAACTGTACAAGGATTGAAATAGCAACATATACACATTCCACATTCACTCTCCATTCATTCTAAACTAGGTTCGTAACCTGCTTTGGTATTGACAAGCAGACCTGCTGCCTGAGATCTTTTGCCTTTCTATAATCCCTGCACCAGATTGAAGCATTTGCTTTTTACAATGTCTAGGGGTTTGGCTGGTGGTAATCTGAGGTTTGCTGTCTGTCGGGCATCTCACTTGCAATGAACTTGACATCAACCTGATTAGATTGAATTGGTTGAGATTTCAAACTTGGTTTGTTCCTCTGGTCTCCCAGTGGGTAACTGTTTTTACCACTGGAAGGCCAGATCCAGCAGAGGGGGCGGCACGGTGGTATACAGTCGGGAGGGAGTTGCGCTGGGAGTACCTCAACATTGACTTCAGACCCCATGAAGTCTCATGGCTTCAGGTTAAACATGGGCAAGGAAACCTCCTACTGATTACCATGGACTATCTTCCCACAGCTGATGAATCAGTACTCCTCCATGTTGAACAACACTGAGAGGAAACATTGAGGATGGTAAGGGCACAAAATGTACGCTGGGTGGGGGATTTCAATGTCCACCACAAAGAGTGGCTCAGCAGCAGTTCTACTGATCGAGCTGGTTGGATCCTAAAGGCCATAGCTGCTAAACTGGGTCTGTAGCAGGTGGTGAGGGAACCAACAAGAGGGAAAAACATACTTGACCTCATCCTTAGCAATCTGCCTGCTGCAGATGCATCTGTCGATGATGGTATCAGTAAGAGTTACCACTGCACAGTCCTGGGGGAGACAAAGTCCCACCTTCACATTGACAATAATGTCCATTGTGTTATGTGGCACTATCACTGTGCTAAATGGGATAGACTTCAAGCAGATCCAGAAACTCAAGACTGGGCATCCATGAGGCACTGTGGACCATCAACAGCAGCACAATCTGCAACCTTGTGGCCCAGCATATCCCCCATTCAATCATTACCATCAAGCCAGGGGATCGACCCTGGTTCAATGAAGAGTGCAGGAGGGCATGCCAAGGAGCAGCACCAGGAATACCTGAAGATGAGGTGTCAACCTGGTGAAGCTGCCAAAAAGGACTACTTGCATGCCAAACAGCATAAGCAGCAAGTGATAGACAGAGTTAAGTGATCCCACAACCGACAGATCAGATCTAAGCTCTGCAGTCCTGCCACATCCAGTAGTTAATGGTGGTGGACAATTAAACAACTCACTGAAGGAGGAGGCTCCACAATTATCCCCATCCTCAATGATGGAAGAGCCCAGCACATCAGTGCAAAAGACAAGGCTTTCACGGCAGTGTTCAGCTAGAAGTGCCGAGTGGATGATCCATCTCAGCCTCTTCCAGTGATCCCCAGCATTACAGGTGCTCGTCTTCAGCCAATGCAATTCACTCTTCATGATATCAAGAAACGTTTGGAGGCACTGGATACTGCAAAGGCTACGGGCCCTGACAATATTCTGGCAATAGTACTGAAGACATGCTCCAGAACTTGCTGCTCCCCTAGCCAAGCTGTTCCAGTACATTTATAACACTGGCATCTACACGACAATATGGAAAATTGTCCTGGTATATGCTGTACATAAAAAGCAAGACAAATCCAATCCAGCCGATTACCACCCCATGAATCTACTCTTGATCATCAGCAAACTGGAAGGTGACATCAACAGTATTATCAAGCAGCACCTGCTCAGCAATAACCTGCTCAGTTCACCCAAGGCCACTTAGCTCCTGACATCATAACCCCCAAGTTTCAAACATGGACAAAAGAGCTGAATTCCTGAGGTGAGGTGAGTGTGACAGCCCTTGACTTCAAGGCTGCATTCAACTGATTGTGGCATTAAGGACCCCTAGCAAAACTGGAATCAATGGGTATGGGGGGTGCAAACTCTCAGGCAGTTGGAGTCAGTAACTGGCACATAGGAAGATGGTTGTGGTTGTTGGAAGTCATTATCTCAGCTCCAGCACGTCACTGCAGGAATTCCTCAGGGTAGTGTCCTAGGCCCAACCATCTTCAGCTGCTTCATCAATGACCTTCCCTCTATCATAAGGTCAGGAGTGGAGATGTTCGCTGATGGTTGCACAATGTTCAGCACCATTTGTGACTCCTTAGATACTGAAGTATTTGAAGATGGACTGCAACAAGATCTGGACAATATCCAGGCTTGGGCTGACAAGTGGCAAGTAATATTTGTGCCACACAAATGCCAGGGAATGACCATCACCAGTAAGAGACTATCTAACTTTCATCCCTTGAATTCAATAATGTTACTATCATTGAATCCCCAACTATCAACATCCTGGGGTTACCATTGACCAGAAACTCAACTGGACTCGCCATATAAACATAGTGGATACAAGAGCAGATCAGGGGCTAGGAATACTGTGGCGAGATGATGCTCCCCTCCTGAACCCCCCCAGCCCTGCCAAAAAGCCTGTCCACCATCCACAAGGCACAAGTCAGGAGTGTGATGGAATACTCGCCATTTGCCTGGATGACTACAGCTCCAACAACATTCAAGAAGCTTGACACCATCCAGGACAAAGCAACCTGCTTGACTAGCACTACATCCACAAGCACCACTTCCTTCACCCCCAACATTCAGTAGCAACAGTGTGCACTATCTACAAGATGCACTGCAGAAATTCACCGAAGATCCTCAGACAGCACCTTCCAAACCCACAACCACTTTCATCTAGAAGGACAGGGCAGCAGATACATAGGAACACCACCACCTCCAAGGTCCCCTCCAAGCTACTTATTGCCCTAAATTGGAAATATATTGCCATTCCATCATCGCCGTCGCTGGGTCGAAATCCTGGCATTCCCCCTCTAGGGGTATTGTGGGCCGACCAATAGCAGGTAGACTGGAGCAGTCCAAGAAAGTAGCTCACCACCACCTTTTCAATGGCAGCAAGGGATGGGCAATAAATGCTGACCAAATAGCAGCTCCCACATCCCACAAATGAATTTAAAAAAAACAACTGTAGAGAGAGAAAGAGATTGAAGATTTAAAGTCTAATATGGCTCTTAAGAATTGAAAAAATGGGTGGAAAATGGCATTTTTATGCTACTCCTTTGTATTGGCAAGACCAAACGCAGATTGGGTAACCACTTTGCAGAACACATCTGCTCAGTCTGCAGGAATGAACCTGACCTTGCATCTTTTTGCAATTCCAATAAACCATTTGCTCCCGTGCTAGCATTTCCATCTATGACCTGTAACAGTGTTCCAGCAAAGCACAGGCAAGCTGGAGGATCAACAGCCAATTTTCCCCTTAGGCACCTTACAGCCTTGAGGACTCAAAGATTAAGTTCCACAACTTCTGAGTATGGCACCACAGTATTCCCAGCCAAGTCTTGTTTGTGTCTTGCTGGCTTTGCTCTTAGCAGGGAGGACCTATTTTCTCCCATTCACACATTACATTCACACCTATTTATCATATTATATTTCCTTCACCACCATCAGTTCTACCTGTTTGCAGTAGCTTTTCCTCTCCCTCTGTCAATAACGTTAAAAACGCCATTCTTAAGCTCCTTTCAGTTCTGAAGAGTCATATCAGACTCGAAGCGTTAATTCCATTTCTGTCACCACAGATGCAGCCAGACCTGTTGAGTTTCTCGAGCACGTTGTGTTTTAATACACAGTTTTAAATTATTTTTCAGAGAAACAATTGCAAAATGAGAAAAACATGTTTGCAAACACTGGGTGGTCTAGGTTTGTAATGTCTGGAAGTGTGGTGGAGGCAGGTTTAAATGAGGCATTCAAGAGGGTATTGGATGATTATTTAAATAGAAACAACATGCAGAGTTATGGGGAAAAGGCAGGAGTTTGGCACCAAGTCAAAATGCTCAGAGAGCTGGTGTAAACACTGGTGATTGGCTAAATGGCATCCCTTTGTACGGCACCAATTCTGCAGTTCTGTGATTGCACATGAGGCATCTGACTAAGATGTTTCACACCCAATCCCTTGTGATGGGCTATGCATGTGGCAGCTTTACAATGTGAACTCACACTCATAGGGACATGAAGCATTGAGGAGTCTGTAGTGCACATTCTAGCACAACACAGCAGATCATTTAGCCTTTTGCAGCATTGGAGCTGAATTCTCCTGAGCCACCCACTGTGGCTGACTTCTGCAATCACCTCTGACCAGGCTACTTTCCTCATTCAGAATGACCTCATGTTGCCATCCTTGGGGGAAAGAACTTCCCTGTTCTCCAGGACAGCCTTGAGGAGAACCACTAGGTAGATGTTACTAAAGTGCGCTGTTACTTTTTGCCTGGTCTTTGACATCGCCAGGAGTTGTGGGGGGTGATGAGAAAAGGTTGAATGATACTCCTGGATTGCAGATGCTGCCCAAGTACCTGTAAAATATGAATGCTGTAGTGTTGGAGCCTCGAAGGATCCAGTGAAGGGGGTAACTTCCTGCCCATAAACTTTGGCATTTTATCTGTGCGCACATATGTAATGAGCTGACAGGAACATAATCACGCAAGAAGACACAACCCACTGGAAGTACTTCTAGCTTTTAGGCCCACCTCCATACTTCATCTCAAAAAAAAAAACCATGTTCAGTTCCTGGGGTGCATTTTACTCCTTGCATTAATCAGTTTTGCAATAAGGACCAGCATTTTCCTTCATTAATCCTGCATTCAAGAGCTTTCCTGTTGTAACATACAAAGGTGAGGAAGAATATTGTTCTGAAATGTGAAACATACTACACAATTAAATTGAGAGAAAGGAGTGTGGAAGTTGCTGATTACCAAATAACACATTATTTATTCAAGTTTGTATGTGATAAGTAGCCATTTGATTTTGGTAAACTAACCTGTGGAACCATAAACCATTATGCATCATTAACCTCAAAAGAAATACGGCAAAAATTGGAGGTGGCAAGTGTATTCGATATTTATTTAATGCTTAGGAGTAAGAGCATTGTGGATACAGTACTTAAATACAGTCCACATCACCGATGTTGGCCACCATGGTGGTAATGTAATTTGCTTGTTATAAGCAGTGTATGACTTCTTAGCTCCTGGTTATAACAATGAAAGGACTCTGGTAGCTGGTGTGTGTAACTGCATATAGTGTTTATTTTAGAAAGTAAGGAATCTACAAAAGTAATTTAGTGTCTGTAAGGGTTAAAGAGCACATTCTGTAGCATTTTGTTTAGGAATGGCCAGCCTTGAACTCCCTTTTATAAGAGTTTTTGGGACTGGCAGGCTTAATCCAACAAAGGGCTCAAATGGTTTCATAAACAGTTTGTCATTCAAAACCTTTTATGGCATTTTCAGTAAGTTATTTCAGTTGCTATGTACAACGGCAATTCCGAACGGTTGCTGCCCAAACTAGCTTAATACATTATAAGCAGTGCTTTTTTTTATATAACTAACTTCTGTGGGTATGACTCATTGTAGTGCCATTTTCTTGTTGGAAGCCGTCCATAGGAAGTAGGCAAAAGTCAAAACAAATTCTGCATTAAAACTGGATGGGTGTATTCAATAATTTATGCTTTTTATGTTATTACAGACTGGACAGTATGCTGCACCTAATTGGGTATTCCTGCATTGTTTGCCACGAAAACCAGAAGAAGTTGATGATGAAGTATTTTACTCCACAAAATCTCTGGTCTTCCAAGAAGCTGAAAATAGAAAATGGACAATTATGGTAAGAAAATGAGAATATTGGATGTATAACTTGTGAAGGCTACAGCTGTAATAAGAACAGAAGTCACCATGGTCAAACAGTAAAGCTTCTTGAAATATTTCTAACCACATACAAGAACATGAAGTTGGGATTATGTTCAGCATGAACTGTTTGGGCCAAAGGGTCTGTTTCCATGCTGTATGACTCTGAACTGTAAGTTGCTGAATGTATTGAAAATCATTAAATTTTGGAAATACAATATCATGTAATGAGCTAAAATAAGGTTACTTTTCTTCCAATGTGATTTTTTTGAAACTTACTGCTATCATCCATTTGCCTATCAGTCGGTGCAGTTAATTTATACGAGCTGATTTATTATTGTAATATTTAACAGATCAAATGTGTTCCATTTGATTAAGAATCCTAGTTTTATTTAATGGATCATTTATATTGCAGTTTCTAGATTAACTCAATTTAGTTTTCACAAGTTGTGCCTTAATTGCTTTGAAGTTGCCGACCTGGGAATGATTCAAAATTTGGCATATGGTGCGTGATCACCTCTAACAGCTAGCTTTGTAGATCATGGGCTTTGCACCAGTTGCAGTGGAACTGTAACCATGCAATACCATGTTTTAAAAATTTAATTTTATACTTTATAAAATGACTTTGTTTGTTTGTCGGACCTCTTTTACAATTCTAAAATTAGGAAGCTACACAACAAGAGATTTAATTGTTTCATAACATTAAACATTCACAGCAGCAATCCAAAATAGATGTGCAGATGTTCAATTATGCTTTAAGGTATATAGGCACAAAGTCAGAAGCACAGGCCAGTACACAGTTTGTCCATATTATTTCATCACTTGGGACTACAGCAGATACAAGCATCAAACGATTATTTTCCGTGAAATGGAAGCTTAAGAGAGTTGTAGTTGTGCTAATAGCAGTGGAATTTTAATTCAGCATTCTTTATTGGCACACAATTTTTAGCATCAGGAGTCTGAAACTTTATTTGATTCAGCAGCTATGAGTATAATCTATAGTAGATTCATAAATACTACAACTAATAGTTAAAATGTTTTAAGTGATTATAATATTAGGAAAGAACAGCAACATGTTTCCTGCTCCTCTCATGCAACACAAAAATGCAACAACTTTTGTCAAGCTGGAAACTCCAAGAGTTACTAATGTAAGGAAAAAATACATGTTCAAACCCCTTAAGCTTTTACATTTTTAACATGCTTTCTGATTTTAGGATTAAATCTGTTAATTACAGAAGGAGAATTAATTACAAAATTAAGGCTAAATCTGATGGCACGATTGTTGATTTAATGAAGTGTTTTGTGATTTGTGCAACTGCTTTCTGCATTGACCTAGGAAGCACATCATCCACTCTGTACCATCAACCATTTAAAACACTTCAATAACCTTTGCCACAAAAAATAGTTCATTGGAGTTCTGTGCGAGAGCAGATTCTGATAATGGAACAAATGATGCCTGCCAGTTCATTTTAGCATTATACAACTTGTCGTTTCCCAAACTATTCTGTTTTATTTCTTTATTCATTCACGGGATGAAGGCGTCGCTTGTGAGGCAAGATTTATTGCCCATCCCCAATTGCCCAGAGGGCAGTTAAGAGTCAGCCACATTACTCTGGGCTCTGGAGTCACATGTAGGCCAGACCAGGTAAGGATGGCAGTTTCCTTCCCTAAAGGACATTAATGAACCAGATGGGTTTTTCCGACAATTGACAATGGATTTGTGGTCATCATCAGACTCTTAATTCCAGATATTGATTGAATTCAAATTCCACCATCTGCCGTGGTGGAATTCAAACCTGAGTCCCAGAACATTATCTGCGTCTCTGGATTAACAGTCCAGCAATAATACCACTAGGCCATTGCCTCCCCATTTGCATTCAATACAGCTAATTTCACTTTTTGTTTCTGTACTTGAGAATAAATTAAAACCTCAATGAAAAAGGTTAAGTGTAAACAACTTAAAATTACTCAAACAAAAACAGAAATTGCTGGAAAATCTCAACAGGTCTGGCAGCATCTGTGGAGAGAAATCAGAGCTAACATTGAGTCCAGTGACCCTTCAGAACTAATTACTCAAATTGTGCTCACAAGCAGGAGTTTCCCTTCCCATTTAATTAAGTATTTAATGAAGTACCATGCCATAAAATGGCTGTCTCCATTTTGTTCCCTCAATTTCCATGCTAGTGCATCTCTCTATCTTTGTAATTTCCTTTAGTGCTATAACACAGCAGAACTGTGTTCCTCCAATTCAGTTTTCTTTGTACATCCCTGATTTATTTCACCCCACAAGTGATGATCATTCCTTCAACTGTCTCATTTCTGAGCAGTGTATTTTCTGCTTTATACCTCTTGGCTTCAATACCACCATCCTTCTTTCAAAAGGTCCTGAAATCCCACCAGTTTAGCAAAATTTCTGGTCACCTGTTTTAATATCGATAATGTTCCTGTGAAGCTCCATCAGACATTTTGCTACTTTTATAGGTTCTATAATGTTAACTGTTACAGGCAATATATAAATGCCAAGTGTCAGTAAGGATAATGATGAAGATGAAGAAATGGAATATGAATAGTCATTTGGTGGTACAGAATTTGAGTATTGCTGAAAAAAGGTACTTTTAGCTCATGTTGTACATTTTGCAGTCATTGGGGCACATGCAAGTATCCCAACATAAAGGAAAACAACATTTTATACCATTTGAGAAGAGAGTACTGATCGGTTAGCATGTGGACCCTGGTTGCTAGATGCATCAGTTAGATGATGGATAACAGTTAACCACCAAGTTTTGTTTAAATTTCACCAGGCAGGTTGACTCTGATTTGCTCAAGACATTGCTGTTAGAAATGAACCAGAGATAGACTGTCGCCTAGTTTGTTAAATTGGAAGCAAGGGCAATATGTAATAATGTTCTTTCCATCTGGGAAGATTGGCAATTGGGCATGCAATGCTGCACACATATACGCACTGGAAGCTACCTATATTAATCCACAAGGCCCCATTATCTGCAAACAGAAAGTACATGTGCATGAATCCCAGTCAGGTATGTAGTCTGCAATGGATCTAACTAGTATTTTTTTATACTCGTATGGCACCTTACCATCCTAACAGACTCCTAGTGCTAAAAATATTAGCTCGTGTCAGTAACAGATTCATGTAGATGACCTCCACAGGAGTCCAGCATTGTACAACTGAAAATTTTTTATAGTTTTAACATGAATTACCTCTTGTTTGTGTTTTCTTTAAACAGGGTGCAATGGTAAGCATGCTAACGGATTATACTCCAAAGAGCTCCAAGCCAAAATTCTGAATCCTTTCCTCCAGCCAACATCAAGATGCAATGGAAGGATAATACGAAAAGCTTCCAGAAATGTTTTAACTCAACAATTTGTTGTTACATAATTATATTACAACATTTCACTACACTATGATGACAGTATGGCTAATTAGCAGTAATCAAGAAGAAATTAATAATTCACGAGACCCTTTTGATCAATGAAGAAAGACAAATATGATGTACAAGCATCTCATGTTATCATTCTATATCCTGTCCTACTCAACATCCACAATACAAGCCTAAAGATAATAAAAAAAGCCAGTGAATGTGTAACTATACAATTCTTTGATCTAGTTATGTATATTTTGTCAGCATATATTGTTTAGAGTAAAGAAACATTTAGTGAACCGTCTCATCATCTTATTGAGATACAGTCAGTTAAGTCAGTTAAGGGACACTGTCTAAGGATATGGGCCATGCCACTCAGGACTGAGAATGAGGAAAAATTTACCCAGAGAGTGATGAGACTGTGGAAATTTCTGCCACAAAAAACAGTTGAAGCCAAAATATTTGATGTTTCCAAGAAGGAGTTAGATATAGTTCTGAGGTCAAAAGGGATCAAAGGGTATAGGGATATAAAATGGGAACAAGGTGCTGAGTTAGATTATCAGTCATGATCATGTTGAATGGTGGAACAGGCTTTAAGGGCTGAATGGCCTACTCCTCCTATTTTCTATACTGGTATATTTTGTCTGTCTCTCTGTTACCTTTGTTATTCACATTTATTCATGAGAATTATTAATTAGAAGCAGAATGGAAATGTATATTTTATGTAAGACATTCTCTCTGATAGCATGACTTTACGGTCAGTATCAGTCAATAGAGTCAGCATTAGTTACATTTGCATGGATCCACAGGGATGAATTTTCCAATTGCAAGTTCTAAGCAGGGATCCTTGCCCACTCAAGTCACCTATACTAAAATGGTGTGCAAAATCCACGATTTTCCATTCATTAATGTTAATGGATTGAAAAGACATACAATTTCCAAAGGCTGGGAAAGTGTAATCATAAAATCCACCATGTCTGTTTGTCAAAAGTAATTAAAAAAGAAATAATCTTACATTAAGTCAGCCACTGATTCACCATGTACGTTCAACCTGCTTGTGGTGTCTAGGATGTTAGCTGCTAAAGTACTGGCTCAAAAACTTTCTGTTCATCTTTTGGGATTCAAGTTCTCATAACTATCATTTTTTTCACTTTCGGCACTTTGATGGATTATATTATTTTGCTGAATGTCTAAGGATCTAGAACATTGCATTCATCATATTAGGTAATGGCCGATTGTATTGTGTTTCCAACATTTGATATGATGATTCTGGACAAGAATTCAAAAGTATCAAATGGAACATACTAAGACATGTCTGTTCCAATTGTTAATTCATAAAAGTAGCAAGCAATTCTAGTCATGGATAACAAGGTGAAGAGCTGGATGAACACAGCAGGCCAAGCAGCATCAGAGGAGCAGGAAAGCTGACGTTTCGGGCCTGGACCCTTCAGAAAA
>NC_063342.1:42290485-42355615 GCF_021869965.1 Rhincodon typus | reverse complement strand
TTTTCTGAAGGGTCCAGGCCCGAAACGTCAGCTTTCCTGCTCCTCTGATGCTGCTTGGCCTGCTGTGTTCATCCAGCTCTTCACCTTGTTATCACAGATTCTCCAGCATCTGCAGTTCCTACTATCTCTAAAGCAATTCTAGTCAGCTTTAACTAAACAACAGAAACAACTTGCATTCTCTAAGTGCTTTGCTGGATAATGGATGATGAGTGGGAAAAAGAAGAGCCTATTGGACGGCTTAGTAGAAAGTTGGCCATGCTTCTGGAAGGAAGTGGCAAGTCAGGACCATTGTGGTTGAAGATGTAGCTAGCAACAATGAACTGGAAGGATCAGCTAATGAAAAATATACTGGGGTCAAGAAAGCATAGGTTTTGTGCAAGAGCATGGACTTGATGAGATTGCTGAAGTAGAGATATTCTTTGCAACTGCACTAAGATGAACAGATGGATGTCCTAATCTTTATTGTTGCCGGAGATAAGGTATGAGTGCAGGTTAAACCTCTGGTATACAGGTTGTCAAGACAGATCTCCACAGTTTGGAGTTTTCAGCTTCCAGCGGAAGGGTTTTATTTGGTCTGTCCAGAATCACATTTAATCCTGCACACATCCTCCACTCTTCAGACCCAAGATTAGTTCTCAGTCCCCATTCATATGCCTCATCAGCAATAACACTTCCTTGCTGATACACATTTTCTCTGTTACCTTTTACTTTGAATAGCCCCTTTAAGACCTCACCCTTTGGCCATGTAGAAATATGTTATGGGATGAAAGGGCACTGGTCTACATTGGAAGGGGAGCACATTGTAGTACATACTTGTATGTGGATTAATCAGGTGATGATATGTTAAACTAGTGTGCAACATTTGACTTAGAGATTCAGAACATCAAGATAGTTGTTTTCCTATACCAGCTTGTCATGTATTACCAGAGTTCAATATCTACCAATACTGGATTTGTTTTCCCCTTTATTCTTTAACATGATGAGGGTGCGCTGGCGAGGCAACATTTATTGCCCATTCCCTAATTGCTCAGAGGTTGGTTCAGAGTCAAACTCATTGCTGTGGGTCTAGAGTCACTTGTAGGTCTGATCAGCTAAGGATGGCAGTTTCTTTCCCTAAAGGACATTAGTGAATCAGATGTGTTTTTCCAACAATCAATTCATGGTCATTATTAGATTCTTAATTCCAGATACTTATTGAATTCAAATTTCACCATCTGCCATGGTGGGATTCAAACTTGGGTCACCAGAACGTTATCTGGGTCTCTGGATTAACAGTCCTGCGCTAATACCACTAGGCCATCACCTCCCCCTCTCAGAAGGCCGTACCCTGACCTATGTCAAGAATTTCGGGATACCTTCAGTTCTTTTTGAAGGCCCTGACTTTTAACCGCTAACATTTCGTTCACGTATTGTTGTATGCATGCAATGATGAAGAAGATGCTAATAGTACACTCATACTTTATGGTGAGTTGTTTTGCTCAAATCAAGAATTTGGTACTGCATTATGCCTATCAAGAGTTAAAACACTGGGATTTTTGTTTAACTTCAGGCTTGTTGGATTGTGACAATTAGTGACAATTCACCTTGGGAAATACAAATGGTCTCCACACATTGTGAAGGGAGATCTGAGCTAACTCGACCTGGCAGGCCAATACCAGAATGTTGTGCTTCTCTGGTATTGCGGGACATTGTTTAGGATGATGATCAATTACCTAGGAAGTGTTGTCTCAAAGATACAGAAAGGAAAATACCAGGTGAATAATTAGAATGTCATTTTATTCATCTGTGAAGGAGGATTGGAGTTGATTAATCTGAAGAATGGATAGGAGTAAAATGCTATGTTACAATAATGTGAAAGTCAAAAAGAAGATAAATAGAAAAACAAGACTGCAGTAGATCTATTTCTGTCATTTGTAAATATCCATCATTACTGGTGATATTCTTCATCTAACAAGGATATTCCAAAGTCCATTTGAGCCTGAAGGCAAATTTGAAGTAATGTTGCAATGAATTGGATGTGTGATAACATTTTTTGTAAGCATATGTACACCTGGAACAATTCTAATGAAGAACTTCCCCTCAATAAAATTTCAAGGTGCTTTCAGACATGCTGTGATTCCCACATTTTCAGTTTTATTAATTTCTTCCAGTCAATTTTTACTGATTTAGTGGGAATGTAAAATTCAACTCATTTAAATAATTAATACTGATTTCAAAATAAAACTAACTAATTATAAACATACTAGTGTCACTTAGAAAGAGTAAATATGTCCACGTAGTACCCACTGGCATTGCACTTAAAATTGTGAATTACAAAACAACCCATATTTTTCTGTTTCTATCTTTCGATAAACATAAAACTTTTAATACTATTTAATTTTGTGATGGTTGAAGGAAGATTATGCAAAACAAAAGCCCTTATGATTTTATACATACATGCTTTCACAGCTTGTACGTTCACTTGTTCCCATAGAAACCAGTTAGCCTTTGTGAACTCTGCTGAGGTTCCCATACATTCCCACTGACAACAGCTTTTGTTTATAAAAACGGTGAAAGTATAATTACTGTGGGAATGTTTGTGACCCTGGGAAGTTGTTAAAGATGCAGGAATGAATGGTAGTATACTCCACACTTGATAACAGCATGCGGTTTTCCAGTGTTTCGTTAATGTCTCCTTTACAAGTTACCTATAATATAACCACAAACTTAAGATGATTTGACAGGACTGTTGAAGCAGCTTCAAATCCATAAAGGTGTGCACTTTGGCATGAGCATCAGTATGCAGCATTTAGAGAGAAAGCCTTTACAATGTATCTTGTCAAATCAAACAGTAATAATATCTATGCAACATCCATTTATGAAAAATACAATACATATGTAATACTCTTCAAATTATTTGATTTGGACTACATAATCCTTTTTTTCAATCAACATATTTTCCAATCAAGGTTTTTTTTTTAAGTTTCTGGGGTCAACCAGTGCCCTAGCTCAGACAGTAAAGATAACAAGATGGCAATAATCATGTTTAAATAATGTTCCATAAGTTATGACAGATAACACTTTCAACCTCTTTGGAATATCAGTCTGTATACAAATTGTACTACTTGTTAAAAATGTAATTTTTTTTTTCTCATTTTGATGGTGTTGATATACCAATGTATTTTGCCACTGCATTGTTGGATCTAGATCTGTGCTTGTGATAGAGTCAAGTCATAGAGTCATCCAACACGGAAACAGACCCTTCGGTCCAACCAGTCCATGCCAAACATAATCCCAAACAAAACTGGCCCCACCTGCCTGTACCTGGCCCATTTCCCTCCAAATCTTTCCTAATCATGTATCTATTTTATTAATTGTACCTGAATCCACCCTTCCTCAAAGTTCATTCCACATGCGAACCATCCACTTGTAAAAAGTTTGCCTCTGCTGACGTTTTTAAAATCTCTCTCCGCTCACCTTAAAAATGTGCCCCTTCGTCTTGCAATTTCCCCCATCTTAGGGAAAAGACAACGGCCATCAACTCTATCTATGCCTCTTATTATTTTATCAACTTCTATCAGGCCGCCTCGCAATCTCCTACATTCCAGTGAAGAAAGCCCCCCAGCCATATCCAGTTTTTCTTTATAACTCAAACCTTCCATACCAGCAATATGCTGGTAAATCTCTTCTGAATCCTCTCCAGCTTGATAGTATCCTTCCTATGACTGGGCGACCAGAACTAGACACACTATTCCAGAAGAGGCCTCACCAATATCCTTTACAATCTCAACATAATGTCCCAATTCCTGTACTCAAATGACTCAGCCATCAAGGCAAGCATGTCAAATGCCTTTATAAACACCCTGGCTATAAGTGACGCAAACGTTAAAGAATACTGTACCTGTACCCCTAGGTCCCTCTGATCTACAACACAACCCAAGGCCTTATCATTAATTGCATAAGCCTTACTCTTGTTTGTTGCCCCAAAATTTATCCAGATTCAACTCCATCTGCCATTTTTTTAGTCCATTGACCCATTCGATCAAGATCCCTCTGTCATCTGAGGGAACCTTTTTCATTGTCTACTATGCCACCAGTTTTGGTGTCATCCACAAACTTATGAACCATGCCTTCTATATTCTCATCCAAACCATTTATCTAAGTGATAAATGAGAGGGGACCCAGGACTGATCCCTGTGGAACACCGCTGGTCACAAGCCTCCAGTCCAAAAAGCGAAGGGTCTAGGCCCGAAACGTCAGCCTCTCTGCTCCTATGATGCTGCTTGGCCTGCTGTGTTCATCCAGCCCTGCACCTTGTTGCCTCTAACATTACTTTCTGTTTCCCGCCATTAAGCCAATTACGTGTCCAATTGCCAAACTCACCCTGAATCTCATGTGAACTAACTTTGCTAATTAGTCTACCACATGGAACCTTGTCAAAGGCTTCACTGAAATCCAAATAAACAACGTTTACTGCTCTGTCATCAACCACCATTTTGGCAACTTGCTCAAAACGCTCAATCAAGTTGTGTGAGACACGATTTTCCTCGCACAAAACCATGCTGACTATCCCTAATCAATTTTTGCCTCTCTATATGTCCATAAATTCTATTTTTCATAATCACCTCCAACAAGTTATCCACAACCGAAGTCAGACTCACATGTCTATGGTTCCCCGTTTCTCCTTCCAAACTTTAGTCAAAGGTAAAACATTAGGCACCCTCCAGTCATCAGGCACCGCACCCATGGATATGGATGATGCAAATATTTCTGCAAGGGTCTCCTAATTTCCTCCCTTACTTCCCACAACATTCTTGGATACATTACATCAGGTCCTAGAGATTTATCCACCTTTATATTCTCTAAGACTCCCGAACTTCCTCTTCTGTAATGTGAACTGTTTGTAGATGTTGGAGTGTTCGCCGAGCTGGGAGATCCGATTGCAAACGCTTCATCCCCTCACCCGGTGACACCCCCAGTGCCGTGGAGCCCCCCTGTGAAGCGCCGCCATGTTGTGCCGGTTCGAATTTATATGGTCTGGTTTTCGCTGCTTCCAGTAGGTGCCAGTTACTTTGTTGTGCATTGTAACAGTGGCTATATCGGGTCGAATTCCATGTGTTTGTTGATAGAGTCTGCGAATGAAGGCCAAGTCTCCAATAATTCCCTGGCTGTCCTCTGTTTGGCTTGTCCAATAATAGTAGTGTTGTCCCAGTTGAAAGTGTGGTTTTTCTTGTCTGTGTGTATTGAAACTAAGGATATCTGGTCGTGTCGTTTAGTTGCTGGCTGGTGTTTATGGATGCGGGTTGCTAGTTGTCTGCCTGTTTGTCCCAAGTAGTGTTTTGTGCAGTCTCCGCATGGTATCTTGTAAACCACATTCGTTCGGTCCACGATATCTATTGGGTCTTTAACACTGGTCAGTTGCTGTCCAAGTGTGGCTGCCAGTTTGTGTACTGTCATGATTCCTTGCTGCCTGAGTAGTCTGGCTGTCAGTTCTGAGGTGTCCGAATGCGGAGACTGCACAAATACGAATCAGCACAAGACAACAGCGCATCACAGGAGGCCCCAAAGCACCGAGGACATGACCCAGCAAGGGGACGAAACGTCTTTTATCAAACCTCCCAGCTCGGCGAACACACCAACACCTACTATCAGCACCCAAGCGAGAAATCTTCACTCAAACCCTGAACGTGAACTGTTTATAAAACATCAAAGTTTATTTCTCTGCTTTCTCCAGACTCCATTTCTTTGTCCACGGTAAAATCTGATGCAAAACGTTCATTTACTATCTCTTCCATCTCCGAGGGTTTAATGAAGAGATGACCTTGATCTCTGCTACAAATTCCTGAATTATTTGCTCGACTAACTTGTTTTTCACAGAAAAGTGAATCATTTTCCATTTAAGTTTCTGAAGCTGAATTTTGAACAAAACCAAAAAAATCTATAATTTTCCCACAAAATAGGGACACCATCTCTAAAGTAAAAGTTATTCAAACTAAAATTTGTTTTAAAGAAATAATTGTAAAATCAGGTTAAAAGCATGTTCATTCCCTGCAAAGGCAATTATGGAGAACCCATGATTAATCTACAGATGCTGTGCAATCCTAATTTCTGGTCACCAGGGTGTCTCATGGAACTTTGAACATAGGACCAGAGAGGCCCTGCCCTGTGCTCCTTTGCATCGAAGGCTTGTTTCAGACTGGTTTCATCAAATGGGGAAAAGACCCACCGGAAAATCGATTAACTACCTGGCCACATGTTAGATAACTATACTAGGATGGTTAAAATACATTGGGTTCTCAAATTGGACAGGTGCTTCTCCAAAATACAGAAAAATGACAGGAACTTATTTGAAATGGACGAAAAATAATTAAATTCAACTGTAATTTGTTTGTTACATGCATGGAACATTATCAGAAGAAATTGTCCCGTATAAAAATGTGGTGTTCTGAAATGAAACAAATTCCACATGATACAGCAGAAATGAGAACACATTACCTTACCTCTATGTCAGAGGTGAAGATCGCACGTCTCAGGAACTAATACAAATTAAGTGTTTGAGAGCTCAGGGCTTGGATACCAAATGCAAAAACAAAACACTCCTGGACATGGGAAATCAGAAATAAATATAGAAAATAGGTAAAACGTAAGACATTACCAAAGCTTTGCATCTTGCACACATCAAAACAATTAGAATGCCGAATTTCAATTACAATTTACATTACCAGAAAAAAAGATGTTGATTGGCAACTTTATTCATTGTCCTGTAGTAAATTTGCAAAGAACAGGGTCTCCGTATATAAAAATGCGTCATCTACAGCAAGTAACTTTATGACAGAACGTGTTGGAGAAACTCAGCGGGTCTGGCACATCTGTTGGGAAAAGAAACAAAATTAACGTTTTCGGTTTGATATGACTTGTTTGGGACTAATTATTCTTAAATTGGTTGCTGGTGTGGCGCAATCGGGTCTCAGCAAATGCTGGGAATACTCAGCAGGTCTGGTAGAATCTGTGCGGGAACATAAATAGCATTTAATGTGGCGGGTCTTTCTCAGAAATGCATATCTGACTGTAAGTAGTGAGCAACTGAAATATTCAATGATCACAGAGTTTGAGTTCTATTAAGGCCGATTGAATCTTGTAATTTTACAAGAGGATTATAGCTTTTTGATTTCTTTCTAACAAATCAAATAGTTTCAGCATCCAAACATAGATCTCTTCTTGAGATGTTTCAGGACCTAAACATGTAAGTTGAATTATTATTTGAATCATCAATATTTAAAGACATTTTTGTTCTAGAATCACATTTTGTTGACGAACACGGCATACGAATTAAGCATACAGCTCACAGAATAACTGGTTGAGGAGACATATAGTGGCATAAACGTGTGCCAGGTGGTCAATACCACAATATCCATGTGGTTCATTTCCTGTAGGCAGATGCTGGTTTGAAATTGAAACAAATCAACTCAGATGTTGGATTTTTGAAATCAAAACGATAACTTCCGGAGATGCTTGGCTGGTCGAGCTGCATGTATGGAGGAAGAGATAACTAACGTTCTAGGTTTGGCCGTGGAGAACATAAAGGACACAGTTTATAAGCAAGTAGTGAGTTAGCCTGTTTCCTCACACTACGGGGGCAGATTTATAATAGAATAAAAGTAGCTGTCACTGAGCCGTTCTTACAAACTTCCTGGCGATTTAAACGTACATCTATCCACGTCTTTGCCAATGGTTTCGGCGTTATCACAACGGAGGGCTGCAAAACCTTTAAGAGGTTCACACCGTTAGTGCACGGCTATGCAGTTTACTGTAGAAACAGGTTAGTTCCAGAAATTACGTGAAATCCATTTTCCCCCCAACCAACGTCAGTTTCAACCACCTCGGCTGAGGGTGGGAATTTGATAAGAATGAGGAAAGGTATCAAGAGGACTGATGTTCTGGGGGAGGTCGCATGGGACAGGGATGAGCATACAAAGTGGCAAATAGAAAAATGAATACAACCGAAAAATACTGCAACAGATCTCAGAAATATACACGTGGGATTAAAATCATAGACACCTGGTGAAAATATTAACGTTGACTAAGAAAACATGGATTCCAAAATAACATGTTTTTCAATTGGATTAATATCTCGGCGCTTCAAACGATTATTGTGGGGAAATTAAATCTCATCCCTCTGTAAATGGGAAACCTTACCTACGGCCCAGTGGCAGAGCGCGGGAAGGGCCGGCGTGGTGACGCTAACTCGAGCAGCGAAAGGAAATTGAGCGAAAGGTTTCTGAACGTGAATACCCACCCTGCTTCATTCAGCATTGACCGGACATAATGTATGAACATGCTCATTCCCAACAAGAATGTTAGCACAAACCCCAACTTCATCCTGGACAGTTTCAGGCAAATGTCTGGAAATAAAAATATTATTGCTGTTACTATTTGGGAACGAGGCAAAGATAACCCCATTATGAAAGGTTTTCGGCTACATTTTGAATCATTCTGAAATAAATAGCTGCGTAATCCTCTTAAACGATAGCTGGGCACATTTAGCAGCATCTTATTTACGTGCTTCTCTTTCGGAGGCCACCCTACAAATTTTAACTTGTACGTTTAAAATGAAGTGTAACAAGCCGATGTGAATCCCATTCGCCTTCACTAGTTCGTCACATCACCTCTATCCATTACCAGTAACGGGCTGCTGAGAAGACATGATCATTCAGCCATATGCATATAATTACGGTTGCGATCTTTTCGATTTAATGGCTTGTTTGTAATTGTGCTAATGTTGCTTTGAGTTTATTTAGCATTAATTTTGTTTCAGGTCAAATTAAAATCGATCAATACGACCCTTCCACCTTCCACGCTAATTTCAAGGAAAGCTGGAATATGAAGAAGTACAAGGCTGTGTTTCTTGAGTTGAGATGAAGGGTAGGACACGCCCGTGGATATAAATCCCAGCTAATCGGGCAAGAATTGTCTGTTTCTGTGCTGGAAACGTTATGCAATTGCATCTCTGCACAAACGTATGCATCATTCACAAATCTAGGGTCGTCGACTCTTTTCCATTTACCCATCAATAAAACAGGCGGAAATGAGAAGCTACATCTGCACCAACTATCACTCTCAGGGGTGGCTCGAATGTTTGGCCTCAGCGCAGAGCTCACAGCTGACGTTCTCCTCGCTGAGACCAGCTCCTCCATAGAGTGAAACAACCTCTCCGGCTGCAGCCGCGTGCTCCTTGGAGTTGGGCTCATTGCGGAGCTGACGTCACTAGAGGTGTTGATTGGTCCGGTGACGCAGCACCGCTGCTGAATGACTCGAGCGCTGCAGTCTCCTGGCGCTGAGGAGGAGGCACGGCTGAGCCACTGGAGCGTAAACGCATAGATTATTATGGCATCGCGGCGAATGGAGACTAAACCGGTGATAACGTGTCTCAAAACACTCCTCATCATCTACAGCTTCGTTTTCTGGGTAAGAGCGGTAGATTATTTGCTATTTTTAATTCCTAATTACAAGAGGCCAAGAAAAACAATATCTGTGTTTTTGTTTTGCGGGCGAGTGCTTGGTACAAAAATAGAAGATTGAAAAGCAAGAATACTGGAGTCGCTTCTTGGCTTCTTCACATTTAACCTTGTCCCCTCTGTCTGGATGTTTAACAATTTGACCAGATTTGCAAAATCTTAGGCAGACAATGGCAAGATTAGAAAATGAACCATGTCTTTAATACTGACGCACTGACGGGCGAGAATACTGCAGCAAAAATGAGAGATCATCAGTCCCACAGAGAACCTCGCCCCCCCGCCCCGGCAACTTTGTTTGTGCTGTTTGAATGATTCGCCCACTGAGTAAAGCGATGGTATTTCTATTTAACATTTATTGTGTAAATTAACATTTTCATTGATAGTGCGTCAACCCCGTCCGGATTCAAGATTCAAAGCAACTTCCATTCGGTTGCCTTCGCATTCCTCTAGATTTATTTCTCACCTTTTTAGATACAAATGTGTATTCTACAGTTCCCACATTGAATGAAGCAATCCGTACTGCCGCATTGTTGAATAATTCTTGGTGTATTTTTAAACGAACGCTGTCGTGAAGTGATTCGCACGGCGACTTGTTACTCGATTGCAGTATTTTCAACCTGCACGCTGCATTTGAAGGTGGATTTTTTAAAGCAACGGAAATAACTTATTTTTGTTTAAATGATTACTTTATCTCCCCCAAAGCTTCTTTTTACCGGAGAAATATTTGCTTCATTGCTAAGGATTTACTGTAATCCGACTGAAGATCCAGAAAAGCCATTTTAAAATCTTAGTTTGAGACTTGAGCATGATAATAGCAGACCAGTAAATGTTATATATAGCATGTTGTCATTATGCTTAAAGCCTATAATGTCTGTATTCTATCAATTACGATGTGGGAAGTTAACAGTGCGACCCCATCCTTAATGAATGTTTTTGCACAGCTAAAAATAAAAAAAATATTTACAGCATTTCTTGATTGTAATTTCATGACACCTAAGTACAGTAGTTGACCTGTTTAAATTGTTAGATCTCATTAGCGCTTTCACTCCCACTTTGTACATTCGGCAGTTGGAAATGCTTCTGAAAGGATTACAGTAGTGAGTGGTACTTTGGATCTATGTTTAGGGTTCTACTGCCATATGTGTCAGAAAAGGAATATACATTTTATACACTGTATAAACCATTGTCGTAAATTGTGAATGGGGCATACCTGTAAATTTTCAGGTCCTGTCATTTACAATAACTTTCATTTATGTAACACCTTTGACACAGTAAAAACATTCCAAAGTACTTCATGAGAATATCATCAAACAAAATTCAACCCAGAGCTCCATAACAAGATACTAAAGCCAATGGCTAAAGCTTGGTCGAACAGGTTGTTTTTCAGAATATAAGAAAAATGAAGATGGAAGTAAAGAAAGACAGAACTGTTTTGGAAGGGAGCTCCAGCAATTTGTGGCTAGATGCGTACAGTGTTGAAAGCTAGGAATGCACTATGGGTTAGATTTGGAAGACCACAAAGATCTTGAAAAGTTGTAGGGATCAGAGAAATTCTAGACATGGGGAAGGTCGAGGTCATTGAGAAATTTGAAGATAATGATGAGCATTCTATGAATGAGATGTCATTAGAGTGGGAGCCAATGTAAGTCAGCAAACACGGGGTTGTTGGATGAATGGGAGCTAGTCCAGCCTAGGATTTAGGCAGCAGAATTCAGATGAGTGCAAATTTACAAATGCCGCAAAGTGGTAGTTGTATCAGAAGCGAACTGAGGCTTCCAGGATGGTTTTGGCAACAGGTAAACTGGTGTAGGGATGTTGACCAAGACTGTTTTGAGGTGTTAGTAAGGTAGTTTGGTGACAGAGTGCAAGTGTGGATGAAAGCTCACTTCTGTGTGAAATAGGACGGCAAAGTAAAACAATATAGCAATTGTTTCTGGTAATATCTCCGGCCAGGTTTTTTGAAACTTATGATAACCTCTCCTTTCTTGCCTCGATGTCAGTTTTTGGCTGATTATGTTGTAATGAGATCCCTTAGAAGCTTCTGCAACAGTGTTAAAGGTACTTTTAAAATTTACTCGTGATGTGGAGATCACTAGCTAGACCAGCATTTACAGCTCATTCCTCATTTCCTTAGAGAAGGTAGTGTGATGATTGAGCTGCTTTGTTGACTGTTACAGTCCATTTTTGGCTGAGGGAAGTTGGTGACAGGAACATCCATGATACAGTTAGGAAAAGAGTTTAACCCAGTGATAGTGAAGGAATGATGATATTGTTCCAATTCAGGATGGTGTGTAGCTTGGAGGGAAACTTTCTGGTGTAGGAGTTCCCATGCACCAGCTATATTTGTCCTTTTGTGTGGGAACAGTTCCAGGTTTGGAAGGTGTTATTGGAGGAGTATTGGTGAGTTGTTGAATTGCATTTTGTATATGGTACACACTGCTCTCAACATGCATCAGTGGTGAAGGGAGTGAATGTTAAATGTGTTGATTCAGGTCCCAGTCAAGTGGGCTGCATTGTCCTGGATGGTATTGAGCCTCTTGATGGCTATCAGAGTTGCATCCATTTGGCCATGTAGGGATTATTCCATCACAGTTCTGAATTGTGCCTTGTAGATTTTGGACAGGCACTGAGGAGACCGGAGAAGAGTTACTTAGGAATTTGGACGCAAGAACTGGAGGAGGCCATTCAATCCATTGAACCTGTCATGCTATTCAATATGACCACGGCCTTTTACCCACACTGTCCACATAACCCAGTTTACTGATGGTAATGAGAATTTGATCAATCTGTACTGTAAACGTACTCAAAGGCTGAACTTCCTTAGCCATCTGGGATAGAGAATTCCAAAAGTTCACAACCCTCTGAGTAAAAAACATTTCTCCTTACCTCAGACCCAAGCAGCAACCCTTACTTTTAATTGTGCCCACTGGTTCAAACTCCAAAATCTGGGGAAAAATCTTATCTACTGCAAAATCCCTAACATCTGACCTGCTCTTGTACTTGTATGGTGGTAAGAGTGATGCTGTGATACTATGGATGGTCCAGTTCAGTTTCTGGTCAATGGTAACCCATCAATGGAATATCGATGATAAGGAGATTCAGTGATGCTAATCAAGGGAACATGATTAGATTCACTCTAACGGAGATGCTCATTGCCTGGTGAGAAAGTTACTTGTCATTTATTAAACTAAGCCTGGATATTGTCCAGGCCTTGCTATGTATAGGCATGGGCTGCTTGAGTCTTGGAGAAGTCAAGAGTTGTGCTGAATGTCATGCAACCATCTCAACCTCTGAATTTATGACGGAGGGAAAGTCATTCATGAAGCAGCTGAAAATGGTCGGGCTGAGACTACCCTGAGGAGCTCCTGCAGTGAAGTCTTGGAGCTGGGATAATATTTTAAGCATAAGACCATATGAAACAGGAACAGGAGTAGGCCATTTCCCCCCCACCCCCCACCACAAGCCTGATCTACCATTCAATAGGATCAGACTCATCTGACATTCCTCATATTCACTTTCTTGGCCTTTCCCATAACCCTGGATTCCCCTACTGATCAAGAATCTATCTATCTCAGCCTTACATTTTTACAAAGACTGCCCCCACAGGTCTCTGTGGCAAGGAGTTCCAAAGATTCACAACCATCTGAGAGAAGAAATTCCTCTCACGTCACTCTTAATTTGACGTGCATTAATTCTGAGACATGCCCTCTGGTCCTAGACTGTCCCTTGAGCAGAAACATCCTCTCCGCATTTACCCTGTCAAGCCCCTTAAGAATCCTATATTTTCGCTGAGATCACCTCTCATTCTTCTAAATTCCAATGAGTAGAGTCTCGACCTGATGACTGGCCTCCATCAAATACAATGATCTTCATTTATGCTAGATATCACTTCCATTAGCAAAAAGCCTTTCCTCTGATTCCCAGTTTTGGTAAAGCTACTTGATGCCACACTCAGTTAAATGTGCCTCACCTCAGCTCTTTCATCCATGTTTGAATCAAGATTTTAATGATATAAGAGCTGTTTAGCTCTGACAGACCTAAACTGTGTGTCATTGAGCAGGTTACTATACATATGTAAGTTGTTGCCAGATTTTGGAAACTCTTCAACAAGTAGGACTTTATTACAATTTGCAATTCTTAGCTTTCTTCTCCAAAATTAGATACCTTGTATTTATTGCAGTGTTTTAGAACGAGGAAGGTTTAACATGACAGGTTATATATTTTGCTCGTGTGCATAACATATACCTTTTGGTACAATTTTCATGGTGGTTGTTCTGTATTCACAGTAAATGCATAATACTGATTTCATACAATGTTTTCTGATAGGAATTACAACATTAAGGGAGGTGGTATAATTGGATTGGTTTTCAGTGCTTATCAAGCTTGACACCTGATCAACCTATTTAAGAATGCTGCAAGGATATTTCCATTACCACACTGATTATAAAAGCTGAAATAAATCATGAAAGTTACATAGTTAGGATCGTTTCCTACCCAATTATTGTAACTTTTCCAAGTAGGAAAGAATTCAACCAATCCTTTTCTAGTTACAATAAAGATACTGTGTAGGTTTTGGAAATTTAGTTGGGAAGAGAAGCAGTTTTGGCATCCTTTAGTTGATTAATTATTTCATAAATGACCATGTATTTAGTTTAACAGCTTTAGATAACCTTTTCACATCAGAATGTAAACCTTCAACTCTGCATTATAGTTTCCAAATTCAGCACATTACACCTTGTGAATTAATTTCACATATAGGCAAGGAAAGCATATGATTTTGGCCTCATTTATGGGTCTTTTTATAAAATCAGTAATTACTTAGGTCAAAGCCAGAATGTTGTTTTAAATTTCTTGCAGATTTTCCTGTCCTCTGCCATTTAATTTCTGCCATCACGTAGAACACATAGGCAAAATATATAACCCGTATTGTATATAAATCATTGGACAATATAGAGTAGAATTTCTACTTTAGTATAATTGACAATTCATGCATAAATTGTACTCCTTTTCCAAATTGACTTGAATGAATAAATCCTTGTTGAAACTCATTTACACAATAATAAATGTAAAATTGTCTATGAGCCAATGCAGTGAGGCAGCATGATAAAATTATATGTTCTTTCTTGTATTATACAAAATTCTTTGATATAATTAAGAGCAGTAACTTGTTGCAGATTTATTAATAAAGCTGTAAATTGATTTATCATAAAAATAAGCCTTCTTACTGAGAATGTAGAGCCACCTCCTGTAAGGAGCCTGATTTAAAAATAACTGAGAACTGACTTTTTAAAAATCATATAAAAATATTTGGCAGTTTTGTTGGTATATAATAGACAATTTCTGATGAAATTGAACTTATTTTCATCTTTTAAAAGATTTTAAAAGATGCATACTCATACCCTTGGACCTAGTAAGATTAATTTTAAGAACATCTTAGGAGCCCTGATAATATGTTGTTGCTGTAATAACCCTTCTGAGAACAAATCGGTGCAACAATAACAATGAACAAAGATATTAATGCATCCTCACCAAAGTCAGCAGTGTAAATTCCCATAGTTTTTGTTGCCAGAAGTTGGGGCTTTGATGCTGAGTAATCATTATTGCATAGCAACATCTCCATGATTGTCAAGAGCTTCTTCTAGTCAGTGCATGATGTCTCTAGTTTAAAAAAAACTTCAAGGCTGCCCCTGACCAGAGACACCAATATAGTAATCTACCAAGCTCCTTTATGATCTTATTCTGTCATACCCACTTAATGGAAGTGTGTATGGCGATTGATTCAGTTGAGGTTATGACCACTTTATGGGCAGTAGCAATTATCAGGACAGTATTTTTTAAACCATCGCTAAAGATGCAAAAAATGTATTTGCTCTGCAGGAATGTCTGCTCGAAATTTCTCAATCTTTCTTTTGGGTGGCACGATGCCTCAGTGGTTAGCACTGCTGCCGCACAGCGCTAGGGACACAGGTTTGATTCCACCCTCAGGCGACTGTCAGTGTGGAGTTGGCACATTCTCCCCGTGTCTGCGAGAGTTTTCTTCCGGTGCTCCGGTTTCCTCTCCTAGTCTAAAGATGTGCAAGTTAGGTGGATTGGATATGCTAAATTACCCACAGTGTTCAGGGATGTGTGGGTTAGTTGCATTAGCTATGGGAAACACAGGGATAAGGTAGGGGGATCGGTCTGGGTGGGATGCTCTTTGGACGGTCAGTGTGGACTTGTTGGGCCAAATGGCTTGTTTCCACACTGTAAGGAACTTATAGGATTCTCAGGATTGTCTTGGTTTGGTAAAGTTTGGGTGGAACCTAGTGAAACCCCTCACCACTTACAATAAAAGAATAAAAGAGCATTGTTTAAGAAGTCTAAAGTTGGTGCATTTGCACCAGCTAAGATGTTCTTGCACATCTCTAAATGGCCAATTTCACAGCGTCACTGGTAGAGGTCTGGTAGGTTATTTACATTTCTTTTTGGTTAGAGATAGAGCATGGCCAATCAAAAGAGTGGTGTGGTGTGGAATGCAGCTATATGAAGAAAATGTCATTGTAATGATAATTGACCCTTCCTCCCTCATTTCTTAGTACTGCAGAAGAATTATTTCATAATATCACAATTTTGTGAAATAGTTCCATTTAGACAAAATGCACATTCAAAATTTGAAACATGAATTGGAAAAGTGGCTTAATGCATCCTCAATGCTCACGTAGTTGGGCTACCCTTTTTTTGAATGCCCAGCCTTGGTGCTCAATAAGGAGTAGTTATAGAAGTTGAATCAAAATCCCAATCAATCTAAAACTGACGTGAGTAATTGTGACCATTTTTGAAGCCTTGAACCAGAGAAAGAAACTAACGTTAATGATAACTCCTATACAAAACAAATTTGGTATACTAAAGCATTTTCAAGAAGGGAAACTTGACAGTTTAACTTACAATTAACTCCATTCTTATAATACTTTATAATTGACATGGATGTTGTTAGCAACCTATTGATTTGTAAAACATTTATTTTTGTGGGGTTTTTTTTATTCATTCATGTATTGTGGATGTCTCTGACCAGATCAACATTTATTGTCTATTCCTAATTTCTCTAGAGAAGGTGGTGGTGTACTTCCTTCTTAAACTGCTTCAGTCCTTGTCGTTTATAGACACCCACCGTACTGTTAGAGAGTTTCAAGATTTAGACCCTTTGACAATGAAGGTACAGTGATGTAATTCCAAGTCAGGTTGATATGACTTGGAGGGGAACTTGCAGGTAGTGGAGCTGCCATGCATTTGCTGAACATATCCTTCTAGATGGTAGAGGTCACAAGCTTGGAAGGTGCTTTCTAAAGAGCCTTGGTGAGTTTCTGCAGTACACCTTGGAGATGGAACTCACAATGGTCATTGTGTGTTGGTGGCAATGAGATTGAATGTGGTAGATGGGGTGCCAGTCAAGCAGTTTTTAGTGTCCTGGATGGTGTGAGTGGTGTTGGAGTTAAATTCAACATGGACAGTGTAGACAAACTCCTGATGTGCCTTGTAGATAATGGCCAGGCACTGAGGTGACAGGAGGTGAGTTACGCACCACAGAATTCCTCGCTTCTGACTTATTCATGTGGTCACTGTCCAGTTCAGATTCTGATCAATGATAATCACAAGAATGTTGATATCAGGGCAGTAATGGCAAAATCATTGAATGTCAAGGGGCAAGAGTTAGATTCTGTCTTGTTGGAGGTGGTCATTGCCTGGCACTTCGGTGGTGCACACGTTACTTGGCACTTATCAGTCCATGCCTGGATGTTTTGCATCTGTCTAGAAGACTGCAGTAGCGTATGAGAACAAACGAAATTGGGAGTCCTAGTTCAGAATTCTATCAAGCTAAACTTGCAGGTTTAGTTGGCAGTTAGTAAGGCAAGTGCAATGTTAGCATTCACTTCTAGAGGGCTAGAATAGAAGAGCAGGGATGTGCTGCTGAGGGTGTATAAGGCTCTGGTCAGACTGAATTTGGAACATTGTGAGCATTTTGGGCCCTGTTGCTAAGGAAGGATGTGCTGGCTTTGGAGGGGTCCAGAGGAGGTTTACAAGAATGATTCCAGGGATGAAGGACTTGACATATGAAGACTGGTTGAGATCTCTGGATGTGTACTTGATGGAGTTTTGAAGGATGAAGGGAGGGATCTCATTGAAACATACAGAATACTGAGAGGCCTGAATCGAGTGGACATGGAGAAAATCTTTCCACTAGTAGGAGAGACTGGGACCTGAGGGCACAGGCCCCAAGTGAAGGGACTACTTTTTAAACTGAGATGAGGAGGAATTTCTTGAGCCAGTGGCTGGTGAATCTGTGGAGCTCACTGCCATAGAGGGCTACAGAGACCAAATCATTGAGTATATTTAAGATAGTGATAGGTAGGTTCCTGATTAGTGAAGGGATCAAGGGTTACAGGAGAATGGGATTGAGAAACATCAACTATGATTGAAAAGTGGAACAGACTGAACAGGCTGAATGACCTAATTGTGCTCCAATATTTCACGGCATGTTGGTTGTCCAGGTTTTGCTGCATTTGAAGATCGACTGCTTCAGTATCTGATGGTTCGTGAATGGTGCTGGACATTGTACAATGATCAGCAAACATCCCCACTTCTGACCTTCTATGGAAGAAGAGTCATTATTGAAGTAACTGAAGATGGCTTGAACTAGGACACTACCAAGAGGAACTCATGCAGTGATACTGTGGGGCTGAAATGATTGATGTCTCACAACCTTTCTGCTTGGTATTACTTCAAGCAGAGGAAAGGTTCTCCCTGATTCTCATTGACTTCAATTTTGCTCGAGCTTCTTAATACCACACTTGGCCAACTGCAGTCTTGATGCAGTCACTCTCACTTTACCTCTGGAATTCAGCTCTTTTGTCTGTGTTTGAACCAAATCTGTAATGAGATCAGGAGCTGAGTGTCCCTGATGAAAACCAAACTGAGCATCAGTAAATAGGTTATATGTTTGTAAATACAATTTGATAGCACTAGTGACAATCCCCTCCATCAGATTACTGATGATTGGGAGTAGACTGAATGGGTAGTGACTGGCTTAATTGGATTTGTCCTCCTTTTTTGTGTACATGATGCATCTGGAAACTTTTCTACATTGTTGGAAGATGCTGAGGACAGGCACAAATACGTCATCTTTGTCTTTTACCCTAATGTTCAGGACTCCCCTTTTAGTTGTTTAATTATCCACTACAATTCACAACTGGATGTGGCACGATTATAGACCTTGGGTCTAATCTGTTGGTTGTGGGATCTCTGAGCTCTGTCTATCACTTGCTGTATAAACAAGTAGTCCTGTGTTGTAGCTTGACCATGATGAGATGTCAGTTTTAGATGTGCTTGGTATTGCTCCTGGCATGCCCTCCTGCACTTTCCATTGAACCAGGATTGATTACCTGACTTAATGATAATGATAGATTGGGAGACTCCCTAATCTTTGTTCATACAAGGTCAGTAGTCACATGACACCAGGTTGTATTATGACAGGTTTATTTGAAATCAAAAGCTTTTGGAGCGCTGCTTTTTTTAGCTGAAGTCACATAAAGGGCTCAGCAGGGCCAGCAAATGCTGTGTGTGTGCATTTAGGCGTGGTGTCTATGGTTACATGGAATATGCAGTACAGAAAGCGGCGATTTGGCCTGATAGGTTTATGATCCACACAAGCTAGATTATTTTGGTAAAAGAAAACTTATTACCAAACACGTGTACAAAGAATTGACTGTAATGGGCCAAATTTTGTAAAGACAAGATAATTTTGATCAAGGCACACTTATTAAGCAAACTGTCCAGCAACTTGTAGTGAGGAACGGACATTCCATGAATTATCATTAACTACAAGTTGTTTTGTGAATTTCTTGCCCAGTTACCAGTGTATGTCAGTGAACATGGGGGTAATAGGTCAATAGAACTGGCTTATTCACAGTGTTGGTAAGGTGAGTGATGGACTCAATAGCTGCGAACACAATTCAGGGTGGACAGTGTAAACAATGTCTTCAGTCTTCCAATGTTTAATTGAAGGACATTTCTGCAGTCTGATAATTTAGAAATAACAATGATACCCAGCTCTACTGAACTGCTTGGAGGTAGCATTAGGTCTTTTTTTAGACTGCAGATTTCTGATGGATCTTCAGCCTGTGCCCCCATAACATTGCAGTTTTGTATGAACTTACTTTCATGTTTCCAAATTGACAGTTATCCATGAGCTGATGTAAATTCTTCTAAAAAAGGTCAGTGATTTCCCTGGCTATCGGTTAGGCTGACTAAACTTTGCCCAGTCTTTAATGGGGTTTTGTTTTACATTAAAATAGGAAGCTTTAATTACGACTTCACTATTGTCATTTCTTCTGCCATTTCTTGACTTACAAAAATGGCACGGGCCCGCAGGCAATCATATGCAATAATGAATTGACCCGACTTTTGTCTGGTTTGGTATTTGAGGCCTGAAGCAGTAGAGTGTCTGCTGAGTCTTTGGCACAGTTGTAGCCAATGCAATGTCTAGTCATGATTCTAGTTGGTTTAGTTAAGGTAGCCTTTTGCATCTTCAGAGTATTTGAGATACATTTATGGGAAGTAAAATGCTTCCTTTGTTTTCTGTTTGTGCAGCCTCCTCCTCGATGTAGTTCATAGTGCAGGTCTCCTCCCGTGTACACTTATGCTTTTCTGTGTGCAAAAGTTTACTACTCACTGTGGCTGACTGATTTTTCAGGTGTTTTTTGTTGCATGCTGTGTTCTACATTGTGGGCCTTCTGTGCTTTGTCAGGTTTTGCATGGGTCTTCCATCTCTGTGATTCAGTGCCAGTGTAGGTTTTGAAGTTCATCATTTGCTGGTTCCTAGAGCTGCCAAGCTTCTCTTCAGGTATTTGACTTAGTTCTGAATTCAGATTGTTGGACTGGCCTTATGGTTTACCTGGAGCACTGCATTGTTATTGGGTTTCTGTGTAGGCTCTTAACTGCCTCTGGTTCTGTGACTCTGATCACCAACTGTCAACATGAGGAAAGGTGTAGTCTATACTCTAATGAATAACTCATTTTGTTATTAACCACTTAACATACACTTATTAATGTACAGTGAACACATGTTATTAACAAAACAATTTACAAGGCATGGTAAGAGAAGATGTACTGCGCAGACTCAGACATAAGCTCTCAATCCATGTAATCTGATGTCCAGTTGCACATATTCATCCAGTTATTCTTACAGCGAAGATATAATTGACCCTTTATTCTACAGTTCATTGGAACATTTCTGTACATAATGAAATGTTAAAAGCACTGCATGATTGCTAATTGAAATAATATCATTCATTTATCACATCATTTAAAAAGTAACTTGTGGTAATAATTACTAGGCTTAACTTTTGACAGAGGGTTTAATGTGCAGAGGTGGAAATCTAATGATCACTAATCATCACCCCATGGACAGAAGGTGAATAATTATAAATGTGAAGTTCCACTCCTTCAGGTTGTCAGTTGTTTCAAGAGATTTCAAAACTTTTATATTTTAATTTTTTACATTTTCTTGCAGCTCCCATATCTGTCACTGATAATCTAATCTTTTTCTTTTGCATTTTTTTTGTGTAAGATTTAAATTGACTCACTCCAATTCTAACTCCTTCTCCATTCATTCTCTGCTTACCTCATAATCCTTTAATCTCATTGGCTAAAGAGATAAGACAGCTTGTCCAATTGTTGACCAAATCTCCAGACACTTTGGCCTGCATCCTACCAAGCACACAGTGGATCCCACTGCTGGGATCAAATGTGGATTCCAAGCCTGCCCCAGGAGAGTAGTGAAGGAGATTTTACTGGAGTTAACAGGCTGCCACCTGAATCACTGTCCCCTGCCTCTCTAAGCTACAGACCCTAAGAGGGGCATCATCTGACTGCTGAGGCTGCAAGCAACGGGAGAAGGGTTCTCCAGGTTGAAGAACTGTCAAAAGGCAGTGAAGAATTGTTTTTCCAATGGGCCAGACAGACAGATTCTGATGATCAGAAGTTTGAAACCTTGACTTTACCTACAAGTCTGGCTTAGCATCAGAGTTTTAGGGGCAGATATTGAGGAGCCCCTCTTTGGGATATTGGGCATCTGAGAAGGAATGCTCCAACCCTTCCCCTGCAGAAGCTGTTGGAGGCCACTGCAATGTACCTGCGTGAGTTGTTGTTATAATATCAGAAACGTGTTGATAGAAGTGTGAAATGGCAGCCATTGGACTAATTGGTCACTCGCCTCCAGTCAGGGAGAAGCCAGTGCACTGCCTGCCCATCTTTGGGAATATCCCATTGCATTAGAAGACATTGGGATTTCATTTCAATGTCTTCCACCAGCACTTTACCGACTCCCCCACATCCCAACCTGTCTCTGGGGCACCAGCAAAAGTCTGATCTCTGTTGCCCTCTCTGGGACATTTTCAGCTCATACCCCCAGCATTTAAAAGCTCAGAGACCTGTGTATCTAATGAGCAACGTGGTAACATGTTCTACTGCAGTGTTTATGGTCAAAAATTATTTTTATGAACAAATATTTATACATAAGCATCAGCTGATACATTCATTTGGAAGTGAAGCAGTTGAGTCATTTAAGTTCTCCTTTCCATAACTGTAACAAACAAGCGGTTTCCTTTATTAGTGCACAAACTAAGTGTCAAGGTGCAACTGTACTTCCTGCAATCCAAAAAACAGATGTTATGATAATTCTAACAGCAGTCTTTACGGTGTGGCTCCTGAAGAGTTTTTCTACTTTAACTCCCATTTACTATTCATATTTTTAAAATGTAGATAAAGAAATAGTTTTGGCACAGCAATAGAACGTAATTGTAAAAATCTGAAATCTGAAAGAGTATTTTAGCTTCAGCAAGCAGATAAATGGGTATATTTTTAATCATGTGCTGAGCAAAACAATACTGACAGTGTGGCTAATAGCTATTCATCTAACCAAAATATATTCCTTCTTGAAGTCTTTTGCATTTTAAAAATAATAATAGGCTTTGGGTGTAAAACTTGAATTTAAGCCTGGTAAGTATCTAATACTGATTACAAACAAGTATACCTAGAGCCAAACAACACTTTATGAATTCATTCAATACTTGCAAACCTTTTTCTTAATAATTTTCCCTCCTTCTCAAAGACATCGAATCCTTGCAGGGATATAATTGCTGCAATGCCTAGTCCAAGTGGCTGTTATTCATGTCTGAGCTCTATCAGTGAATATTGGTAAGTGTGTAAATGTGTTGGGTGGAGGATCTGTTCAGTGGAGGCGTAATAGCACAGATGATTCCAATTCCTTCTTTGCTGGTTTTCTACTTTCACCCATTTCCCACAGAGGCCACAGGATAAAGGTCACTTGCATGCTGATAATCATTTTTTTTTACACACTGAAGGTAAGCTTTTCAACTATGTGTCAGTCTGACGTGAGCTTTTGCAGTGCTGTTGGGGCTTTCAAACAATCAAATCATTGAGAAGGGAATTTGGAGCCTGTCAGAATTAATCTAATGTAACTTTCTCCCATTATTTGACTTAAAGGCAGAAAAGCCTTGAATAAGCATTAGCATTCTCAGAGTTTGTCATTACGTTGTGAAATAGTTTAACACCAGCAGCTTGTTCATCTGGAAGTGACAGTGCGAGACATGGTGCTTTTAACAACCAGGCCTCATTAACATGCCAGTGGGCCAACCCTCTGATTTACACAATGAGAAATCAATCAGAATGGCTGTCCCACTGTTAATATCCGGCAATTTGGGACAGCAAAATTGTGGGATGGCAGATAGCACTTTATTCCCTGGAACGTAGGAGAATGAGGGATGACCTTTATTGAGGTATATAAAATCATGAGGGGTATAGATAGGAAGAACACATAGTCTTTTTCCCAGGGATGGGGAATTGAAAACTAGAGGGCCATAGGTTTAAGGTGAGAGGGGATAGATTTAAGAAGGACTTGAGGGGCTGCTTCTTCACACACAGTGGTGCATATGTGGAATGGGCTGCCAGAGAAAATGGTTGAGGTAGATACAATAGCAACATTTAAAAATTGTTTGGATAGGCACATGGTTTAGAGGGATATGGACCAAATGCGGGCAGTTGGAACTAACAGAATGGGCACTGTGGTCAGCATGGACCAGTTTGGGCCAAAAGGCCTGTTTCCATGCTGTACTACTCTATGACTCTATCCATCCCAGTCAGTAATTTGGGAAGGGAGTAAGGTTGCCTGGGCTAGAAAGGCCTAGGGAACCATGCCTGCTCTGTTTCTCCAAAGGAGATGAATGAACCTAACCCAGAGGGCCCTCTCACTTGATGGTCCTCTTCCCACGAGCATGATGGGGAAATGATTCCCCCCTTGAAAATCTTCCAAATAGCAGATGTATTGCAGTTACACAGTGAGTTGTCCTTGTCACCTGTGCAGACTTTGTGTCATCCTCACTGCTCAGCTTCCCACCTGTTCTTGTGTCATCTGCAAACTCAGCATTAATATATTTATTTTGATCATTCAACTCATTCGTGTATATTGTGAATAATTATGGCTCGGCCCTATTCTTTGACCACTTCACCAGTTACAGGTTGCTGTCCTGAAAATGCTCACCTTTTCCCAACTCTGTCTTTGATTATTTAGGCAATCATCTATCCATGTTAAGATGTCCAACATTGTGCTCTGGAAGAATATTTGACACATATTTTAAATTAAAAACTTCCTGGCTGAACTGAGAGTCAGGACTATTCCTACAGATCGTCAGGACCAGATGAAATTTGTGACCATATGGGTATGACTAGTGTTATCATTCCATGGGGTTTCTAGCTCACACAAACTTCTGCGCATCTCTTACTGGGTCTGAAATGCTTGTTGCAACTGAATGTAGATTCTGCCTTGTCACACCTTGCCACGAGGTTCTCTCCTGTACATATTCCTCAATTTTCTCATATTGCTGCTCGTAATATGTTACATAAGCAGTCAAATCGAATCCACTCCACTGCCCACTATCTTGTACAGGCAGTCATGTTCATACTCTTGCCTGCCATGTTTTGCAGGGAGTCAGATCATTATACTGTGTGAGATTTCTGCTATCGTCCAGTTTAATTGTAGGGATTGACGGGACCTGCTTGGTTTAATGCAGTAGATGAAACCCATTCCTCAAAGCCTAACAAGAGGAGGCTGTTGTCTTCAGTAAAGTATAGCCCATTGCATGATGACAACTGTGTACAAGTTACATCAGTTTGATTATTCCTGAATCCATAATGGAAACCTTAATATGAGGTCGTATTCCTCGGAGATCCTAAGCTGTTCTCCTTCCATGAATCCATGTAACATTATCATTTTGATAGTGCTTAAAGCACTCTTCGGTATTAATGTGGAGGCAGTGGTCTAGTGGTAATGGACTAGTAAACCAGAACCCTGGCCAAAGTTTTGTAGACATAGATTCAAATAGGGGGGCATGGTGGCTCAATGGTTAGCGCTGCTGCTTCACAGCACCAGGAACCCGGGTTCGATTCCACCTTCGTGTGACTGTCTGTCGGGAGTTTACACGTTCTCCCCGCGTCTGCTTGGGTTTCCTCTGGGTGCTCTAGTTTCCTCCCATTGTCCAAAGATGTGCAGGGTAGGTGGACTGGCCATGCTAAATTGCCCATAATGCTGAGGGATGTGTCGATTAGGTGGGTGATAGGAAGATGGGTCTGGGCAGGATGCTCTGAGGGTCAGTGTGGACTTGTTGGACCAAAGGGTCTGTCCCCACACTGTAGGGATTCTATGAAAAAAAATTTAACCATGGCAGATGGTGACACTTGAATTCAATAAAACTGGGAATTGAAAGCTGGACGAGTGATGACCATGTGACCTCTGTTGTTTGTCGTAAAAACTCATCTGATTCAGTAATCCTTTTTGGGAGGGAAATCTGACGTCTTTACTTGGCCTACCTACGTGGCTCTGACAGCATTGTTTTTTTTTAAATTCATTCATGGGATGTAGTCATCACTGGCCAGGCCAGTGTTTAATGCCAATCTCTAATTGCCCAGAGGACAGTTTAAAAGTTAACCATATTGCTATGGGTCCGAGTTCACATGTAGGCCAGACAGGTAATGATGACAAGGTTTCCTTCCTTTTAAAGGACGTTAGTGAACTGGATGGATTTTTTGGACAATTGACAACGGTTTCATGGTCATAATTAAAATCTTAATTACAGATTTTTATTGAATTTAAATTCCACTATCTACCATGGCAGGATTTGAATTTAGGTCCCCAGAACATTACCTGGGTCTTTGGATTACTAGTCCAGTGACAATGTGATTGACTCATAACTGTCCCCTGGACAATTACGGTTGAGTAATAAATGCTGACCAAGCCAGCAACACCACATCCTGTGAACAAATAACAAATAAATTCTTGCAAACCCTTTACATAAACATGTGACCTAATTTTTCTTCTCTAGCTGAACGGCTTCTATATAGTTCATCAGTTGTGGCCTAATCAGTTTTTTGTATCGCTGTTGCAAAATATCCTCCCCTTTATACTCTCATCTTCCAGTTGTAAAGATGGACACTTCATTCGCCTTTTTATGGTTTTTATACCAGGTTCAATATTTTCATAATCTGTGCACGGGCCAGTAATTCTCTTTGGACCTCCAATGTCATTTTTCACCATTTTAAAAATCCTTGGATCTATCTTTTCTTTGAAATTGATTTGTCACAATTTTGCCCTCTCACTTAATCTATCACTGCCTCTTTGTAATTTTATGCAACCATCTCTGCTGAAAATGCCACCAATCTCAGTGGCATTGGCAAACTCGGATAATTGGTTCTCTGTTAGATTATTGAATCCATGAGTAAATGGTCCAGACCACTGCACTGATCCACAGACACCAATAATTATCAACTCCATTAACTTGCCCTGTTTTCCGATGCTGAAGCAGTCTCCTAACAAGTGTGTATACTTTGCTTTCTTATATCTGCTGACTGAAGGGAAACCACAGTCATGTTGTAGGAAATGACTTGCACACAACACTTTTTTTTTTCTTCTGCAAGATAAGCTAACATCCACAGTCCACCGACATTTATAAGTGTGCTTAGCACCAGCTGAACCAGATACTAACTGTTGATATCGAGATCATGATGACTTATAAATGGAAATGACTTGAAATTGGGACTGGAGATCATGTGACAGGGCTGGAACTATTTTATTTGACAGCTTGTTGCACGTGGGATTGTTCTTCAAAATAAAGATTGTCAATACACCGTCTTGGAAACAAATGAGCTTTGTAGCTTGTGTGGATGGTTGCCTTGTTTCCTCATTGCGGGAGGACACTAGGTGCTTGTGAATAGAATAATAGAATACAATAGATGGAACAGAATAACATGCCAGTTAATCAATGAGGTAAATGTAGAAGTCAGATGATAATATAGCGTTTATGTTATTCAAATGTGTTTTATACCATGGAAAATTAAAATTGCTGGTTAATAAAATAGAAATATTAGCTTGCAAAATACAAATGCACCGACTTGTCTAAAATGTTCTGAAGACCAAGTTGCAAATACTTAGGACATGGTGCTACATTTCTATCTTATTTTTATTTTATTTCAAGTGGATTAATATTTGCAAACTATATTGAATGCAGGTATGTAATACAGATATGTAATACAAAAGTGTAAAATGAACTTTAAATATCAGTCTTCACTTCATGTCACACTTTACAGCAAAACTCTAGTTTGTTTAACTGTGTTCGTTCGCTATGCTCAATCACTGATTAGCAAATCAATGCAAAAGAAGTAAATTTATATCTATACTGAATGTCACAATAATAGTTTCCCAATGTGTATTCCCAATACTTATCGCCTTGCCACTGCAAAGCCTGACATGAATTGCCAGTCCTACTTCCTCATCTTATAAAAGGGGACCGTATGCAGAAATGCATTCTGTGAACTGTGGTCTGTTCCTTGCATTTCAATCAACAAGGAGGAGTTTGGATGCTTGTGAACTCCATGTCAGTTTGTCCAGGAGGTGCAAAGCAATGTAATTGCCGTCAGGCAAGTTTGGACCTCTCACGTATTCCAGACCCCTGAATGGTGGAAATCTCCCCTCCAAACAGGCAACAGTGCACCTTAGAGCAGTGGTTGCTGCTGGTAATTCTTGGAGACCTTTACCAAGGATCACTGCTGGATCCCCATGTAGGTATGTGAGTGACATTATGACCTTATGATGGAGAAAGTTATTGATGAACTGGCTGGAGATGCTTAGGCAGAGGACACTGCCCCTGAGGAACTTTTGAAAAAAGTTCCTTCAACTGAGACAACAACCAGAACTATCTTCCTTTTGAACTAGGCATAACTAGGAGGAATGGATGCCACCAGGAGGAAGTTGCTGGCAAGGGAGTGGGGGAAAGGGATCCTATCAATGGCAGGGGAAAGGCTTTCCGTGAGCCTCCACTCACATACTGTTGCTGAGTCCCTTGATCAGGCATGGAATGCCTGTGAATGAATCTAACAAACGACCCTCCTCCCTTCTTTCCCCTTTATGGGCCAGGGACAGAGTTTCCTGGTGGCATTGGGAGCTATGGGAGATCCATCAGAGTGTCATGAAGATATTTTCTAAACAATCTGCCCTGAGATGTTGTGACACACCTCTGGGGCAGGTAGGACTTGAACCTAGGCCTCCTAGCTAAGAGGTAGGGACACTACCACTGTACCACAAGAGTCCCCTGGGTCCCACCAAATCCCCAAGCCACCATTACATTCTGGTGGGCTCAGGAATATTTGCATTTAAGTTGCTTAATTTTTGAGACACGCAAAAATGGCAGGATCAACCAAGTATTTTTCAGTTGCTCATTAATGAGGTTATTTGACATCCTGCTGCCAGTGGGGCTTCCTGTTTCTGCTAAATTGTGACTTCAGCAAGGCATTCGAGAAGACTCTGCATGGTAGACTGGTTAGCAAGGTTAGATCACATGGGATCCAGGGGGAGGTAGTCAACTGGATATAAAATTGGCTCGAAGATAGGAAACAGAGGGTGGCAGTAGAGGGTTGTTATTTGGACTGGAAGCCTGTGACCAGCAGTGTACCACAAGGATCGGTGCTGGGTCCACTGCTTTTTGTCATTTGTATAAATGATTTCAATGTGAACATTGGAAGCATGGTTACTGAGTTTGCCGATGACACCAAAATATGTGGTGTAGTGGACAGTGAAGAAGGTTACCTCAGAGTACAATGGGACTTTGATCAGATGGGCCAAGGAGTGGCAAATGGAGTTAAATTTAGATAAATGTGACATGTTGATTTGGGTAGGGCAAACTAGGGCAGTTAATGATAGGGCCCTAAGGAGTGTTGCCAAACCAAGAGACCTGGAGGTGCAAGTGCATAGTTCCTTGAAAGTGGAGTCCAAGGTGGACAGGTTGGTGAAGGTGTTTAGTACACTTGCCTTCATTGGTCAGAACATTGAGTATAGGAGTTTGGACATCATATTTCAGCTGTTCAGGACATTGGTGAGGCCACTTTTAGAATACTGTGTTCAATTCTGGTCTCCCTGCTATAGGAAGAATATTGTTGAACTTGAAAAAGGCTGGTCTTTTTTTTTCTCTCTGGAGCATTGGAACCTGAAGGGTGACTTTATTGGAGGTTTACCAAATCCTGAGCGGCATGGAGGGTCAAGGTCATTTCCCTGGGCTGGAGGAGTCCCAATCTAGAGGGCATATGTTTAAGGTGAGAGGAGAAAGATCTGGAAGGGACCTGAGGGGCAACTTTTTCACGCAGAGAGTGGTGTGTGTGTGGAACAATCTGCCAGAGGAAATGATGGAGGCAGGTACAATTACAACATTTAATAGGTATCTGGATGGGTACATCAATGGGAAGGGTTTAGAGGGACATGGGCCAAATACTGGCAAATGGGAGTAGATTAATTTGGAATATCTGGTCGGCATGGACGAGTTGGACTGAAGGGGTCAGTTTTCATGCTATATATCTCTATGCCTGTATATTTAATAACAGAAAAAAACAATAGACTCATATGTTTCCTAGTCTGTTATAAATGTAATTAGTTTTTAACCCAGTACATATTGTGATCCGAAGGAGCTGCCTTGCCACCCCTTTTCTGGACTAAATGTTGGCAGAAGAATTTAAATGTAGTAAAGTCTAAGTCGTGCACATTGGCAGGCAGAGTCAAAAGGGTAGACTATTATTTTAAATGGAGAGAGATTACAAAAAAATGCTGCTGGGCGTTCTTGTGCATGAAACACACAACCTTACCATGCAGGTGCTTCAATGATTAAGAAGGTAAATTAATTTTTTGTTTTATGACTCGAGGGTTAGAATTCAAGAACAGGGAAATCTTGTTAAACTGTACAGGGTGGCTGGTGAGTATGCACCTGGAGTACTGCTAACCGTTTTCATCCCAGTGTTTCAACAAGAAGATACTAATATTGGAGGCAGTTCGAAAGAGATTGACTGACTGGGCTGTTTCCTGGGAGTTGAACTTTTTGAATGGTGGAGCCAGTTTAAGGGACTCCTGTCCTGGCCTTTGTCGAGTTATGCTAGTGACTGGACAGGCTACAGTCTAGAATCATAGAATCCCTACAGTGTGGAAACAGGCCCTTCGGCCCAACAAGTCCACACCGAACCATCCCCCTATAACCCACCTAAGCTCCATATCCCTGAACACTACGGGCAATTTAGCATGGCCAATTCACCTAACCTGCACATCTTTGGACTGTGTGGGAGGAAACCAGAGTACCCGGAGGAAACCCACACAGACACTGGGAGAATGTGCAAACTCCACACAGACAATTACCCAAAGGTGGAATCGAACCCAGGTCCCTGGTACTTTGAGGCAGCAGCTCTAACCACTGAGCCACTGTGCCGCCAATATTCGAGCAATCAGAGCTCTTTAAAAGCTGTTGGGAACTGTTTCCGTTTGCAAAAATATAATAGGAATACTTTTCTCAAAAAATAAAATGGGTTCTCAGAAACTGGAAGCATAGATAACACTGCATGATATCATTACCTGACACTTATTTCACTTCATACATATTTACAGTTTTCTATGATTTGAGAATGAATGTTCTTGTCTGGGAAGGTTATTCATGAAGCAAATTCTATTGGTGTTTAGCAGGGTAAAATGGAGCATTTTGCTCATTCGTAATTTTCTTCATATTATACAGCATTTCAGAAGAATTTAATAATCCAAGTGGCGCATGGACTCTGTTAAATCTGTATATACAATTAAAAAGGGAAATTGTAATGTGTACTGGATATGAAGAAGTGATTTGAAATGACCACAAGAATATTTTCAAGCATATTATTCATTTCTGTTTAAAGCCATTTGGAAAATTGCACCTTGGCAGTTAATTCTTTTATTATGTAGATTTCTCAGGCTCAGTCTGTGACAGTTATTGTAATCAACTCATTCAGGCATATTTTGACACCGAGCTGAGACATGAACCAGGACCTTGTGGTGAAGAGATAGGGCTGTACCACTGTGCCACAAGACTCTCTCTCTGGTTTATAAAATAAGCTTTCTGACTGTCACTTGCCATTTCACAAGAGTATTATCTGCTTCACAAACATTCCGCCATTTATATGGTTAGCTGGCTGTTCGGTTAGCTGGCTGTTCAGTTAGCAGAGAAATATTAAACTGCAAGATGATTGGTTGATTCTATTTTGCTGTTCCTCATGATTAAATCATGTTGCACCAAATCAGCTGTCTTATAAAATGGGGTGTGTGCACAATATTTATTGAGTATTTTTCAGCATTTTGTTTAAAAAGGACTTCTGAATAATTATTTTAATAAGAACATATCTCAACCATTTGTGTCCAAGCTCATTTGTGAAACCGTAAAGAAGACTGAGGCTTAATCGTAGTGACATATAGCGGAATGACCCTGCAATAATCCGTAGTCTGTGTCATAATTAAAATTAAATAATCGCTTGTATACAAATAAAATTAGCCCCAGTAGCTCATTAAGGTTGCTAGTGGCAACAGGATTTTTGCCAATTTTGTCCTCTAAGTAGGGCAAATTGTGTCATACAATAATTGAAACTGAAAGAGAAATGTGTCCAGAATATTAGGGCCTGATTTAACATGGTGATAAATAAGATTTTATTTTAAGTGCTGTAATTTATTCGATCTCTTTCAGAACACTGAGTAAGTGGCATTGCAATTATTATCGATGCCGTTGTGTGATAATTGACATGCAGAAAAGGCGATTGAGGATCTTGGTTTGAATTTTTTCCATTGCTGATATTCCCAGCCCTTACCATGACCTTTTTTTTTTGTCACTGCTGCCATCGCAATACAGTTAATTGACATGTGTTTTGCAATCTATTCATGTTACAGTGTCCACTTTTAACTTAGAATTTCAGTAAACATAGAAGGTACAGAAGAGGGCATCTTGTATCTTAATGAATCAACCTTAAAATAAGCTTTAAAACAATACAATAGCAGAAAATGTAATTTCAATGAATATTATTGAAGTACAGCTGCTAAGTATACATACTTGGAATTGGAATTCTCACACTGACTAGCAAAATGAAATACACTGATCATTATTGGAGAAAATTATCAATATAATTTATATACATCTGTGCTGCAGTAGCTCATGGATATTAGACACCAGATTACTGTACAGTTTATTTTGAGAATTGAAATTATGGATTTGCAACTTAGATCAAGTTTAATTGGTATAAATGTTTTGTATGCCAAATAGCTGACAGCACAAAGTGGCTTTTTGTGTTAATTGACAGTATTCAATCTAAACTTTTTGCTATTGCTTGTAGTTCTGTCCATTCTTATAAAAACACCATTTTATCAGGTTAAATGATACCTTTGCAATTAATTCTGCAATTAATTAATTGACAACCATGTGCCTTTCAACTGTGTGTATTTGTTGGAAAACAACATATATTTTGCAATTTTCCATACATATTATTGATCATAAAGCTGTTTAAGTTTTATTCATTTTATAACAGCTAAAATCATCTGCGAAATGCCTAATAGTTAAACCCATCTATCAACTTAAACATTCACTCCCTCCATTACTGATATACCATGACAGCCATGTGTACCACATACAAGATTAACTGCAGCAACTTGCCAAGGCTCCTTTAAACAATGTTTTTCCAAATTTGTGACCTCTACCACCTAGAAGGACAAGGGCAGTAGATACATGGGAGCCCTTCCACCTGCAAGCTTCCCTTCCAGTCGTGCACCATCCTGACTTGGAAATATATCATCACTTCCTCACCTATTGAGTCAAGGTGCTGGAACTTCCTCCCTGACCACACTGTTGCTGTACCTACAATGTGGAACTGTAGCAATTCAAGAAGGGGACTCTCAACCATCTTTCAAGGAAAGTTAGGCATGAGCAATAAACGCTTGTCTATCCAAGTGACACTGTCAGGAATGAACTAAATAAAGCTTTGCTTTACAATTTTTAAAAAAATGTTGATAGCCTGTTCAATGTCTACAAAATGTAGTGCTAGAAGATCTGATCAGTTGTTAGTGAATGAACATATATATTTGTTCTATGTAATTATTAACTATCTGGGTGTGGTGGAAGAGAGTTGTCCATTAGTAACCAGCCTTGCAGCCAAAATGTACTGTGTTTGAGCTATATTGCCTAATAGCTGGTCTCCCAGTCATCACTTGGGGGAGGTCCTGTCCTTGGGAGCTGCCAGGTGAATCTCATTGTACTGGCAACTCCATTCCTCCCAGTAGCACTGGAATTAAGTGGCCAGGACTGCAGGAAGATCACAGCTGCCCCATGGTGGTAGATCCTGTGGTTTTAGGGTAGGAAGGATCCTATAGTCGATGGAAAAGTGGACAGAGAGCTTGACGAGTTCTTTCGGGAAGTATGGAAGGAAGGGTGGGTGGTATCTTGAGGTGGATGCCCACAATCCACATGGAGTGCCCCAAATGAGGTGCCTCCTCTCTTTCTGCCTTTCCTCAAATAGATATTTTATCTTTTTTCCTAATCAACCAGTACATTCCTCTAGAACAGATAGGATTTGAATGCGGCCCTCCTGTTCCAGGGAAGGGAAACAATCACTGCACCAGAAGAGGGCCAAATAGATTTTTTAAAAAAATTTAACCTATATTTCTAAGCAACCTGTTCAGAGATGTTATTACTAACTCCCTTGGGGCAGATGGGATTTGAACCCAGGCCTTTCTGGTCCAGGGACAGGGACACCACCACTCCACCACAAGCAGGCCAAATAAGCATTTTACAGCAGACTGCCTAATACAGTCCACCTGCCCACGCCAGCCATATTTTGGTGTGAGCAGCATGTTATTGAGATCAATTGAACCTTCCCTAAGTTTAATTGGCTCTTGATTATTTCTTTATTTCTTTACATGCGGCAGGTAAGGGCAAAGCTTCCTCTTTGGGACAATGATTGAGATTCATGCAATTACTGTGAAATTTAAATATTTGTTTAATTTCCATCTAATTGCCTATATACTGTGATCTAGTATGTTAGTCTTCAGAACTAAACTTCAAAATATTCTTGTTTCAATAAAAGTCTGATTGCATCTGTAGTGTTTTGTAAAATATTTACTTATGTCACTATTGATAATCAAATTTTTTAATGTTCTAACAGGTAAGTGCATATTATTAAAAATGTTTTCCATCAAGTTCTGTTATTGAGCAAGGAACTGCCATTGGTGGATGTTTTATTTAATTTTAATATGACTTGATTTAACTTAAATGTTGATTTTAGATTTCAATTTTATAACATTAATGGCAGCATCTGTGAAGAGAAATCAGTCAATCTTTCGGGTCCAGTGACCCTTCCTCAGAATTGCTTTTCTGATTTTAAAGCATCCGCAGTTCTTTCAGTTTTTATTATGTAACTTTTAATGTTGTTTATGTAGAAGAATTATGAATAGAAGTGGACCAATCAGACCTGCAAGCCTGCTTTGTCTTTCAATAAGATCCTGGCTATCTATTTGCATTCCAAATTTACATTTTCATCTATCCCTGATAATCCTGGAATTCCCCTGCCTAATGAGGACCTATCCCCTTCTATTTTAAAAATACTCAATGACCACACTTCCACCATCCTGAGGCAGAGAGTTCCAGTCACAAAACCCCCTGAGAAAAGAAAATGTCCTCATCTCTATCCTGAAAGTGCAACTCCTAAATTTAAGACTATACCCTCTCGCTCTGGACTCATCCAAAAGAGGAAACATCCTTTCCACTTCCTCCTTGCCAAGACTGTTCAGAACTTATACATTCCAGTCACCCCTCATTCTTCTAAACTCCAGTGGAAACAAGCCTATCCTGTCTGATCTATCCTCCTAAGACCATCCTCTCATTTCAGATTTCAATATAGAAGATCTCTTCCGAACCACTTCCAATGCATTTACACCCTTCTTTAAATGAGGAGAAAACCAAACGTATTCAAGATGTGGTCTCATCGAATATGTTGACTTTTTTTTTTGGTTTGTGGCTCTTTGAAAGAATCACAGAATGATGCAGCACAAAAACAGGCCATTCACTCTACTAATCTTTCCTCCATTGTAAGGTCAGAAGTGGGCATCCTTGCCAATGATGGTACAACCAAAGCAACATCCTTACTTTTATGTTCTATTCCTTTTATAAGAGAAACCAACCTATTAACCTTATTCATTATGTGCCATACCTACCAACTGACTTTTTGTAACACTAGAGCACCTAAGTTCGTATCCATCTCAGAATTCCACAGGCATTCTCTGCTTAGCTAACATCTGCTTGTTCTTCTGCCAAAGTGAACAACTTCACATTTTCCCACACTATACTCCATCTGCTACATTATTTGTCTGCTCACTCAACATATCTATATACGGTTCTAAAATGTCAGTTGTAAAAAGTTGAGGCCTGAATGGAGACCCATGCGGGGTTCAACTTGTCACGTCCCACCAATCAGACAAAGACCCATTTGTGGATCTTCTCTCAGTTTTTTGCCAGCTAGGCTAATATGTTACCCATCACACCATGAGCTTCTATTTCCCGCATTAACCTTTTGATGTGGCTTCTTATCATATACCTCAACTTGGATGTCCAGAAGGCATATCTGTTGGCTCCCCACTATCCATAGCATATTCTTAAATCAGTTAAGCATGATTGTCCCTCCACAAAACCAAGCTGACCTTTTCCAATTACTTTGACTTCTTAGTTTTCTTTTTTTCTGTTCTTTCTTGTCATTTTTGACCCTCATTTCCCGTCATACTATTTCCCTCTCTTATCTCTATTCTCTATGACATCTTTCAATATATAGTCCCATACCCTCTGGGTCCCTTACCTGCCTCACTCAAAGTCCAACTCTCCTAACTTTGAAAAAATCAGAAAACCTTCTAAGTTGTTTGACTGCCTTTTGGTACAAAAAATCTACACCACATTCCTCTCCATGATACATCAGTGTCTGTAAGTTAGCCTCCAGCTCATAAACTCTGAGCCAGAGCTGCTCAAACTTCAAATACTTACTGCAGACACTTTTTTGCCTGGCATCGCAATGGTTTCCAGGAGCTCCCATATTCTATGGCCCTTATACATCACCACCTATCCTGTCATTCTTAACAGGTTTTAATTAATTATGAAATGAAATTATTTACCTATTTATGTTGCTTTTTATAATATTAACTTTATCATCAATGTGTATGCTATATTAAATGCCAGAATAGAATAGACTGAATACTGACCAGATACTCACCAACCAGTTAGCCCCTTGCCCTAGAGCGGAGCAAGAACCTATTCCTACAAGGTGCGAAGGGTAGGAAAGCAAAAACAGAAGGATTCTTCCGGAGTATTGTCCAGTTCTGGTTGCCCTGTTGTAGGAAGGATATTATTAAGCTGGAGAAGGCTCAGAAGAGATCTACCTGGATGTTGCCGGGAATGGAGGGTTTGAGTTATAAAGAGAGACTGAATTGATTCGGACTTGTTTTTTCACTGGAGCCTAGGAGGTTGAGAGGTGACCTCAGAGATTTATAAAATAATGACAGCTTAGATAAGGTGAATAACAGGTGTCCTTTCCCTAGGCTGGGGGATTTCAAGACTTGGGACATTTTTTTAAGGTGAGAGGAGAAAGATCTAAAAAAGACGATGGGCAATTTTTTTTACACAGAGGGTGGTTCGTGTGTGAAATGAACTTCCTAAGGAAGTGGTGGATATGGGTACAACATTTTAAAAGACATTTGGATAAGTACATGAATGGGAAATGTTTGGAGGGATATGGGCCAAGCGCAGGCCGGTGGAACTAGTTTAGTGTGGGATTTTGGCTGGCATGGACTGGTTGGACTGAAGGCTCTGTTTCTGTGCTGTAAGACTCTATGAAACAATCATCACCTTTTTCTCACTACACCAAACTCTCTGCTTACCAAACCAAAGTCTTTAACTGCATTTGTTTGCCTTTGGCTGAACTAAAGAACCCTGTACCTATAGCTCGCTGATCTGGGCCTAAAGATGCTAGATTCAGCCAGTTAACTTAGCTAATTAACTCTTCAGCTATCATAGCACAAGATCTTTTATTCTGTCTGAGCTGCAACAAAGAAAGAGATTTGCACAGTAGTTCCAATTTTTCCTAATTGCAGACAGGATTAGATTTTGACAACAAAATGTAAGAATGAAATTAACTTAAACTTTCCACTCTCAAAACACCAATTTCCTTTACTGCACTTGCTTCTAGTTTGCAAAACTGCAGTTTTTTTTTCATTCATTAATGGGATGAGGATGTCGCTGGTTAGGCCAGCATTTATTGCCCATCCCTAATTGCCCAGAGGGCAGTTCAGAGTCAACCACATTGATGTGAGTCTGGAGTCACATGTAGGCCACACCAGGTAAGGATGGCAGTTTCCTTCCCTAAAGGACATTAGTGAACCAGATGGCTTTTTACAACAATCGACAATGGGTTCACAATTATCATTAGATTCATAATTCCAGATTTTTAAAAAATTGAATTCAAATTCCACCATGTACCGTGGCAGGATTCAAACCCACATCCCCAGAACGTTATCTGGGTCTCTGGATTATGGATTAACAGTCCAGCAATAATACCACTCGGCCATTGCCTCCATTGTAGTGGAGTAATCCAGGAGTTACACTTGACTTTGAACTGGAAGTGTGACTTTTGAATTTGTAGATTGATCATTTGGATTTGCTTCAGTTGTGATATTAACACTTCCTGGCAGTCAGTAGAATAGGACAGAGCTCTAACTAGAAGAAAAGCATTGCATCCAAGAGAAACTGAAAAAGAAACTCGTTTTTCACATTACTAAAAGCTGCTTTATGTGCTAATGAATAATAATGTTTGACTAACTGCTGGCATATGTGAAAAGACCTGTGGATTCTTTGTTTTGCATTGACAATTAGAATGGAAGGGGTATAAAGATAAATAGCGACAGAGTGAGAAAACACAATGACAAAATTGATGCATCCCTTTTCAATTTTAACTTTAAATTGAGAATGCACAATAACCTTTGACTGAAATAATAATTGCTTCTGACAATCTGCAGGATCGTTGTTCTTAATGTTAGAATATATTTTATTCTCCAAGCTCCTTCCTTTCTATTTCACTTCTGTGAATCAAACAGATATATGCCATATATATGAGAATTCACTTCGCAATAGGTTTGTGGAAGGACCTGTGCCTCTGCAGAACATAAGGAAAGAAAGAAGAAATGTCTAACTAAACACGCCAAAATATTTTGATTTTAGTAAATAACAAAGCATTAATACTCAGAGGACCTGATAGAATTAAATTTTGGATAGATAAGTATTATATTGCCCGTTTTGGTGGGAAGAATAAAAAGGAAGCATTTATCTAAATGGTGAATGATGCAAAGCTCCAAGATTCAGTGATCTGGGTGACCGAGTGTATGAATTGCAAAAAGTTTAGAACATAGATACAACAATTAATCAGGAAAGCTAATTGAATGTTACTGTCATTGTGAGGGGAATTAAATACAAGAGTAAGGAGATTATGCTTTTGTTATACAGAGCATTAGTGAGACCACATCGGATTAGTCTGTATGGTATTGGTCTCCTAATTTAAAGGAAAGTTTACTAAATCAATACCTGGAATGGACGGTTTGCCTTGTGAGGAAAGGTTGGATAGGTGAGATTTGTATCCACTGGGGTTTAGAAAAGTAAGAGGTGACTTGATGATCCTGAGGGGTCTGCCAGGGTCAATGAGGAAAGGTTATATCCTGTTGTGAGAAGAGCTAGAACCAGAGGTTGTGTTTAATAATAAAAGGTTGCCAATTTAAGACAGAGAAAAGGAAAATTTTTCTCATCAAGGCATAAAGATTCCCATTCTATACACCTTATGTATAGTTATTGGACTTCAACATTTTCTAAACACAGTTGAGCTCAACTATAAACTTAATGTTTTATTGAATTCATCAATTGTCCCTAATATCGACACTCTCTATGATTGTTCCGATAACACAAACACATAGTTAAAATAAGTAGACCTCCTTCAAATTTTTTGGCGATTAGGCAATAGAGGAAGTTCTAATTCCCAGTATAACCCTTCTGCAATTTGACCACATCTCCTGGTTAACCCAACAAAGTCACTGTGCTCACTTGCTCACACATTAGTAAAATGAGAATGTTGTTTCCATGCCAAAACCTTACAAACAGAAACCTCAGATCAATATCAGTATGATTTGGCAGAAACACTTTCAATCCCCAACATGGCTGGTGCATCTAGTGTTGATTGAAGGCCTAAATCTGGCTGATCAATCCTATCCTACCCCCACCCCCAACCCGGACTGCATTAACCTCCCTTCAAATTCATTCTCTTTTTATGATGATTCATATTGTAATATCACAACCACATCTCCTGTTGCTATCCTGCTCAATACCCTGGTGTTTAGCATCATTCTACCTTTAGCTTATTCTAAACCCTCATCAAGACAGGACCACAGACATACTCAGTTCCCTCATTATTTCCATTAGCAGAAAATAGTGGCCCCCTATCCTGTGCTGAGGGATCCGTGGCTTCAAAGTTTATGGGCATGTAATTGTTTTGCACTTCCCTTGACAGCAGTGAATGCATTGTCTGGGTCATCTGTTCACAGTAATGGCATTCTCAGTTTCTTATTGATTGAGAGTGGTTATTGATGTGTACCATTGATAATGATCTTAACTGTTTCAGGCAATGGCAGTGACTTTGCACCATCACTGTGGTGAAGTTACCTTTTTTAATCTCCTAACTGTGAGTGTTCTGTTGCAGTATTTAATTTTTTTTATCATTAGTTTGTGGGATGTCACTGGTTAGGTCAGCATTTATTGTCCATCTCTAACAGGTAAGAGTCAATGATGTTGCTGTGGGCCACAATGGAAATGGATGGCAGATTTCTTTCCCTTAAGGACTTTACTGAACTGGATTTTTTTTTTAACAACAATTGGTTATAAGATGCTATTATAATAGCTTTTAATTCCAGATTCTTATTGATTTCAAATTTCACAATCTGCCACGGAAAAATTCAAAGCCATGTTCCTAGGACATTAGCCTAGCCCAATGACATTACCACTGAACAACCTCCTCCTCACCTATTAACCCCTTACTGCATCATCCATTTCTGTGTGTTTTGTGCTGAGGGTTGGCTTTTATTTCAGAGGACTTACGTTCATGGGTTTTGGGATTTTTCACATTCTAGAAATTTCCCAGTTGCATAGAATCCTGACTGTCTCTAGAACTTTCTCCATCAAAAAACGGTGGAAGCAGAGCCTTTGAATATTTCTAACGGGCTGAAAGGTTATTGGGCTAGGCGTGAATGTAGATTAACCAGATCAGCTGTTATCTTATTGAATGGTAGATCAGGCTTTTTCCTAAACTGAGAGTAAGGTGCAAGAAGCCCAGTGTCAATTTACTGCTGATGCCCTGTAAGCTCTTGCTCAATAAACATAGCTTCACCATTTAGCTAGGTTTCATTTAGCTTCTGTTAGAAAGATAATTTGATATTGTGAAAGAATGTTAGGAGCTGAGACTAATCAAAAGGGCTGTCAAGAGGAGTTGATAACCTCTCAGTGAACACTTTATTCTTGATGCATCTGCCCTGGGACATCTGGTCCTTGCAATACCATGAGGATGACATTACTAATCCTCCTCTTCTCATCCCAGCTGCTGAAAATATGGTTCAAGGAGAGCTGACAAACCATTGTCCTTCTATACCATTTTGAATGGCAAGACCAAGAAGAACTATGAGATCTGGACAGGTCTTGAATCTGTGCATACGTAACAGTCTATAAGGGTAGATGCTGTGTTGAAAATACCTTCAGTTAAATGGGAAACTTCAAATCTCATAGTCCTTCCTGATCTTGCCATTCAAAATGGTGTAGAAAGACAATAGTTTGTCAGCTGACCTTGAACCATGTTTTCAATTAAATGTTTTCAGTCAATAATTTTTGGAAATTAAGAATGTACTTGAAGCAAGTGCAGAGGTGGGATTTAATGAAAATGCAGATAAGCTCCTGTGACATGCTCAGCTGTAATTCTGACCTCAGTAGTCATGTGAGGGATGTCGGAAGTTTAGGACCAAGATGCTCCAATTAAATTATCATGCATATGTAGTTAGTAAATACTGTTTGAAGCCACACCTTGATGTCACACTCATCTGATTGAAACAGATGGACCCTCATTGAACAGATTCAAACTGTAACTGACAACATCACTGGAAATAAATCTACACCATGTGATCAAGAATCAATTACAAAGAAGCAACTGGAGTATAATTGGCTGCTGAAGTTCAGGAAGACACACTGACTTGTTCTTGAAAGTAGATTCATTTTGTTATTTTTATACACAACCATGTGTCCATCAGCTGTTGAGTGTCTCAATTCCACACACTTTAAATTTTTCACTCAAGGAGGTTCTTAACAAATTGGTGTTGTTTACTGTCTATCAACAGACATCCTACTTATGCTACATGGAATCATTTTACAGTCTGCGTCCCTTCCTGATATGCTGGATGAGATCATTTCTTACTCAGTCTCATTAGTAAACAATCACTGAATCAGAAGCACAACATTACAAACAAACAGCTGGTTTATTTTCTCTTGTATATTGAAAATATTTTCCTGATGTTGTTACGGGTTTGCTATGATTTATTTTGTCTTATGGTAATTTAGTAATTTTAAAACAACTTAAATTCAAAGCTATGTGCCATGGGAGAACTCAACTATTGCCCACATTTGAACCATATAGCCATGTTTACGTTTTTTCAGTTGTATGATTTAAGATGTGATTAGGTAAACAAACTTTACAAGGATTGTTTTGAATACATTAAGAAATGTCTTAGAACCTGTGGTAAAATGCACTTATTTTAATAATAAATAAAACACTCTTCAGGTTAAATTTTCATTGAGTCATCCCAACTCTGCTGACCTTTAAAAATGGTAGTTGGGACCAGGATTTGTTTATTCGTGCCTTTGTTTCCAACACATCCCATTCTTTTCCGTTGGGGAAAAAGGGACAGAGTATCATTCACACAGGAACAAAACCCAAAACAGTAGCAGCAGCGTCTTTTGAACTTAGTGCTCAGTTCAAACAGACCCCTTTAGTAGCAGTATTGGTATTTAGCCATAATCTGCAACTTCATTGCCCAAAATACAAAGCTGGAGCATTTGCAGTGGTCTTCAGGTAAAAGTGCAGAGTGGATAATTCTTCATCTTTTCTCTTGAGGTCACAAATGTCACAGCAGCTAGCCGTCAGCTGATGTAATTCATTCCATTGCAAAGGCTGCACGCTCAGACCATTCCAGCAGCAGTGCTGAAAATCTGTGCCCCAGACTGAGCCAGATTCCTAGCCAAGCTGCTCCAACACTGACATCTATCCAGCAATGTGCAAAATTGCTACGGTATGAAATGTCCACAAAATGTTGAACAAAACCAACCTGACCGGTTACTTTGTCATCAGTAAAGTGATGGACTGAACATGTCTTTGACATATGATAGAATCCCATCAGTGGGGAAATGGGTCATTTTGGTCCATCAACTCCACACGGACCCTCCAAAGAGCATCCCATCCAGACCCATTCCTGTAACCCTGCATTTCCCATGGCCAATCCACCTAACCTGCACATCTTTGAACTGTGGGAGGAAACCCATGCAGACACCAGGAGAATGTACAAACTCCACACAGTCGCCTGGGTCCCTGACGCTGTGAGGCAGTAGTGCTAGCCACTGAGCTACTGTATTAAGTGGCACTTACTCAGCAATAACATGTTCACTAACACTCGGCTTGGATTCCACCAGGGCCACTCGGTTCTGGACCTATTACAGCTTTTGTCTAAATTTGGATAATTGAGCTGACTTCCAGAGGTAATGTGAAAATTATTACCCTTGACATTTAACCAAATATGGCATCAAGGAGCCTTAGCAAAAGGGGAACCGATGGGAATCGGGGGGGGAAAACTCTCCACTGGTTGGAGTCATGCCTGCCACAAACGAGGATGTTTTGTGGTTTTTGGAGGTCAGATATCTCAGGCCGAAGATATCGATGCTGGAGTTCCTCAGTGCAGTGTTTTGGGCCCAGCTGCTTCAGCTGCTTCATCATAAATTCAAAGTGGGGATGTTCGCTGATGATTTCGCAATTATCAGTACCATTCACAACTCCTGAGATGCTGAAGCAATCCAAACCTAAATGTAGCAGGACTTGGACAATATTTATCTTTGGCAGGTAACATTCACACCACACAAATAACAGGCAATGACCATCTCCAAAGAGAGAATCTAACCATCTCCATTTGAAGTTCAAAAGCATTACCATCGCTACCATTCGGGGGTTACTTTTGATAAGAAACTGAAGAGGACAAACCATATAAGTATGAGAGCAGGTCAGAAGATGGGAATACTATGGTGAGTAATTCACTTCTTAACACTCCAAAGCCTGTCCACCATCTACAGGGCCCAAGTCGGAGCGTGATGGAATTCTCTTCCCCACTCACCTGGATGAATACAGTACTAACAGCATTCAAATTTACTTGGTTTGCACCCGCATCCACCACCTCCAACGTTCTCACAAGGGTAGCAGTTTGTACCACACACAAGGTGCATTGGAACAACTCACAAAGCCTTCTTTGATAGAACCATCCAAACCCCTGGCCTCTACCACCTAGAAGAACGAGGGCTGCAAGTACATGTGAACATGACTACCTATGAGATCTGCTCTAAGGCACATTCCATCCTGACTTGGAACTACATAACTGCTTCTTCACTGTTGCCGAGTCAAAATCTGGACCCCACTTCCTAACAGCACAGTGGGTGTTCCTACACCATATGGACTGCGGCAGTTCAAGAAAGTGGCTCAGCGCCACCCAATGAAGACTCATTAGAAATGGGCAACTTAGAAGTTTTGTAAACTACCTGAGCTTCTAGTCAGGTTCTTGACAAGACAAAATGTTGGCTGACCCTAGATTCAGTGACAAATTGTGAGGACTTATTCACCAATACTTTACAAACAGGCATATGAGGCACATAGCACCTTACTTTCTAGAATAGCATGAACACCAACCAAGCAACACTATTTCTGGTCTGTTCTGACTTCTTGCACCTGACAGTCTGTACAGCTATGTGCTGGACACTTTCAGACAGACTCCTTTTACTTTTACGACTACTTTTTACTTTACACCTTAAGACTCACTTCAGCTCTGTTGAAGACTCGAAACATTAGCTGTCTTTCTGTCCATAGATATTGCCTGACCTGCTGTTATCTCCAGTGTTTTTTTGTTTACAGTATAGATTCCAGCATCTACAGTAATTGGCTCCTTTTAGTTGCTGTCTTGCTCTGGTATCCGTGATTTCTCTGACTATATTTGGTGAAAGAAGTTAGCTCAGACACTTGATAACATCAACAATATGATTGATACTCCATTCTCAGTTACATCAATGAATCATTAATACTCGAATCAATGGCTACACCACGGACTATAATTTACAGCATTTTAAGCCATAAGTAAATTTGGAATCTAATATATTATTTGATAACTGCAACAATTAAAACTCCGCCTTTTACTGTCAGAATATACAATTCTGGCTATAATTAATCTGTTTCCACGTCCATTCAATTTTACTAAATTGTTCTAACATCTCACCCTATTGGTGACATCTCCTGGTCCCTGGGGAGGTGAGGTACGAAACATTTATGGCTGGCGTGGTGGCATACCCAATCCCAACCAGAGTTAAATGGGTTCAGTCTGTGCCTGCCTGGCGGAGGGCATTGTCATAGACACACAGGGCAGCTACTGGAGTCACCCCACTGCCCCTACTTACACATCTGACACCTCTCCTTCTACTTCCCTGCCCACCCCATCTTGTCCTGGATCATTGGTCTCTGAGGTTACTCTTCAGACAGCACCTGCAGCCTTTGACATGATGCTGCCAAGCTCAGGAGCTGCCAGCCTTTGTGGGAGAGATTTCCATCCCTGAGACCAGATTCCTAACAGAGGCCAACCAAGTGCCCTGATTGACAGATGAACCAGTGGACCTTCGTTGGAAACCTGAAGTGCTGGGTCTCCCACTGGCTTTGCCAACTGTAGATGAACCCATGGTGTGGCAGGAAGATTCCACTTTTCGTTTCTATTAATGTCCAGATTTCATGCAAAATGCTGTCTATAAATAAACCTAGTCAGTGCAAAGAGTGATTCACAAACCAGCAGGTACCTCTCTGCTCACCCAAAGCCTATAGAAATGGTCATAAAGTATAATATTTCATGTTCATAGTACAAGAAAATATCAACAAAAAGCCCATATTTCTTGCATAATAAATGTTAGCTTAGCCAGTGAGCCTACATCCTGTGGATTTTTTAAAATGGCTGTTTCAAAGGTCTTAACCTACAGTGTGGGAGTCACAAATGTATGGGCTAGATATAAACCCTCTTGAAGGATGTATATGGACTGCACTGTTTAGCTGGATTTTTTTTTAACTTTTCTGCTCCTTAAACCGTAAAAAAGACTGTGCGGTCAGATGTTGTTTGTTATTTTAATTGACTAGCCAGCGAGTGTACCAGCTACTTGAACAGTTTCAATCCAGACACTGGTGTCACCATTCCCCACACATCCAAAAAACGAAATTGCACAATGAGAATATTGAATGTTTGCTTGAATGGTGGGAGTTTCCTACTATCAAGCATATTTTTGAAAGCTATATTAGATTTTTATAAGTTTTTGTTTTTAATTTCCACATGGCTCCTGGGACATCCCTGAGGTGGATATTGGGTGAGTTGTCATTGCTTTGGAACAGTGGGTGCGTGGGGCAATGTATGAGGATTAGGAAACGTGGGTTGGTATAGGAATTAAGAGGAGTCATGGGGACTGTCAGGACGTAGAAGTAAAGGCTACGAGTCCTCAAATTTTCTAAGACAAGCAGAGCCAAGTCCCAGGGAACTGAGATGCGCTTTCTAAGCAGCTCACCCTGGATTCATCTATCACTCCTAAACTGTTTGTATGTGTGTTGAGTTTTGTTATTTTCTTGCATTTTCGTACCTAACAAATACATTCTTTAACTCAAGAAGGCCTGGTTAAATTAGTTTCTTATAAAACATAAATATATTTGGGGATTGTTAGAGAAGTACCCTCCTTTTTCACATAAACCTTGTTGTGACCAAATAAGAGAGGACTGAACCAAGAAAGAGAGCCAGTTCATCCCTCCTCACTAGGAGCATAACCATTTGGGGGGTTAGCCTATCCGAAACAGTAATGAATTAGGGACCTTCGCTGGGGACCAGTTTGTAACAGTTTTGGTATCTTGTGTCTTACGTTTGCAACCAAACCTAGATGTTTTTGATTTCCCTTCAAATTGCAAGTTCAAAAATTTTACATATAGTGATATCTGACTTTTGTGGTTCTTGTCTTTTGAGCTTCCAGCTTTGTGCATTAACACTTTGTTCGGCTCATTTTGTGTGCTGCTCCCATTTAATATTAAGCTTTATATCTTCTATCATCATATTTTTCTTAATAGTTTTTCTTTATCCCATTATCCTTTTTTATTTATTCTTTACTTATACATAATGCATGGTGCCTGGAATGTCCTTCATGATCCTGAGCAGTCTAACAATTTCAGCATTTGTGGTGATAATGAGGCTTTCTAATCAGTGGAAGGAGACTTTGGCCTGGTTATTGCAGGTTGCATTTGTAAATTATGGATATCTGTCAACTATAGTGAAATTAGCACACATGTCTGGATTGATCTTCATTGTGGGATTTGCCAGATGAAGCAAGGAAACTGCGAGAAGTATTCTGTTAGCCTGAGACTTGTTAATTAAGAGGAATATCATGAAATGTTCATTTTTTTTTTATTATTTTTAATCTGGCAGGGTTGTTGTGAGAAAAGATGCGATTGTTCTTTTTCAGTGCAGTGTGTGGAGGGAGTGCTTTTTGACTGCTGGAAGAACAATCTGTACTTATGGCATACAAAAATAATCAGAACATTGGATAAGAGAAAATTATCTGATTTCAAATGAACTGGACATTCCCAGTTGAAATAATAAAACAGCCACTATTTTAGAAGACATTTTGTACAAATTCTACAGTTGAATTTTGGCCCTTTTTTACATTGGTAATTTGGTGCTATCCGAGTGGAATTAGCTCAGCGGCACAAAAGGACTGAGAATTGTACACATAGTGAGTTAAACTCAAAGCCACTTATGTTCCTGTTTTCCATGATTTTTTTGCTTACAGGTATTTCTCCTATAGCATGATAGATGCGTTCTTGTGCGACCTCCTGCTTCAGAAAATCACGCTATAGAAAATCACCATAGAAAGTCGAGTTATAGGGAAATTGCTATAGAAAATCACTATACAGCAGAAAGTTCGTGTCCACTATTCATCAATCGCGTTACAGCCAATTCATGTTAACGAAATACATGTTATAACAGAAATAACTGTCCTCTGGTTTAAGATTAAATTCACTAGAACAAGCCCTGCCCACACATACATCACCAGGTAAACAGTGCAAGCTGTTTAAATTTGTGTTTATTTTCTTAAGCGCACAAGCACAATATAGAAGTTTATTTGTGTGAAAACCTATGGACTGAGGAACTGACTTGGGTACAACAATAAGAGTAAGCAGATGATTCAGTATAGTGTTCTTAGGCTATTTTCATTTATTTTAAATCAGGTTGGATATTTACTAAAATTGCACAGGCTGGAATCTTATAGGGGCCTGAACAATATGGGTTACAATGAGATTTGTGACAGAATCATGTAGAAAGTCCAGTGAGGCTTATCTTGACCTCGGAAGCAACTTGTGGCATCTTTTTACACAACCGCCGGTTGTTAAAGCGAGATTGTTGCTAGGGAACAGCAACTACCCCATTACCAGGAATTATTGCTTGTTAACGACTCATCAACTGCACACCTCGCCGCATTAATATGCAGCTTCCTATCTTACCATTCCTGCTAAGTAAACTGGAGAATTCTTCACGTGGAAGTCAAAGCAGATACCTAGTGACTTCGGCTCTCTGCTTGCTGCAACCTCCATGTTGAGTAAACATTTCGGGTCACACGCCGTGGTTACTGGTCACCTGCCCCCATGCCCATGGCCAATGGCGTGTGATGTGCCAGCTTCTAAGAACCCTCACGGCACATCTCCATTCCACCTAAAGAACACTTCTGCAGATCAATACTACACCTCAGACTGCACCCACAGCCATCATTGTAATGCTGCAGCAAGTGCACTGTGCACTTAGGGACACATACCTAGCTCATGGACTGGATCAGACTGCACCTCCAGCCTGTTCACTTGCTCTCAAAGAGCTCACTCACTAATTCTGAGCCATCCTGGATGCTCACAACAGCCCTGCATTACTTTGACATTTTCTGCTTTGCGCTGTCAGCTATAGATACTAGCCTCTCAGTACTGCTGCATTGCCTTGCCTTTCACAAATACACAATCAGAAGGTTTGACATGGTTGTCAGCGGGCCCCAGTCAAGTAAAGGTAGAAAGCCTTCATTCAGGAGTTCCCACCACGCTAAGAAGATGGTGACACTTAGTAGCAGAGTGGAGAAGGTCATTGACCTTCTTCCCATATTGCTGGCCATTCATCCAAGCACTGAAACTGCACTGACCCGGGTGGCAACCTGATACCAGGCTGGTATTACCTGGTATTATAGTCTCCACTGCCAGCGCAAGGAAAGTGGATATCCCATCCTGTCCGACAGGAGCTCTAGGTCCCTGCCTGCAAAGCAGGGCATCAGGTTTCCTTTGCCTTACATATATGGGGCAACTGTCAGGGACCATGCATGGATAGTCCACACTAACTGTGCATGTCTGGTGCACAACACTACTTTAAAGATGGTGCCAGCGCCAGGGATGCCAGTCTATTCTGGGATATCCTGGTAGCGGTGAGTTGTTCTGAGAACAATGTGAGGTAGGCTGAGACTAGAATTGGTCAAGGGAGTGGCATTGAAATGGGATAGGTAGTTAATGAGGAAAGTTTGGTAAGATGCAGAGAGAGATCTTGCTCGGTCTCGCGGCAAGAAATCCTCATGAAACTCGATGAAGCTGACTTAAAGAAGTAAGGTTCAGGCCTTAAGTTCCAAAATAAATCCATTGTTAACTAATACTAACAAAAATGTAGTAGGTAATATGAGGTAAATGCATCAAGGAATACTTCTAAATGGTGAAAGAAAAATGTTTTATTACATTGTGCAAATATGCTGATTCCGACAAGATTTTATGTTTGTGATTATGCAAATGATTTTACCAGAAACTTAAACTGTAGCCTAACCAGCATAAACTTAATTACATTTGGATGCAATTTGTGATTTTTGTTCACCAATCTTTTTGTAACCTTTTTTTTTTGCTCACACCTGTTTAAGCCTTTATTAATTCTCTAATTGTTACTATTTATTTTATTACTAATTATTTTATTAGCATTCTATATGTAATCTTTACAGGGATACGTCAGTGATAGAGAAATTATTGGAGAAGATTCTTAGGGATAATATTTACTCACCTTTGGAACAGTGTGGTCTTATTAGGCAGGATGGCTTTGAGCGGGGGGTGGTGATGTCTTGTAAACTTAATCTCATTTTTTTGAGTAGATGACAAAGATGATTGATGAGAGCAGGATGATATATGTTATCTAATGGACTTTAGCAATGCCTTTGACAAGGTCTCTCGTGGCAGGTTGATACAGAAGGTGAAATCACATGGGATCCGCTTTGAGCTGATAAGATGGATACAGAATTGGCTTGGTCATAGAAGACAGAGTAACGGTGGAAAGGTGTTTTTCAGATTGGAGATCAGTGACCAGTAGTGTTCAGTGCAGGGATCGGTGCTGGGATTCCTGTTGTTGTAAAATATATAAATGATTTGGAAGAGAATGTAGGTGGTCTGATTAGTAAGTTTGTGGACAACACAAAGACTAGGGGAGCTGTGGATATTGGGGAGAATTACCAGACGATACAGCAGCATATAAGATAGGTGGAGAAACAGCAGAAGAAGTTTAATCTGGACAAATGTGAGGTGATGCATGTTGAGAGATCTAATGCAGGAGGGAAATATACAGTAAATGGCAGAACCCTAAGTACCAGCAACACACAGATGAATCTAGCCATACAGATCGATAATCCCCTGAAAGTGGCAATACAACTGGATAAGGTGATCAAGAAGACACCTAGCTTTCCTTCATCAGTCAGAGTGCAGAGTATAAAAATTGCTCAGTCATGTTGCAGCTGTGTAGAACTTTAGGCCACATTTGGAATATTGTGTACAGTTATGATCTCCACACTACCAAAAGGATATGGAAGCTTTGGTGAGGGTTCAGAAATGGTTTACCAGGATGTTGCCTGGTTTGGAAGGTGAGGAGAGATTGGGCAAACTTGATTTGTTTTCACTTGAATGTTGAAGGATAAGGGATGGATAGAATGGATAGTCAGAGCCTTTTTCCCAGGTTAGAAATGTCAGTTACTAGGGGACATAGGTTTAAAGTAAAAGGGGGTGCTTTAAGAGTTGAGAGGCAGGTTTTTTACAGAGGGTGGTAAGTGCCTGAAATGCGCTGCCAGAGGAGGTGGTGGAGCCGGATACAATAGCAATGTTTAAGAGGCATCTTGACAGATGTATGAATAGACAGGGAATAGAGGGATACAGATCATGTAGGGACAAAAGATTTTAATTTAGAAAGGCATCACGTGTTGGTGCAGTTTTGGTGGGCCGAAGAGAAGAGCCTGTTCCTGTGCTGTACTGTTCTTTGTTCTTAATGTGTTACAGTTGTTAAACACTGAAGGAAAATAGAGGAATTCAGCAAACATTGATGAAAAAGCAACTGGATCATGTAGTATTTGTCACCTACGCACAGTGTTATTGCATACTGAATAAGCTTAAAAACTGTTTGTTATTCTCTTATCACCAGTGAGTCAGATCACAAGAGTCCAGATTTGCACTCACTGTTTATATCTGCTGCAGTGAACATTGAAGAAATGTATTTCATTAATCAGACCATATCTACAAATTCCCTACCAAACGCACATGCAAAATTATAACAAGCAGGTTCTTTGAGGTTTGACTATTCATAGTGGGTCAAGGGCTACTGGGGATCAGAGGGTAAATCCAAATGTAGAAGTGCTTTCATTAGATAGGAACTGTGGAATGTGACAGAAGAGAGCATTTCATTTGGAAGTGAGTTTGAATGACTGTGTATTGACTCAACTACAACAAATTTCTTCACACAGGCTTGAAAATGAAATCCGTGAAATAATTAACCTACAGTCAGCAAGTAGGATAATATTTAGGATGAAAAAGGAATGGAGGAGGGGGATGAAATAGGGTGAAGATTAATGTTTTATGTATGAAATAAAAAATAAATATTAGACAAGTATACAACAGATGATGCTTTATGTGACATTTTATAAGCAAAGTTAATTTTTTAATGGTAAATTTTAGCTTTTTAGATCATTTTATTTCCCTTGCTGCATTGAAAACGGGATATCATACTTGGGTTTCTCTGGTCAAAATAAGTCATGTATATACCATTGTTACAAAAAAAATTGAATTCGCCTGGAAAGAAAAATTGATAGACTTGTTTCAGGTTGAGAATTTGTTTAAAATGTAAATGCACAAAGTGAATTGAAGTTTCACAACTTTTGTCCAGAGTATTAATGTCAAAAGACTAGGCAGCCTACATATTTCGAGGAAATGACAGAAAAGATCGATTAAATCCTGTACAGCAATCCTGTTTGGTAGTAGTAGTCAATAGCATGTCATTTTATCATCTGTCTATGCAGTTCCCTGATAGATTAATTAGTAAGGGCAGTGAAAAGGTTCATGCTTTAATGTCTGATCTTTGCCAAGGCAACAGTGTCACTTCACCAAGGAAAGGAAAGTTTAATAAAAAAACTGAAAGAATTGTGGATGCTGGAAACCTGAAACGAAAACAGAAATTGCTAGAAAATCTGAGCAGGTACGGCAACATCTGTGGCAATGGGATATCCTGGTAGTTAACATTACAGGTTCAGTACCCTTCTTCAGAGCAAAGTTTAGTTGAAGTTACCGAATCTGTTTGCTATTTTGTAACTACAGCTGGACATTGCAGTGAGAGAGGACTGGGCACAGCTATGGTGTCTATTACAGCACAATAGAGCAGCACATAACAATCCAAGATATCACGAAGTATTATCATTTGGTTGCAGTATCACAGAATAGCTTGGGCCTGTGGAACCATATCCCTCAAGAAGACAGCACTTTCAGAAAAGATGAGAAAATTGAGAGGTAAACAAGTAAACTATACTGATACGTTAATTCAAATTTCCAATAGAATTAGCATTGCGATAGATCGGCAAAGTGATTGGAAGTACGATAGGAAGCGCTATCGAGCGGTACCTATCCACTAATAACTAAGCATCAGCCAGCAGGTTTGGATTCTGCCAGCTCCGTTTATCTCCCAATCTCATTACAGCTTGTTTCAATTGGAAATAAAGATGTTGAATTCCGGAGGTGAAGTGAAAGTGACTGCTTTTAACGTGAAGGCAGCATTTGATTGAATGTGGCTTCATGGAGCCCTAGCAAAATTAATGTTGGTGACAATGAGGGGAAAGTTCTCCATGAGTTGGAGTCATACCTAGCACAAAGAAGGATGGTTGTGCTTGCCAGAGGACTATCCTTTCAGCTCCAAAATAAGACTGTTGGAGTTCTTAGGGTAGCATCTGAGGGTAGCCATCTTCAGCTGTTTCATCAATGACCTTGCCTGCATCATAAGGTGAGTTTTGGAAATGATTGCCTCATATCCAGTTTGATTTGCACTTCTTCAGGCTATAGCCATATGCGGCTACACCTTGACAGTATTTTGAGTTTGAACTGATAGGAGGCAAGGAACATTCATGCCACACAATTTCCATGCAATGACCGTCTCCAGCAAGGGAAAATGACAAAGAAGGAATTACATTTTTGTTGTGTCTTTCACAACTAGAGGTCATCCAAAGTACTTTACAAAGGAGAGTTCCTTATTTTGAAGTGTAACTATTGTTACTGAATAATGTGATGGCTAATTTACTTACAGTATGCTCCTTCAAACGTCATCATAACCAGATCATTGAGATGTTGTTCAAGGAATAAACATTAGCCAACATACCTGGATAATTCACCTGCTTTTCCTCAATATTGTGCCACAGGCCATCTTACAGGATATAAGAACATGAGGAATAGTATCAGGAGTTTGCCATTCAGCCACTCAAGTCTACCTTATCATTCAACATGGTCATGGTTGATCTGCCACAGGCCTCAACACCCCTTCCATCCCAGCTTCTCATAGCCCTCAACAAATCTATTCACCTCCTCTTTAAATACTTGCAGTGATCTAGCTTCCATAAGTCTATTGTAGAGAATTCCAGACATTCAGTACACTCAAGGAGAAGAAATATCTTTGCACCTCTGTTTTAACTGAGTGTTCCCTTATTCTGTAACTGTGCCCCTGGTTCGGAATTCCCTTACTAATGGAAACATCTTCTCAAACAGCTTCACTGGAGCACTGCAGCAAGCCCCAAGACAGAAATATTGGCCAGGGAACATGGTGGTGTGTTGAAATAGCAGGCAAGAGGAAGCTCAAGATAATTTTGACAGTCAGAACAAAGGTGTCCTGCGAAGCGGTCACCCAGTCTGTGTTTCGGCTCCTCAGACCACATTGTGAGCAGTGAATACAGTAGACTAGATTGAGTAAGGTGCAGGTAAATCATTACTTCACCAGGTGTGTCTGGGCCTTGGATGGTGAGGAAGGAGGAAGTAAATGGGCAGGTATTACACCTTGTGCAATTGCACATCCATGCAATCCCTTTACATATCCATTCCCCATAAGGATGGTCTCGGGGTTCTCCGATTCTTCCTCTAATAAAGGCCTGAACTGTCCCCATTCACCACTGCCCTCCTCTGCCTGGCTGAGCTTGGCCTCTCTTTGAGCAACTTCTCCTTTAATGCCTCTCCCTTTCTTCAGGTCAAATAGGTGGCCATGGGTACCTACATGGGCCCCAATTATGCGTATCTCTTTGTAGGGTATGTGAAACATTCCTCATTCCAATCCTACTCCAGACCCCTTCCACAACTCTTTCTCTCTCTGATTTATTGATGATATCATTGCTGCTTCCCTGTCTCATCTGGAATTGGAAAAGTTTATCAATTTCGCTTCCAATTTCCACCTTGCACTCACCTTCACCTCGTCCATCTCGGACTTCTCCCAGACATGACATCTCTCTCTGTTTCTGATTCTGGGTATAGACTGGCCACCAATATCCACTCCAAACCCATGATTCCCAGTTTCTTTTTCTTTATTCATTAACGGGATGAGGGCGTTGCTGGCTAGGCAACATTTATTGCTCACCCCTGATTGCCCAGAGGGCAGCTCACAGTAAACCACGTTGCTGTGGGTCTGGAGTCATATGTTAGCCAGACCAGGTGAGGATGTTCGTTTCCTTCCCTAAAGGGCATTAGTAAACCAGATAGGTTTTTCCAACAGTTGACAATGGGTTTGTGATCATTATTAGATTCTTAATTCCAGATATTTGATTTAATTCAAATTCCACTATCTGCCATGGTGGGATTTGAACCCGGGTCCCCAGAACGTTATCTGGGTCTCTAGATTAACAGTCCAGTGATAACACCACTGGGCCATCACCTGTCCCAGTTACCTTGACTATACATTCTCTCACCCTGCTTCCTGTAAATCCTCTATTCCATTCTTCCAGTTTCTCCACCTCTATGAAATCTTTTCTGATGATGCCAACTTCTGAACTGTCCACCTTCTTCCTCAACTGAGGATTCCTACCTCTGTGGTTGGTAAAGCCCTCAGTTGTGTCCGACCCATCTCCCACACTTGAGCCCTCACTCCCTTTCTTCCCTCTCACAGCATCAATAGGGTTTCTTGTCCTGACCTACCATCCCATCCGCATCCACATCCAGAGGATCATTGGCCGCCATTTGTGTCACTCACCTCCTGCAGAATGCCACCACCAGACACCCATTCCCCTCCCGTCCCTTGTCAGCCTTCCACAGGGAGAGTTCCCTCTGGAACATCCTGTCAGAAGAACACAAGAAATAGGAGCAGGAGTTTGCCATCTGGCCCGTTAGACCTGCTCTGCCATTCAATAAGATAATGGCCGATTTTTTTTTTTTATTGTGGACTCTGCTCCAGTCCTCCTTCCTTCCCAATACCACCTCACACCCCCATGTCACCTTCCCCCGCAATCACTGCCCTTTTACTTCCTCCCGCCTTAGTATCCATAGTCCAGGTAAAGCAGCAATTTACCTGGACTTTATTCAATCTAGTCAACTGTATTTGTTGCTCACTATGTGGTCTGCGCCACAATGTTCTACAATGCAAACAGGATGACTACTTTGCAGAACCTATGTTCTGTCTGTAAAAATGACCCTGAACTTCCAGATGCCTACCATGTTCCCTGGCCAACATCTCTGTCTCAGGCTTGCTGCAGTGCTCCAGCAAAGCTCAGCACAAACTGGAAGAACAGCACCTCATTTTCTGCTTGGGCACCCTGCAGCCTCAATCCCCACACACAAGGTCTTCTTCACACATGGGCTGCTCCCTTAAACAATCCATTGTCAGCTACTAATGGTGCCCAGTAGCAGCTCTTGATATCCCCCACGTTCACCTTTTACCCATTCCTTTGTCAGGCCAACTGTGTTTCTCTCTCTCTCTGGGCTCCACCTTTACCCACCGTTTCTTCCTCTCTCCACCAGCCCACCATCAGCATATATACCAACATTTTCCTAGCTGTAATCAGTTCTGAAGAAGGGTCACTAGACCCAAAACGTTAACTCTGCTTTCTCTCTATAAGTGCTACCGGACTTGCTGAGTTTTTACAGCAATTTCTGTTACGGTACAAATGAAGCCTCTGTCAAAGGAACATCTCTGTCATTTCCACTATTGATGCCTGTGCTCCATGATTTGGAACCCCTTTCTTTGAAACCAATTTTAAGCCGTGTATTTGCCCCTCTAGCCTTGTCTACCTTCCATCAATTTGAACATAGAACAGTACAAGCCCTTCACTATGTTGTGCCAAGCTATTATCCTACTAAGATCAAACTACCCTGCATATGCCACATTATACTATCATCCATGTGCCTTTCCGAGAGTCAATTAAAAGTCTCTAAAGTATCTAACTCCACTACCACTGCTGGCAGCACATTCCACACGCCCACCACTCTGTGTAAAGAACCTACCTCTGACATCTCCCCTAACCCTTCGTCCAATCACCTTAAAATTATGCCCCCTCATAATAGTCATTTCCGCCCTGGAAAAAAGTCTCTGGGTATCCACTCTATCTATGCCTCTCATCATCTTGTACACCTCTATCAAGTCACCTCTCATCCTTCTTCGCTGTGATGAAAAAAGCCCTAACTCCCTCAACCTGTCCTCATAAGACCTGCCCTCCTGCTTGAATGTGGCTCAGGCTGTTATCAGTAAATTAATTCATCCGCAAAACCTCTTTCGTTGACTTAACAATGACATTGGTACCTACATGGACCACAGCAACTAGATTCATTCCCTCCCACTCAAGTTGCTCTCAGAAGAGATGCCTTGAACCTCTGCATCAAATAAGTTACACAGCCTTCGGGACTCTGTCTTTGCTGCAGAGAACAGTATCTATTCCAATATCTATGCTATCCCTTCTGTTTCTCTTTTCTTTTGCCTCCCCACTTGAACGTTGCTGTGGACCATGGTGCTGTGGTCAGTTTGATAGTCCTTCCTGCAGTCTGTGCCCTTGGCCGTCTGGGAAACAAGAACCTCACTCCTACTGGACAAAGACACTGGCTGAGATGCCTCCAAAGCTAAATTCTGGATCCCATGCCTGCCTCACTCACCAACACACCCTCCTGTTCCTGACCATGGATCAATTTGATATAGTTAATCTAAGGGATGTGACTGCCTCCTGAAACAGTGTCCAGGGAACTCACCCACCCTGATGTGTCACAGTGTCCGCAACTTAGACTTCAGATCACCAACTCCAAGCCCAGGTTCCTCGAGCAGCCAACCTTTGCTTTAGATATGTTCACCATGAATGACACTGACACTGGTGACCACCAGCTTCCATGTTCTACAACACACCACCTGCCCAGCCATCCTTATTTAATTAAATAATTTGCGTGTGAACTATTTTCAGAGAGGGGTGTTTTTTGCTCTACTGTTAAGCTGTAATAATGTCTCCTGGTTTAAACCACTTGGCCAATCTAAGGAGAAATATCCACCAGTTTTCCCGTGACAGCACACTTCAGCTCTGACATGTTGAATGGCTTTCTGCTGCTGGTTTTTCATCTCCTGTTTCTACAGTTCTCACACAGCTCCACTCTCCGTTTTCTGGGCTTCCCTGTCTGCCACCAGACTTTATCTCCTACCACCATTGCCTTTCTCACACAACACAACTCTTCTGTTTATGAAGCTGCTGTATCTGCTCTCACTTGTTTCAGAAGGACAGACCAGACCACAGATTCACATGTCATCAGAAAGAAAGCACTCCTTCAGTAAGTACTGGAGTGTAAGCCCAGACACCTTGTTTGTGCTGAAGTTCTGGAACAAACCTGGAGTAAATAATGTTTTGACTCAGGGTCTGGAGTGCTACCCATTAAGTCATTGCTGACCTTTAGCCATTTCCTTTGATTTTTTTAACAGGAGAGCCATTTCTCCATCAGTGTCCTGGGCTCCCACATTGTCCAGAAACTTAATCAGAAAAGCAAGATGAATGCTGTGGCTACAGAGTAGGAGACAGGCTGACAAGTAACTCGCTTCTTGACTACTGAAAGTCTTACCACCCAGTAGACAAATCAAGACTGTGGTGGAATAATCTCCATCTGCTAGGATGAGTGCAACTCCAAAAAAGACCAAGAAAGAGCCTTCTCCCCATTTAAGGACAAAGCAGCCCCCTGATTGGTACACGTATCCACCACCTTAAGCATTCACTCGGTCCATCAGCGTCGCACGGTGGCCTGAGAGTGTACCATCTATAAAATGCATTGCAGCAACTTGCCAAAATTTCTTTAACAGCACTTTGCAAACTTGCGACCTCTGGCACCCAGGAGGGCAAGGGCAGCAGTCTCACGGATGCACCATTGACTCTAAGTTCCCAGTCAAGTTGTGCACCATCTTTGACGATTTATTGCATTCCTTCATTTTCTGTATTGGTTCTAGAAGTTAGTACAAAACCAGAGGAACCTACGTACAGGTAATGAATGCTTTCTTTATTACATTCACAAACAAATAGAAAATGACTTTGTTTATTTTATCTGAGGATGTTTTACCCAGCTATTTGGAGAGAAAATGAGCACATTGTACTGAACACTATATTTGTAACACATACTGCAGCCTTATCTCTGCAACCAAGATTTCAAGGTAGCTTAAGTTGCAGGGAGGTATATTTCCTACATTACAACATGAATACACTTCAAAATGTAATTCGTTGGTTGTAAAGCATTTTGAGACATGAGGTGGTTGTGAAAAGTGCTGTACAAATGCAAGTCTTTTTTTTCTACCACAGCTGGCTGTAAGTGGAATATCAGAATGGATTCACTGAACAGAAGTGCTAATATTTTGTACTAATTAGCCTTTCCTGTCAGTTTATTAATTGTATGGTTATGAAAGAATTATCAACCTTACTGTTTCCCATGTCGGACTCTGGTCTCCCCTCCAGTTTGGCTTGCAAACATGGTTGTTGGTACAAAACCCACTGAGGAAGAATGAAAGCTTAACTTAATCTTAAACATTGTGGAACTGCTTCTCTGAGGCTCCCTGTACCCACTGGTACTGAGATACTCCTGTTACCACTTGCCCAATATTGTTTCCAGGATGCAGAGTTCTACCTACAGACAAAGATAGTAGATAGCTAATGGAAGTTAAGACTCCTTTTAAGCTTGGTTTCAGACATCCACAAGTGCATCTGGCATCTAAATGGGTGTAACAATAATGTACATGGTCTGACATTTACAGTTATCCCAGGATTTGGCCTCTGAATTATGACATTTTCCAAGACCCAAATCTGAGGCAGTACCAACCTGAAGTTCAGTGCTGCCCATGACACTTGGAAATTAGCAATAACCTGAAGCTTTCCTGGACCTTTGCGTGATTTCTTTAGTAAGTTAAGACTTCATCTGACTTTTCCAAAAGGTTATGTGCCTGTCAAGTGAGTCAGTGATTTACTTGGTTGCACCATTACCTGGATGGGTAAGGGTTGGTTGGCTCGATGGCCTTAGCAGCCGCCTTTTCCTTGGATTTATTGTTGAATATGTGTGAACTGACCTGACTGAAGTCCATGAACTGTGTCCTCAGGACAGTGTCAGGATTTAGGGCCAATAATTGAAACTGAATGATATTTCTACACTTTTCCACAAAATGTTACTACAAGCAGCAAGGTTCATTTTTGAATTTCTAAATCTTAAAGATGCAACTCCTGCTGTTGCCTTTTATTATCACAGAGGCAATTGAAGTATACAGAGTTGATGCTGAGTCATTTTTATTTGACATATAATGGTTCGGACATTCCTCATGTTGATAGGTCATTCTGGGATTGATTGCTACATGCTTGTAATGTAGGCTGCAATAAATCCTGTGCTTTCTCTCAGCAGCCTAGAACCTTTGTGCCCATTAGGCAAACATGTTAAGTGGAGTGTCTACCATATTCTACCGATCAGACACATTGCACAGTATCTGGAAGTGTTACAGGAATGGACTAAATCCATACATCCAGTGAAATTTCAACTGCCAGTTCATTGGCTGAAAAGACTAGTTCTGGACCCTGAAACTTTTATCCAATAGCAGAATCAGATCTGAATTCCACTCTGTGAAGGTCACTGACTTCTCTGATTAATATACTTAATCGTCAAGATATTAACTACTTACAGGGATATAGTTTCACTGGCAACAGCATTGTGATGCTGCAGAGGCCACTCCATTTTAAAAAGAGAATTTAATTCCCAGCAACTGACTGAAAGGATCACATAACAATGTCAAGCTTTACGACTTTTACTATAACAGACAATCTTAAGGCAACACTAACTAATCTAACTAATCACTGTTTAGTGGGAACCTTACACTTTAAGGACAGAAAAATATCCCCATATCCCTTAAGTGGTCACAATTCGTCTGGAACGAGTTCAAAGCTATTCCAAATGCCTGATAGTCTGCTTCCCTTTTCCTTTCTCACTTGGGTAACATATCACCCTAGGACTGGCTTTCACTCTGAGCATTACACTGAAGTTTTTATCTCTCTAGTCCAAGCCAGACATATCTTCCAGCCTCCTGTAAATCCCCATTAACTCCATCTCTTCAGTCGGAACAAAAGCTCCCACCATGTTTTATCTGGTGAATAATGAGGTCAATATTTTAATTTTGTTTGATCTCGCTCTCGCTCTCGCTCTCGCTCTCCCTGTCTGATACCCTCAAAATCACTTGGGTCTGTGAGTTTATTAAAGTTTTGAGTTGCATTTCAAATGTAACTGTGAGGCCTAAATTAGTTGCAATTATAGACAGAGTTTAGAGAATGTTTCAATGTTTGTTAGTCCAGATTAATTACAAAGCCCGTTCAGAATTTATTGTCTATCATGACAGAAACAAAATAAATAGTACTTAATAAAAGCAATGGTTGTCGGTCAAACTATTTCAGTCACCAGCTCGCTATTTCTGGGTGACCTAAGCACACATCTCTGGTTGTCTTCAATTGACTGAAATTCATCTTTTCTTCAGTCTTCATTCCTGTGCACCAATCTACTAAAGATCCCTAATAATTGACCCCAGCTAGCTGCTATACCCTATCTATATCTGAAGATATCCTGAATTGTAGTCAGCTTTCCAATCCACACTCAGATTGGCCAAATAGTGTGTTCTGAGGAAGGGTCACTGGACCCGAAACGTTAACTCTTTTCTCCTTCACAGATGCTGCCAGACCTGCCGAGCTTTTCCAGCAACTTTTGTTTTTGTTCCCAATTCCTGATTGGTTTCTTTAAAAGTGATGGTCATCTTAGTGATATCACTTCGTACTATTTCCTGATTTATTCCTTGGAATGTCATCACATCCTTTGAAGACAGCTTGCCCCTCTTGGCTTACTAACTTCATGGATATCTGTCAAAATAATGTGGTATCAGTTATGTAATTTGTGCGTGCTTAGAGAATGCACTGTCACCACTGAGTGATATTCTTCATATTCAAACAACTTAAAACATATGGGTCTTTGGTTAAGTGCCTGTTACCTCAAAGCATTTTCATAGTAGTTCCCCTAAGTTTACGAGCTTGAGTCATTAAAAACAGCTATAAAACACAAAACCATGACCTTACTTTTGACCTGGACTTTTATGGCTATTTTTCCTTATTGAAAATGTTTCACAGCTAATCATAATTAAACAGCATACAATTTATTTCCTCAACCTGTGTTATCTTTGAAAGCCATGATACTACAATGGCTTGCTATCACATCTGTTGGGTATTAAAATTGCTCTCAATAGGAACATCCTATAATTGGCAGTTACTTTCTCTTGCTAAATAGGAGGCTGATATGTAGAAGATAAGATTTTAAATAAATGTTGAAGAAATTTGGGACCGTCTACTTTTTTTTAAAGAAAGCAGCTGAAGGGAAGGAGAATCTTCGAGATGTGCAATATTTTAAACAGAACGAAAACACAGAATACATTGTAACTAACGTCTGTAGTCCAGATGCTTGAACCAAGGTATTTCTGGATTTTGGAATTTTTTGGATTGTAGAATAACTTTGTGGTTAGGCACTCTAAATGTGCAAATAAGATTTACATATGTACCTTAAATTGTTGTTTTGTGTTTACTTGTACATGTTTACCAATCCCATACCAGGACTGGTAAATGGATGATTTATCTGTTTATTTGAAGATCTGACACAGATTGCTCAGCAGACAAATTTGTTACAGAGGTTCATCTACACTCACTCACACATTATATATTGCAAGCTTATGTTATAGCATTGGCTGCAGTCACTTGTTCTACATTATGGTTACCTACTCACCAGTATGTCCCTCCCTAATGTGGCACCACAACACCTTAGACATAACACAGTGACAGACATTATAAAGTAGCAGCGAAAGTCGTTTGATTTATTCTTATACTGTATTTCCGTGTTCCCACACTACTGTACTGTTCTAAGATATGCTGATTTTGTCAAGGGAAGATAATTCCAAGCAATCAAGGATTAGCATTACCAATGTGCATAGGCTGTAGAAAATAGGGTGACAATTTGCTAAACATTTAATTTAAAAAAAACTTTATTTCCCACAAATGTTTGGCAATGTACTACTTAGGTGAAAATGTTTGGTTTCTAATTTTAATTGCTACTTAATTAGCTGACTAATTTTATCATTGCCCATCTTCTCTCTTCTCTCTCTGCAGCCTTCCTTTTGAAATAGTAAAAGGCTGTTCCTCTTATCTTCATAGAAGTGAGAACGTTAGAATAACTGTAAAGGGCATAACATTCATTATTTCATGATTTATTGAAACATACAAGATTCTTGAGGAACTGCATCGGGTAGATGTGGAAAGGATGTGTCCCCTTGTGGGAGAGTCCAGGTTTAGAGGACATAATCTCAGAATAAGGCATCACCTATTTAAGATAGAGATGAAGTGGAATTTCTTCATTTGAGGGTAGTGAATTGGTAAGATTCTTTACCATGGGAGACTGTAGAGATTGGGTCAGTTAATATATTCGTGGGTGAGGTAGCTAGATTTTTAATCAGTAAGGGAATCAAGGGTTTTGACAAAGGCGGGAAAGTGGAGTTGAGGATGATCAGATCAGTCATGATTGCATTGAATGACAGAACTGACCAGATGGGCTGAATGGCTTATTCTGGACTTACATCTTCTGGTCACAAACGGCAAGTCTATGAGTTGCATGAACCTGCTGAAAAACCTTCCTGATACCTGGTGTTTCTGGATTTCAGAATTTCAGACTGGAGAGGTTACAGCAGTGTGGATGCTGAAAATCTGAAAGAAAAGCAAGAAATGCTGGAAGTATGCAGTAGTTCTGCCAGCCTCTGTGGAGAGAATAAAGATTTTAGATTGATAATCCTCAGAACCATTCTGAAAAAAACTCAGCGATCTGAAAGCTTCGTTCTTCTCTTTCCCCTCAGATTTTGCCTAATATGCTGAGTAAATAAATAGAGGCTTACATTTATTTAGGACCATTCATAACAATTAGATGCCCCAACTTGCTTTATAGGCAATGAAATATTTCTTGAAGCATAATGACACAATTATAATGTAGAAAACGTGGCAGTCAATCATCCACAAACCGCAATGGATTGCTGCAATGATGTATCAGTGATGTTGAGTGAGGGATAACTATTGGGTCAGGATATTTCACAAATTACATACATGCTCTTCTTTGAAATACAGATGTGAGATCTTTTACATCCACCCAAGAGGCAAATAAACCTTGGTTTAATTTATCATTTGAAAGACGATGCATCTAAAATGAGAGCACTCTCTACTGTATTGTTATGATCAAATCCTGGATGAGTAACCTGAACCCATAACTTTGACTCAGAGCTGAATGTGCTGGTAACTAATTCAATCCAGTTGCATTTTGTTGATGAAATAACGGAGAGGGTTTATGAGGGTAATTTTACAGATGTTGTCCATTTGGATTTTAAGACTTTGTTTGCCAAATTCTACGCACAAGGCCAGTTAACAAATTTGAAACTCATTAATTAGGACCATTACCCTGGCCAGCATTATCATGTAACATGTTATAAGGAAGAAATAGATCCATTCCATACTGTAGGAAGAGTGAAATTCACTTGTCAAAATGATCAATGACTGAGTCTAAGAATGAATTTTCCCATTTTTTAGGATTGTGTTATTTTTGGAAACTTTAGTTGTCCCATCAGGGTTCAGAGCGATATTTCTCACTCTATTCTCCACTTCTTACCTCATTCATTGTGAACCATACTCTTTGGCATCATTGTCATATAATCATGTAGGAAAGGCAAACTTTGCATCACTGCTGTGACCTTCCAGTGTGCAAGCGACACACGGTCTCATGCACTCACTCTCTCTCTCTCTCTCTTTCCCCCCCGCTGCCACATACATGCGCTCGCGCACACACCTTCTGTCTGTGTCTCTCTCTCTCTTGCATGCACACACACACACACCCAAAACTGTGGGGTGAACGTGCATTTGCAGATTTGTAATTACAGAAACATTCTATTTTGTTCAAATGCACACAATTTGTAGATAGCTGATGTGGTATTTTATAAATTCCTATTTTGGAAATAAAACTAGTCTGAATCCAAGTTATTACACAGCCAGATTCTACACAAGGCGTCACACCTAAATTGCATTGTCTGACCTGTGATGTACTGAGGGAACTATTAAAACCTTTAGTTATCTCGGGCAATGACTTGAAAGAAATTCTGGAATTTGCATGTTAATCTTTTCTAACTGATTTAAAGATTTAAGAGCCATCTTAGATTTGTTCAACATTGCATCAGTTCTATGACCCTTTGAATTTTTGCTTAAATTCTGTGTCCGATGCCACCTCTCCCACTGACACCTGAAGAAGGAGCGACACTCCAAAAGCTTGTGTCTTCAAATAAACCTGTTGGACTTTCACCTGGTGTCATGTGGTTTTTGACCTTGTCCACTCCAGTCCAACACCAGCACCTCCACATCATTTGCCCTTGACCTTCTTAATTTTCCTGATGCAGGTTTAACTTCAAGGATTTATAACAAGATGTTGCAGTTTACGTAAATGGAGGCAGCTGCTTTGGCAAATGGTATATGTAAAAGATGATGTGATTTGAAAGAAAAGTCAGGATCGAAAGAACAAAAGGACAATGACAGTTTGAATATTAAAGGAGTTTTTTTATTCAGACTTCAAACTGCATTTTTAACATTAAAGAATATTGGAGTTTAAATATTTCAAACATTACAATTCAGAAATTTCTTGCCAGGCCAAAAGAATGAGCAATAATATTCAAGTTTATTGATGTATTTAAAATAGTTTCAAGGGCAATTAGTTCAGTAAGCGACAGTGTGATGCACAATAACACCAACAGCAACCAGCTGAAGCAGATTTGGGGGGAATGGGGGTGGGGTGGTAGTAGGAACTGCAGATGCTGGAGAATCTGAGGTAACAAGGTGTAGAGCTGGATGAACACAGCAGGCCAAGCAGCATCAGACGAGCAGGAAGGCTGACGTTTCGGGCCTAGACCCTTCTTCAGAAGGGT
>NC_063342.1:42236291-42280485 GCF_021869965.1 Rhincodon typus | reverse complement strand
GAGATGATGATAGTAAATTTTTTTAATTTGATTTGTTTGGCTTCTACCTTACACTTGTCTCACGTTGCTGTCCTCTGGCCGCCTTCTTTCCTCTGGTGTCTCTTTTGTCATACTTGAGTCTTCCCCTACGACTGTCGACCCTTTCTCTATCTGCCTAAATCTCCAAGTCCAGTCTAAGCCTTATACCACCCATCTTTCAATTCACCTGTTTCTTTCTCCCTCCCCAACCAGTTAATGATCCCACCTTAAGTATGCAGCTCCCACTCTTCCTTGACCCCCATCCAACCCTATCTCTGTTATTATCCCCTCAGCACCCAAGCTTTCACCTTCCAGGAGCGGGATCCTGACCACCACATCCTTTAGATTTCATCGCCTACCCTTCCTTTTTTCCTACCTCACTTTTGATCTGATAATTTTGCCTTGGACCCCCTTTTTAAGTTGAGCTCCCCATTGCCTGCCCTGCTCAGATGTATGCCCACATCTTTTGAACAACCTTGTTAACCTGGTCAGAGTTCAGCCCTTATACTGCAAGTGTTTGTACAAAGAAATAGTTTGGTTATGAAGCAGCCAAGCTTGTAGTCACCAGGGCTTGGAGGAAGAAGACAGCCCCACAAGCTATACACGTCACGTATATCTAGTCTGGTTTGTGAACAGACATTTCTTGTTTTTTTTTTTTGCTTAACAAGATTGCAACCTTGAACTTAATTCCAGCAGCGAGGTGGCAGTGAGTATTCATAACATGCTAATGAATGCAAAAGGAGGTTAGGAAAGCTGACCTGCCTGAAAGGTTCTGAGAACTTAACACCAAAACCTTAATCCGTCATCAGGAAACAGTATTTTTGACTCCAGCCCTATTAAAACCTCTGGGGAGGCCTGCAAGATTCCATCCCTCATTTTATGTGAACATCAGAGTCAGCCACGCGCACCAGACGGGACATAATTAATGACTTTCTTGCCTGTAAGGCACTAGTGAAGCAGTTGGGTTTATATGGTTATACTTTGTGCTACAAATTGTTAGGTTTAGGTGAATTCAATTTAATAGCTTGTTATTGTGAGATCTCCTCCAATCCAATAACCAAAACAGTTATAAAAAATGTGACAATAGAAATAAGACACTATCATACAAAAAAATTAACAACAAAGCTAATGAATTTTCTAGTTGCTATTCATAGGTTGTTAAAGTAATGGAAATGCAAGTCAGTCGACAAGGGAATTGTATATTTGGAGTTTTGTTAAGGAAGAAATCATATGAAGTAGTGGGAGATCTTTCTGAACATATGTGGATGGAATTGATTTGAGGTTCCATTAAAGTTACTGTTTAGTATGGCACAGGTTACATGCACACAGGGAGTTTGGACAGTGTGTGAGGGGGCTCAGTCAGTGAGGCAGACAGTACTAGTATTGTGGAACAGGTGACAGAGGAACACCTAGCCTGAGGGAAAACTTGCAGCCACCAACAGCTGCAAGACAATGAGATGTCAGCCTCACAAGACCTACCTTTTAAAGAATGAACCCTATCTCTGCACCAACATTTGCACGGCATTAGAAAGCAGCTGGCAATGTATAATAGCTAGTGTGGAAGAAACCACTTGATATATCTGTACAGTACTAAATGAATGGTATTCTTAATTGCTGTCTACAAAGTTCCATTATGAAGGGTTTTAAAGCATTAATTAAATCCTTGGTGTGCTGTGCAACAATAGAGGGAAGGCTACAACACCATTCAGACGTCACACCAGGCTCCCCCAGTCACGTTCTAATGACTAGTTGTGACAACGTGTGAGCAGATCAAGCTGAGCACTGTTTAATTTATGAGCAAACAGAAGAAAACAGTGTCGAATGCCAGCAAGCCTACACCGAAAGCCAGCTTCCAATCACTGTACTTACATAGGCACTCGAGGATTGAAAAGGAGCACCAGATTCTAAACCCCGTATCTTTTCGCTAACATTATGGAGATACAATGAATTGAAGGAAATACTCGCTACGTATTACTACTCTTAAGGAATTACATTTGGTTGCATTTCATTTCAGAAACATCATGACAGTTTCTTTGGATGGTTTAATCATACACACAGGAGACCTCTCTGCCCATCATACCTCTGCCAATTCCTTAAAGAATCAATTATTCCCACCCCCTTGACCTTTATCTTTATCTTTGCTCCCAAATCTCTGTCTCGTATCCAATGTACCAATCCTGTATCTCCAATCTTATATCTCCAATCTTATAACCCCGATCCAATAACAATTTTAAAACATAAGATTTTAGTAAATAAAATAAATGAAACCCATGATAAATCATCAAGTATGAACCCAATACTGGGGAAATGCTTTTGGATGGAATGGGCATTTATATAAGATTCCAGATGGAAGTTGTTTTTTTTAATTTTTTGCACTCTTGGGCACTGGGTATTGTTGGCTGGGCCAGCATTTCTTGTCTGTCCCTAGTTACCCTTGAAAAGGTAGTGTTGAGCTGCCTCCTTAAACAGCTGTAGTCCATCTGCTGTAGGTAGGCCTACAATGCCCCTAGGGAGGAAATTCAAGGGTTTTCACCCAGTGTCAGTGAAGGAACGGCAATATATTTCCAAGTCAGGATAGTGAGCGGCTTGAAGGGGAACTTATAGGTAGTGGTGTTCCTATGTATCTGCTGCCCTTGTCCTTCTAGATGATGGTGGTGTGGGCTTGGAAGGTGCTGTCTAAGGGTCTTCAGTGATTTCCTACAGTATATCTTGTAGACGGTACTCACTGCTGCTACTGAGCATCAGTGGTGGAGGGATTCACTGTTTGTAGATGTGATGCCAGTTAAATGTGTTGCTTTTTCCTGGATGGTGTCAAGCTTCTTGAATGTTGTTGCAGCTGCACTCATGCAGGCAAGTGAGAATTCTATAACACTCCTCACTTGAGCCTAGTAGATGGTGTACCAACTTTGGGAGTTAGGAGGTGCATTACTCATTGAGGGGTTCCTAGAATCTGACCTGTTTTTGTAGCCATTGTACTTGTATGCTAAGTCCAGTTCAGTTTCTGGTTCATGGTAATCCTCAGTATGTTAGTAGTGAATGATTCAATGATAGAGATGCCATGGAATGTCAATTTGCAATGGTTAGATTGTCTGTTATTAGAAGTGGTCGTAGCCTGGCATTTATGTGGTGTGACTGTTACTTGTCACTGGTCAGCCCGAGCCTTGATATTGTCCACATCTTGCTGGATTTGGACATGGAGTTCTTCAGTATCTGAGGAGGTTGCTGCCTGGATTAGCCTATATTAGGCTAGAGATTCATACTTAAAAATTACACACAGACTGTGAAAGTATATTTGGTATATCCTGTTGTCATATAAGGCCTTTGAAGAATGCAAACTTTTTTTCTTTTGTAGAAGTGATTCATCAGGAATCTCATCTCATTCATTTTCATCTTCTTATTGTTTCCTGGGTATGGATGAGTGCCTTCCTTTTCCACCTGCTTTCTTTTTCTACTTCGGGCGAAGTTACGCTGTATGAAACACTGAGTATTTCTCTGTCAATGGTGCCATAGATATGCATACTGCCATTGTGTTTTTACTTGCAGTGTATTCGCGTTCTGTCAATTGTGGAGGACTAATAATAAACCTTTTTCTCTGTGTGATTTGTTAGTCATTTTCTTGCTACGTCTGCACACCGCATGTTGACTGATGTTGTTAATGTTTCCCTTGGCAGCTCAGAATTAATCAAGGATTTAAATGTTTAATGCAGTGCTGATGTTTACAACCAATTGCAGTGTTGCTTCTATGTGGAAGACTGGAGGTCAGTTTCCAAGAAATTGCATAACCAGACCACTGATTCCTGAATAACTGTGGATAGCAAGGACAGAATTCTCAGAATTACAAGGTAGAAATTCCTGTGACATTTAAATACAGAACCATGGCCAAAAACAAGTGCATACAGTCCATCTCCGATGTAATGTAACCTAACTGGCATTTGCTTTTCTGTTTATCAAATTAGCACTGAAGTGATTAGGTGCTCATTGAAATGCCCACTTTTGGTTTTATTATTCATCCATAAGATGTAAATATCGCTGGTATTGCCCATCCCTAACTGCTCTTGAGAATGGGATGATGAGCCATGTTCTTGAAGTGCTGCAGTCCTCGGGGTGTAAGTACTCCCACAAGGTCTTCAGGATTTTGATCCAGCGACACTGTCGGAACGGCAATACATTTCCAAGTTAGAATATGTGCCTCGGACAGGAGCTTGCAACTGGGGGTGTTTGCATGCATTTGCTGGCTTTGTCGGCTTTGTCCTTCTAAATGGTAGAGGTTATGGGTTTGGAATGTAGTACTGGCGGAGACTTGATGATTTTAATGCAGTACGTCTTGTAGATGGTACACACTGATATCACTGTGTATTGGTGGTAAAGGGAATAAATATTGAGGGTGCTAGATAGCGTGCCTCTTAAGCAGGCTGCTTTGTCCTGGATGGTGTCAATCTTTTTCAGTATTTGTAGAATATCCACATTGTGGATACAGGCCCTTCAGCCCAACAAGTCCACACTGACCATCCAAAGAGCATCCACCCAGACCCATTCCCCTACCCTATCCCTGTAACCCTGCATTTCCCATGGCTAATGCACCTAACCTATACATCCCTGAACTCTATGGGCAATTTAACATGGCCAGTCCACCTAACTTACACATCTTTGGACTGTGAGAGCACACAGCGGAAACCCACACAGACACTGGGAGATCGGGGAATAATGTTGGAGCTGCACTCATCCAGGCAAGTGGATGAGAGTACTCCTCACATTTCTGACCCATGCCTTGTAGATGGTGGAGGTGAGTTACTCGCTGCAGAATTCCCAGCCTCTGAACTGCCACAGGATTTAAATGGCTGGTCCACACGATGCAAACTAAGAGTAAAGCAAAAATGACAGCCAAAGCTTTTAGCCCATTACTTACAGAAGTAACTTGGCACCCAAAAATGGCAGAAAAAGACAACGTCATAAACAAGTCAAAATCACCTATGTCCGTTTCAGTGTAAAATTGCTGATAGTGATGAGTTGGCCTTTTTGCTAAGCACATTTTATATGGACAAGAGTAATGCGAAATGCATAATTTTCAAACCATGAGAAATAGTGTCGTGAAAAACCTATGAAAATCTTACTTTTGAATTATCAAAAATTGTTTTTTTTTTTGCGAAAGCTTCAAATCAGCCACCATGCAGTCTCTCTGCACTAGGTGACCACAGAACTATTCATGTAATATATTGGTGGAGGCAAAACTCCTCTTCCCTTGCATTGCTTGCTCCATGACTGTTCTTTATTTATTTTGATTAGAAAAACAGCTGATCATGTCTTAATCCAGGGAGATCTTTAAGATCAAATTTGGCTACAATTTCTTTCTTGGATTTTATGCTAATAATTGATCTTTTTATTATTTAATGTTTCCAGGGATGTAAAGGTTATGAGAAATAAATGAGTCAATATTATTCTGTAAATTTAGTGTTTTAATGAATAATTAAATGTCAGTTGCAGTTTTTTAAAATCAAAATACAAGCATTCCAGAAAGAAATGTTTTGAAAAATTAAATTTAAAATCAAGCTGAACCTGTCTAAAAGTTTACTTTTTGCAAGTGGTGCTCACACCGGGTAACTTCTTGCGAGCTCCCTGCAGCAGATCTTATTCTAACATTTCTTATACCCATTCCACACTTTTAAACCTAAATTCCAAATCTGTAAAAATTACTCTTAATATTCAAATGATGTTGATCTTGTTAATACTGATCTTATTTTGCAATCCTCCTGTGTAGTGTAACCTGAATGCCTCACTCTAAGCACCCTTTGATCTGTATATCCTTGCTTACTATGATCTGCTTGTACTGCTTGCAACAAAACCTTTTCACTGTACTTAGGTACACGTGACTACAACAAATCAAATCCAATAGATCAAACCAAAGTAATGTGTTTAGAGGTTAATTATGTGTAGTATTTAGATTACATTCTCATTAATATTTTAAAATCCTTCCCTAGTCGTCTTCATTTTTACCAATAACTCAAGAATCACGCAGCCTTAAGGTACAATTGAAAAGACATCATTTTACTGGCAAATAAGCATAAGAAACATGACAATTGTCTGCAGTGAAACCATGTCAATGGTATGAGCGGTTATTGTAATTATCACCAGCTTCCACTTTGACAGCACACCGTATTCACAGCCTGAGGTGCTTTAGTCTGGTCGAGGAATTTTCAGAACGCTCTGCTGTTGTGGGTAAATCACCACAAGTTACCGTTAATTCAGCTACTTATTCAAAAATCTCACAGACAATCCAGTACTGAAACAACAATTTGAATTTTATTGCACATAGCACCCAAAATAAGACCCCTCATGTAAGCAAGTTAAGCCTCACAACTCAACCTGGCTATTAGCTGATTAATGGTGAAATTTAGCTACGATTCCAACCAACAGCAGCTTGTCTCTGATGTCCAGGGTTTGATCCTTGTACAGTGTGGTTCTTTGAAGTTCTGCTTTGAAGTGTTCTGGTGTTGGATTCTTATACAGTTTCTCATCCTTCAGGTCTATATTGTGACATTGTTAATGGTCTTTTAGATGTTTTCATCTAAAATATTGATTATTCCTCTGGAAAAATTCAGTATACAGCTTGTGTTCTTATCAGGAGTAGGTTCTTTGTTCCTTTTGTACATTTGGCATCGACTGTTTGAAGACACAGCTTCCTGGCAAGTAACTCCTTACGTTCCTCTGCAGGGCAATCATTTGTGGCATAAAACAGCCAGTTATCAAGCAGATGTTAAAACCGTTTTGTTCATGTAGTATTGACTCCTTCTCCCAGACATAGCTGATTGCCTTCAACTTCCATATATGTTTGTCTTTGTCCCTTTAGTAATTTATTCCAGGCAGAGTTATTGCTGTTTCTTTCAATCTGTGAACAGTTATTAAAGTTCTGAAGTTTTTAATATCTCAATGCCAATTATGGTTATTGTCCAATGTGGTCAGTGGTGTCTCTGCATATCTTCACGTGGGGAATTGTGGGGAAGTGATGGAAGGATTTGTAGCCTATTGAACAGCGTCATGAACACTGTGTTTTAACGGCCAACAAGTCCTGGTGTGGGACTTGAACCTGGAGTTTGTGTCCCAGAGGTATGAATGGTGCTACTGCATCATAAAATTCCCACAGTGGTGCGTTTACAGGCTGTTATTGAGAGGAGATCTAATTGAGGTATATAATATCCCAAGCGCACTGACAAAATAGATCTAGGAAGGCTATTTCCTCATGTGAAACAATCTAGAACAAGAGGTCATAGTTTCAGGATAAGGGGTACTAAATTTGAATCCGATGAGAAATCATTTCTCGCAAATGGTTGTGAACCTGTGAAGTACACTACCCCAGAGTGGATTGGATGCTGGGACACAGAATAAGTTTAAGAAGAAGATAGACATATTTTTAATTGGTCGTGAGTTGAAGGGAATTGTGTAGTTGAGGCCAAGATGAGATAAGCCATGATCTCATTGAATAATGGAGCAGGCTTGAAGGGCCGAATTGGACAGTCTTGCTCCTAATTTTTATGTTCTCACCCACTGTTGCTGGCATTTTACATCAATAGTACCAGGCAAGGAGACGACCACCTGGATCCAAGATGCCTCTCAGCCTTTCTCCAATTCAGGCACTCTTTGGCCTCTGGTGGGGCTCCCTCACAACAAATGAAGCTACCTGCCCTCACCAACCCCCCTCACTGGGGTCTTCCTGACTAACTGCAGGGCCCCAAGACCCCACTTACCAACTTCTATCTTCCAATTTCCAACTTACCCAGGGTGGCATGGTGGCTCCGTGGTTAGCACTGCTGCCTCACAGTGCCAGGGACCCAGATTTGATTCAACTCTCGGGAGAGTGTCTACGTGCAGTTTGCATATTCTCCCTGTGTCAGAGTGGGTTTCTGCCAGGTGCTCTGGTTTCCTCCCACAGTCCAAAGATGTGCAGGGTAGGTGGATTGGCCATGCTAAATTGCCCATAGTGGTTAGGGATGTGTATGTTAGCTGTATTAGCCATGGGAAAATGCAGGGTTACAGGGGAAGATAAGGCGATGGCTCTGGTCGGGATGCTCTTGGGAGGGTTGTTGTGGATTTGTTGGACCAAATGGCCTGTTTCCACACTGTAGGGATTCTACATAGTAGATTCTGAGAATGCCACTGCCACTGTCCATTGCATGCTATTCTTCTAGGTGCGGTCCCGGCTTTGGTCACTTCTCCTGATGGTACAGCTGAGCTGCCAGAGGTGTGATTTGCTGGCAACCTCCCTGGTTGCAACTGACAAGATGCATCTCTGTGTTGCCACCATCCTCCCACCTTTTGGGCTTGTTGACTGGACTCCATCATGATGGCTAAATTCAGCCCATTAACTCAGTCTTGAGAGCTATAACAGTCAAAATTTCTTTCTTCTTAGTTCATATCAAATTTTTTAATACCCTCTCCTATGTCAGCGGCAGCTGAGCCACTGTCCAATCTCTGATTAAGGTGAGAAGTTGAAACCAGAAATTTCCTTTCCTTTAGAAATAATATGTATATCTTTATACCTCTTATCCATATGTACCTCCAGTTTGTGGCTTTTCATCAGCATAAAAATTATTTCCATTTCTGATAACTACTTGACCTTGGCTGTCTGCTGTTGCTCCCGAGGTTTTCAGATATTCAAAGCATTTGAAATATTACAAGGGCACTTAGTATACTATCTTGTCTAATCCCACGCATTCAGTTTCTTATCCATCTCCCACGCGGGGCTATCTGCTGAAAACAGACAGAATAGTCCAGACACCGATTAGCTATTTCAAAATGTTGTGGCTTAACATTATGCTATCATGTTTCTTAGTTGAAAAATATCTTTTCCCATAAGTACAACGTACTCAGTAACCTTGTTCACTTACAAAACAAAGTACAGCATAATAAACTAATAAATTCCATTACCATCAAACGTACGGCTAAATCTCTACTACTATCACAATTAACTCTATTCATCCTAATCTATTGCATTCTCTCAAAGTTGTTATCCAATATTGCAAAAAGTCATTTGTAGTATTCTAAATTTTCTTTGTTCATGTATATCCCTGCATGTTGTTACTTTTCCATCACGGTAAAAGAGAAAAAAGTTTAAAAAAATTAAAAGTCTATTCTACAGTATCAACTGCTAGTTATTATTGTGAAGTTATCTCCAATTTCAGATTTGTTTTTTTCTAGGATCTGTGAGAACAGATCAGTTTAAAATTGGTTTAAGGTTAGGAATTACATACTTTTGAAAAGTTAGATGTGTTGAAGCATTTATGAGGTGTGAAGTAATTACAAACAAGCTCCATTAGATGGTGCCAAAGTATAGAAAATTCACTAGGCTAGCCAGTGGCTCCCTCTAAATGTTCAATTAATGATCACACTAATATTGTTTGAAATAGCAGCAGATTGTACAAAACCAAAAAGTTTGTTTTGTTTTCATCAATGAAACAGGATTGATGTATTTAGTCATATGCCACGTTTTTAACGACAACAGAAACAGCTGGAGAAACTCAGCAGGTCTGGCAGCAACTACGGAGAGAAAGCCGAATTAATATTTCAAGCCCAGAGACCCTTCAGTGTTCTGCACCTGAAAAGTTGGCTCTGTTTTCTCTCCACAAATGCTGCCAGACCTGTTTCTGTGCCAGCATCTACAGTTCTTTGGTTTTTGTCTGGTGCATCTCGGGCTTGTTCTTTCAATACAATATAAAATGCAGCATAAGAAAGCCATGTTTAGTAGATGCCAACAGCACTGGCAGGAATTGGATCTCTTTAGTAGAGGGACAATTTAAATTTTGCAAGAGTCAATCTTATAGACCATGCTAGGGAGTTCCACTGCTACACACTGTTGAGATGCTCAGATCTTGTTGTTGTCCGATACAATGAGTGTTCAGGAGAAAAGACCAATTAAAAAAACTAGCTGCTAGCGCCATTCCACCAGACCATGTCCTTTTAAAGTGACATCCAATAGAGAACAAACTATAAGATGTATTGTGTTCTTCCCTTACTTTTCAATACTGATCTAAAATGAACCGTGAAACGCTTTATCGTCAATTTCCAATTCAGAGTTTGTAAGATTGAAACATTGGAAGTGTCATTTCATGCTTAGACACTGATGTTACAACAACATATTCATATGTTCCACCTTGTGCAGTACGGGAAAAAATTTACACCAGAAATTTGTTGTCCCTAAACACTCAAAAGTAATTTCGTTTATTTAAGTCACACATTCCTGGGCAACTGCCAGGGTTGTACCAAACAAGCAGTATTGTTAGGATCTCATTTACAAAAGCATTGCAATATTTTCTTTAAAAGTATGCAGATAAGTTATGTTAAAATTCTTCATCTTAGCATCGATAGATAGAATAATTGATTACTCTGAAACAATGCAATGCTTTCATAAAGAAATGTTTAATCAAAGCTGCATTGTCAGAGTTTGGGTGAGGAGTGCCAGACAATTGCTTTTTCACTTTGAGTTACACGCAGAACCAGTATCTCTGTGGTACTGGTCAGGCATTTATATTAGACAATCAGATCTTTGAAGCAATCAGTGCTTACCAGTCAGTGCCCATTACTCCTTGGTTTGTTATTGGAAGAATGTAAAACAATTATTGCAATTTGGAATATTTGGGGTTCAATCCTTGTTTATTGTTGAGATAACTACTGTCCATCAGGGTAGTGGCCACACTTCCACTTTTTAACATAACCGTGGTTTCACTTTCATTTTAAAACTTTTTGGATGTGGACATTATTGGCTGGATCTTATTGCCCATCTCTAATTGTCCAGAGGACAGTTGAGAGTAAGTCATACTGGTGTATGTCTGGAGTTACATTAGACCAGACCAGGTAAGGATGGCAAATTTGCTTTTCCAATGGATATTAGTGAACCAGACTGGTATTTATGATAGTGGTTATGTGTTGCCATTAGACAGTGAGATTTGAACTCAGCCCTGAGAAAGTTAGTTTGTGGGTTCTGGATTGCTAGTCCAGTGACATTGTCATGATGCCATCGCCTCCGCTGTCATAAACATTGTTCAGCCTGTACTTAATAAGAGAGCATGGAATGACAGCAACCTGACTGAAAACACCAAACTGCAAGTCTACCAAACCTGCATCCTCAGCGCACTCCTCTCCAATAGTGGAACCTGGGTAATACATGCTAGGCAGGAGAAAAGGCTGAATGGTTTCCATAAACACAGTGTCAGACATATCCTCAGCTTTTCTTGGCACGGCATGTCACCAGTTTGGAGGTCCTGAAATGAGCTGATTCCTGCACCATACATACCTTGCTAAGGCAATGACATCTGCACTAACTCAGTCACATTCTTTGGATGGATAACGGCCATATACTCAAAGACCTTTTGTACAGTGAACTGACCACTGGGTCAAAACCTCCTGGCATCCATATCATTTGCAAGTGAGATATGACGATGGTGGGCAGTGACACTGACAACTGAGAGACATTTGTTGACAGCTGTGACCTCTGAAGGCTGTTTGAAACAGTGTTGGCAAAGGCGAGTAGGAATAAGCAGCTCAGCTGATCAAGAAGACAGCCCAGAGAAAACCAGGGGAACTGTGCCCCTTCTCAGTTCACTGTCTCCTACCACAAAAGATGTGGCTGAAACTGCTATGTCAGGGTGGAGTCCTGAACTTTATCATCTGATGATGTTTCACCCAGAGTTTATCACCATAACGCAAACCATTATCTTGTGAGGCATTGGCTGTGATCATTACAAGGGTCGTGACAAGGGCATACATGTTATCTCGAGCAGCCTTAAAGGGAGGAGTCATCCTGCATCTCTGCTCTTTCTGTCTTTCATCTGTGAAATATATACAAATACATTCATTCCTTATACTGAAAGATACAAATTAACTGCCACCATAACATTTTTTTGCAGTAGTGTTTAACATATTACACCATCATGTGATCACATTTGCTGAACACTGGAAAAAGAATTCCAAACATTCTCCAACAAAGTGCTTGCACTGCTAGCTTCAATAGGAATATTCATTATCTGTTGCAAGAAGCACCAACATTACAAAATGTGACGTCAACATCAATAGCACAATTATTTTGTATTTTCTTTTTGCTTAAAGTTTGAAGAGTTTAGTTATTTCTTGGCATTTCTTAGTCTCATCTGGTCTGCTCATTATCAGTCATTTATTCTCACTTTTATTCCACTGTTTCCCATGACTGTCTTAAGATTGCATGTGCAACTATGCTCTTCATGAAACTGTGAGGATGAATTAACATTGATCACGATTCCAGCCAATGTACATTTATCATACACTCATTGAAATAATTTAAAATTGACGACTTCATTTAGTAAAAGGATAAAGCAAAGTGCTGCATGAAATGTAAATGAGACTTGTGCAAAATGCACAACTCTCAACCTCTGGACCAATCAATCAACAAAAATAAGGAAGAAATTACCAGAATCATGTTTGCTTGCTTTTCACAGTGTAGATGGCCCTGAGGCTCTGTTCAGTCTCCTTTTGTACATCTCTATGTATCATAGCAACCCATTTCTTGAGCCAATAGCTCCTATAAGGCATCTGATTCTTGCATTATACAAAGAATGCTGCTTGTATTCTGCAAATTTCACACCACTGCAGTCTTTGCTTAGTTAGAATACCAGAAATGCACTACAAAGTAGGCATATAGAAACTGAACACCATTGGCATGCTGCCAGTAAGCATGAAAGCAACCAGTATAAAATCACAGCAAAAAGTCATGTTCTAAAGCTAAAAAACAATTTTGGTAGCCCAGTGTAGCATTATTCACAAAGGATTAATTTAAAAAAGCCAAAATATGTCATCAACTCTCTTCTATCAATAATTAAACATTATACTGACAATTAGAGGCTCTAGTGACTCAATTTTTCATAATTCACTTGTATTCTGAATGCTGGGATCATTGCCTCCGAATGGCATTTTCCTATTCTTTCATTAGGAGCGAGAAGCATCTGCCTGAACACACATCATCATTTCTGTTAATGCAAAAAAGACCAGTTATTTTTTCACCACTTAAATTAGGTTGTCCCAGACAACCCCAGCCTTGTGTAGTTGTGGTTGCATGTTGTACCATCCACTGGTCATATAATATGGAGCTTGGAGTTGCATTATTGCTTAATTCTCCTTAAGTATTATTCTATTTTCACATAAATGGAGTTTCAGTTTAATATTCTTCCTGTTCCCTTTCAGGATGTCATATCCTTAACAAGTAGAGGGCTGTCCTTTTTTAAAGTGTTCAGTGTTTGTTGATGTTCTCTTCTTTTGCAGATCACAGGTGTCGTCCTATTGGCTGTTGGAGTATGGGGTAAACTCACGTTGGGTACTTATATCTCGCTTGTCGCTGAGAATTCCACAAATGCCCCTTACGTACTTATTGGGACTGGCACTACCATTGTTGTCTTCGGCCTCTTTGGTTGTTTTGCAACATGTCGTGGAAGTCCATGGATGCTGAAACTTGTAAGTGACACACAAACAGTTTTGCTACATTGAACGTGGACATGGTGCATATCTCAAAACACTTTCAGTGAATGGAGAATTATTGGAGCTGTATATCACAAGTGATAAAATTACTATTGCAATTCTGTTTATCTGCTAATTTAATAATGTAAGTTCATGCATCTTGGCAAGTCTGACACTCCAATGAAGATAGTGGGGGCTGGTGCAACTTGAAATGTAAGAGTGTCTGCAGATTGGGGTTGAGTAAATGTTGCATTTTCTTCCAGCTTTTCCAATAAAACATAGTGCAGTGGCAGATTGCAGCACACTGGCCTGCACATATTCTCACAGGGATTTCAACCTGCAGGCAGGCTAGAAGATGCTAGGATGACTCTTTTCAAGAAGCAATTCCTTAATTTTACTGAACACAAACTATATTCTCAAGAAGCGATTGAAAGGGAAAAAGCTACCAAATCCCAAACTGTTTTAAAGAACTACTAATGCAACTACGATTCAATTAATAAATATTAGACACGTAGCAATTCAGTAACATCTGTAGGTCGTCTGACCAAGGCTGTTACATTTTACAATTTAACTATTTTTCCTTTACAGATGCACATGAACTTGTTTCTGAAATTATTAATTTAAGGGGCATAAAGGCCTTTATCTCCAAGATATTATAGCTTAAACTGTCTTAACAGTATAAACAACTATTTTTTCTTTTTCTCTTCAGTGACTATACTTCAAAGAGAATGTCATTAGCTGTAAAATGCTTTGAGATGTCTGGTTGTCATGAATAGCGCTCTATAGATGCAAATCTTTGCTGGGTCAATTGGTGCTATACGGTAAGTAGTGAAAGAGAAAAAGGCTTCCTTTCTACAGCAACTTTTGTGACCTCGGGGCATCTCAAAGTATTTTACAGCCAGTGAAGTAGTTTTGAAGTGTAGTCATTGTTGTACTGTAGAAAAGATGGGAGCCAGTTTGCACACAGCGTGTCTCACAAACAGCAGCATGCTAATGACCAGATTATCTTTTCTTTCATGCTGACCGAGGGATGAATATTGGCCAGGTCACCATGGATAACTCTCTTGTTCATTTTCAAAATACTGCAATGGTATCTTTGTGTCCACCTTCGAAAGTAATTGGCATCTTAGTTTAGCATTTCATCCAAAGAACAGATACTCTGACAATGCAGCATTCCATCACTGCACTGAAATGCCAGTGTGGACTGTTGTGCTGCAGTCTCTGAGTGTGATTTGAAGTCATAACTATTTGACTCCAGAGATGCAGGTGCTACCAACCGAACCATGGCTAGCACTCCCACAGAACTAGAGTTGCAAAACCTTTTTTTAAGAATGTATAATTTGTTTCTTATGAGCAGTTGGCCTTCATTCACTAGCTGTGTTCATAGCTAATGCCCTGAACACAACTAATTCCAAACCACACGGATGGCCATATGTCCCTTTGCTCTGTGATTCACTGAGTCAGTGTTGCAGCACAGTGATTTTTATACTTTTTTTCACGGTGCAATTTACCTATTTACATTGAAATTGATTTGAAAATATACTTCTCCCATCCCTGTTCACAGATATATATTTTTCTGCTTCCTTTGTGTGTCTCCCCACTATTTAATTGCAATAAACAAACACAGAAATTGCTGGAAAAGCTCAGCAGGTCTGGTAGCATCTGCAAAGAAAAAACAGAGTTGATGTTTTGAGTCCAGTAAAGAGTCATTGGACTTGAAACATTAACTGTGTTTCCATTCCACAGAAGCTGCCAGACCTGCTGAGCTTCTCCAGCAATTTCCATTTTTGTTAGTTGTGGATCTCCAGCATCCACAGTTCTTTTTTTTTTATTTTGTTGTGATAACCTACATGTACAAAACAAATAGGAAGTACTTTGGCTGATATGCGATTCTTTCACTCTTATCTGGGCATCCCATGGCTCCAACCGATTAATATGAGTAGCTGATTCATACCAACCATTTGATCAAGAGTTGGTGCTGATTTAGCTGATCACAGCAGATGGTAGAGGCCCTGCCTGTGGTTTCCAAACTCCCAGTGCCAGCTGAGATTCCTTGGGATAGTAGAAAATCTGGGAATGTTCTTAGCCTTGATAAATTAAGTGCCAGTCGTTACAAGATTGGACTCGGCTTAAATAATTCCAAGTGGGCAAATGCCTAATGATGACACTCATTGATGAGCTTGCCTATGAAGAAAAACCACTTGGATCAGAGATAGGCTGTAGCTAATTGAGGAGAGCAGAGAAAAGTAGATGCAAGGCAACTTTTCTGTGGAAAATCAAAGTCTTGATGTTTATCCCTTTTGGTTTCTCTTTGAAATTCCTGAGGTCAAATGCTACAGCATTTTATTTTTAAGCATATCATTTAGCAGAAGCAGGAATTCCTTTTCAATGTGTTTTTGGGTTTACCTAGTCATTGACCTTTAACATCACTAACATCTAGACCATTGCTTCTCTGTTTGCAGTATGCCATGTTCCTCTCCCTGGTATTCTTGGCGGAGTTGGTGGCTGGCATTTCTGGATTTGTCTTCCGACATGAGGTAAGTATATATATAACCTTATTTGAATTAGGATATGAAAATCATGAATCCTTTTATCTTGTTCTCCTATTTTCATCCGTGTTGCAAATATTCATGATCTCTTAATTATATGCTTATTTGCAATGTATTTGCTGCAAAACAAGCATGAGAAATATATGAAGCAATCATTTAAAAGGGAGTGTTTCAGTTTCATTCTCCGCAGATTACAATACACAGTGATGACACCATTCAATTGCTTCCATTGCATTGCATCAAAATATGTTTCCATTCATCCATTTTATAGATTTTGATTTGACAAATTCAGACTTTTTCTTCACCCAGATGTTTCCTGTAGAGCCATATTGTGCCTGGGTGTTTTGAATGAGGGTTTTTTTTTTAAATCATTCATTTGGATGTAGACATTAGTGGCTAGGCCAACATTTACTACCCATCCCTAATTTCTTTGGAGAAGGTGGTGTTGAGCTGTGTTCTTAAACTGCAGCAGCCTTTTAAGCGTAGGGACACCCATGGTGTTAAGAAGGGAGTTCCAGGATTTTTTTCCAGCAAAGTGAAGGAAGGCAAAAAAGCACCAAGTCAGGATTGTATATGCCTTGGAAGGGAACTTTTAAGTGGCAATGTTCCCATTTATTTGTTGCTCTTGTCTTTCCAGGTGGTGGAGATCAGGGCTTTGAAAGGTGCTTGCCTTGAAGGAGCCACGATGAGTGCCCCATCTACCACCTTCAACATTCAGTCCTTCACCACTAACATACAGTGACAGCAGTGTGTACCATCAACAAGATGTACTGCCCTCACTTACTGAGACTCCTCCAGCAACACCTTTCAACCTATGACCTCTATCATCTAAGAGGACAAGCGCAGCAATGTTTGGGAACAACATCATCTACATGGTCCCCTCCAAACCACACATTACCATGATTTGGAAATATATTGCCATTCCCTTGTCATCACTGGGTCAAAATTCCGGAACTCTCTTCCAAACGCCTGTACACCCCAAGAACTGAAGTGGTTCAAGATGGCAGCTGACCACTGCCTTTTCCAGAGCAAATAGGATTGGCAAAATGTACTACAATAAAACAAAAATCGGTCAGTGATTAAATGACAAATGTCTGAGAACAATGCTTTCCTACTATTTCGAAATGGAAACTTTTATTAAATGACAGATGACTGTGTAAAACTGCAGATTTTCTCCGTATTGTCCCCCATTCAATCACCATTTCACCATCAGAAGCAGCCCCTTCAGCCAATTATATTGTGGAATTCACCCTTCTCAATTCTTCTGTCTTACTGTCTCTGCCAATCTTAAGTCCTTTTCATAACCTCTTTAACTGGGCTTTAGTTTGCACCTTCTAACCTTTCTTCCTTGCTATTCAGTCTGCTGATCCAGCTGTAATGTGCTTTGGAACGTTTTAGTGCAATCTGTTCAGCAAAATATAAACGATAGCATTTTTTGTACAAATAATAAATATCGTTCCATTTTTCAACAGATCAAGGACATCTTTTTCAAGACTTACACCGATGCTGTTCATAATTACAATGGAAAAGATGAGCAAAGTCATGCAGTGGATGATGTACAGAATAGTGTAAGTCATTTATAACTGCTGTGTCAAGTGTAATTAGTTCTTTTCCTATGGGTTCGGCAAGGATTATTAAAAAGAAGTTGGCTTATTCGACAAAAGCATATATTGTAAATGCTGAAACCAGATCTGAAAGCTTGTCTAGATGTCGCTACACCTTGTTTATTAGTATATCCCTTCACTGCTTTCATTTCAGCACGCACTTATATCAATCCCTGTGCACAGAGATTTTTAAAAAGTTGGAATTACAAAACATAATTCACAGAGAGCTGAATAAGTGACAATCAGGGCAAAAAATGGGGACACTAGGTTAGGTAAGGGAAAGGGTGGGGGAAAGAGTTGAAAGAACAGTTTTGAGTTGGAATGGAGCTCTACGATCAGGGCTGGGGAAGTGAAAGGCCATATTAGAGATCAAAGGCTTCCTTTAGGTGGTGGGAAAGGAACATGGACCAGGTTTCTGGACTGAACAAAAGTTACTACTTTTATTACAAATAAATAGCCTCAAGCTGCACGTAAAAATATTATAAACCATTGTCATGTAATTCTACTAATTAAACCTCCAATCCCCTTGTCGACTTCCCTTTACATAGACCACAGACTGGAAAAAAAAGCATGGATTATGGATAGAAGGGAAATCTGGAAAAACAATTCAGTGATTCTGGTTCTGAGGTGATTCTTGTCATAGAGTCATAGTGATGTACAGCACAGAAACAGACCCCTCTGTCCAACTCATCCCTTAGGTCCCCTTAAACCTATGCGGGCTAGTTTTGGACTCCCCCACCCTGGGGAAAAGATTTTTACCCTATCCATGCCCCTCATGATTTTATAAACCTCTACAATGTCACCCCTCAGCCTCTGATGCTCCAGGGTAAATAGCCTCAGTCTATTCAGCCTCTTCCTGTAGCTCAAACCCTCCAACCCTGACAACATCCTTGTAAATCTTTTCTGAACCCTTTCAAGTTTTGCAACATCCCTCCTGAAGCAGGGAGACCAGAATTGCATGCAGTATTCCAATAGTGGCCTGACCAATGTCCTGTATAACCACAACATGATCTCCCACCTCCTATATTCAATACACTGACCAATAAATGGAAGCATACCAAACACCACTTTCACTACCCTATCTACATGAGACTCTACTTTCAAGGCACTATTATGCGGGTCAAAACACTAATTTACAGTTGTCCTTCTGTGGATGCTTTCACTGGTTTGCAAGAGGCACAGGATGGCTAGTGCACTTCTAAAAAAAGGTTGTTTGAATTATCAATTAAAAATCACAGCCTAAAGCAACTGCTGAAGGAAAGATGAACTGATTTTCTATGGGTTTAAAATGGCTTCCTACACAGAATGGAGAGAGAACTCCTAGCTGGTGGAGATCAGATGGCTTCTCTGTATCTTGTTTCCAGCTCCAAGCTGCTCAGTTACCCAAGAACCAATCACATTATTGTTGGTAAGCAGAAGGCCTTTGTCATCAATAACTGATCCATAGACCAATGAACTTCTTGACAACGAAAGCTCCATCTGTACACAACCCATCAGCTTGAGTTAGTCTGCTATAACTGACATCTGTACAAACAGCCTTCAAAATGAATATATAATTACTTGCTTTCAAACCATACAGCAATAATTGGATTTTCAAACTGTTCTTTTCTCATTTCAATCCACAAGTAAAACAGAAATAAAAGGACACAGCCTTCATGCTTTAATGCTGGTGTAAATCAAGGAAAAACATCAATGTTAGAACATAGAACATAGAACAGTACAGCACAGCACAGTACAGGCCCTTCGGCCCTCAATGTTGTGCCGAACTTTTACCCTAACCCTAAGGTCTATCTAAACTCCACCCCTACCTTATACTATCATCCATATGCCTATCTAATAGCCACTTAAATGCCCCTAATGAGGCCGACTCCACTAACCTCTCCGGCAATGCATTCCACCCCCCGACCACTCTCTGAGTAAAGAACCTACCTCTGACGTCTCCCCTGTATCTACCTCCACTCACTTTAAAACTATGCCCCCTCGTAATAGCTACGTCCACCCTAGGAAAAAGTCTCTGGCTGTCCACTCTATCTATATCTCTGATCATTTTGTACACTTTTATCAAGTCACCTCTCATCCTTTGTCGTTCTAAAGAGAAAAGCCCTAGCTCTCTCAACCTTTCCTCGTAAGACCTTCCCTCCATTCCAGGCAACGTCCTGGTAAATCTCCTCTGCCTCTTTTCCAATGCTTCCACATCTTTCCTGTAATGTTTTGGCGTATAATCACAGATTTAATTGGTTTGACTACATAGGGTCTTTGAACAATTACATTTAAATAGCCTCTAGGTTACCCATCGCTGCTCTGGACAGCAGGAGTAAACAGGTGTCCCCTCCATTCAGCCTTCTAGAACAGAAATAACAATTTTAATTTTGATGTATTTCTGTAATTTACGTCATTACAGTCTGTCGACATATATTGGACATCAGATACCCTGCCACTTTGGCAGGAAACTGGATGGACACAAGAATGACCAGCACATGGCAGAACCTCTGCTCTGCCAATTCTGCTGAAAAAAATAGTCAAGATAGAGTCAGAAATCCCAACCTATACTTCTAAACCAATTTTCAATTTGAATGATTGTCAAATATTCAATGTTGAGACAGATGAAGTTCAAGGATGCCTGAGACACTCACCTGCCAGTCTACGGTACAATGCTTCATTTCAACATGGCTGTACAGAAACCCAGCCACCCCCTATAGTTAGTGCCAGAATCAAATTCCCAATGCGAATGTGGCAACACTGAAGCCAATAGGATTGTGGGCAGCTCTCTTTTGAGGTCTGCATTGATTATGTGTACTTCATTCCTGATGGGGAAGTCAAAGGTCCAGTTTAATTAAAACAACAGTGCTTAGTGTTTTATGAATCCAATTTTCTCTCTTTCGTTTTTCCCTATCCCTTTCTCCTGTATGGGTCTGTCTCAATTTTAAAATGTTATTTCTTTCTCTTGCTGTCAGCAAAGTCACACTCCTGCAAATCAAATGTCTCTTTTGCAGCTGCGTTGCTGTGGAGTGCAGAACTACACAAACTGGATCACCAGCACTTACTGGCCTGAGCACAGCTTCCCTCAGAGTTGTTGTATAAACAGCAGTGACTGTAACCCAGAGGATTTACGGAACATGACTGTTGCTGCCACTAAAGTCTACCAACAGGTATAGACACATGTAGGGTTTTTGAGAAGTATTACTGCATTTGCAAGTTGAATTTTGTACATAATTTACTTTTAAATATACAAAGGATATGAAACATATAGTGAGAATTTATTTCTATGTTATCCTTGCCTTCAGATAACCTAACTCACTTTACAACTAATGAGCAATATTTTAAGTGCAGTCACAATAATGCAGAGCATGAAAACTGCAATGTTCCACAAAGAACAATTCATCTGTGATTTCTTTTTTGAGCAACTTACAGCTCCTCCAAACTTGAAATTTTAAGCATCTAACTGAAAAGGCAGATAGGACTCATGTTTGACGTTTCAGGATTTTCCTGTTTAAGTACTCCGACAGAAAGGAAGATCACCTGGCCAAGACACCGAGACACAATTAGCAACCAGCTCAATGCTGTCTCATGCCTGTTGATTTTAATGTGTAAAGTATTCATGAGTGACCCTGCCTACTTTCCTTCCTCCACCATTCAGTAGCGATCCACAAACTGTAACAGGAAAATCTCTTTAATTATCTTAAAGATATGAATTGTCAGAAATGCTCAGTGCTGTAGTTTTACGGTTAGGGCTCTGCTGCTTAGTGGGAGGATTGAAGCAATGAACTCGGGAAAGCTATCAGAATCTTTTTTCATTGTGATGGAAATTGAATGAATAAATAGGGATGTAATGCTTCACTTACACAGGGAATTCATGAGACTGCATCTGGAATACTGTGTACAGTACTTTCCCTGTATTTGTGAAAGGATGTTAATGCATTGGAAACAGTTGAGACAAGGTTTACTGAAGAAGGGCCCTGACCTGAAACATCAACTTTCCTGCTCCTCTGATGCTTCCTGGCCTGCTATGTTCCTCCAGTTCCACACTGTGTTATCTCTGACTCCAGCATCTGTAGTTCTTTGTATCTCTTTACTAAACTTATACCTGGAATGAGCGGATTGCATAATGGGGAAAGGCTAGATAGGCTAGTCCTGTATCCTTTGGCATTTAGAAGAATCATAGTTGACTTAATTGAGACATAAGATCCTGAGAGGACTTGACTGGGTGGATATGGAAAGGATTTTTCCTCTTGTGGGTGAACCTAGAACAAGGGGGTCATAGTTTAAAAATAAGGAGGCACCCAATTAAGATGGAGATGAGGGAAAAGAAATCCCGCTAAGGATTGAGTCTTTGGAATACCATTTCTCAAAAGGCAGCAGATGCAGAATCTTTACATATTTTTAAGGCTGATTTAGATAGATTATTGATGACCAAGGGAATGAAAGATTATCAGGGATATACAGGAATGTAGAGTTAAAATCACATTAAATGGCAGAGCAGGGTTGAAGGGCCAAAGGCCTACTTTTGTTCCACATTCGTATGTTTGTAAATGGCCAGAGAATGTAAATTCTAATGAAGAGAAACTTTATCACAGCTTGTCTTGTGCAATTTGCTATATTTGTTTACTTGTTTTTATTCTGCCTGCTGATCCCAACTATTTGCAAGAGCAGTCTAAATTTATGCTCCAAGTCAGTTAATGGTGCTTAAATATACAGTTTTTGGACTCAGAAGTTAGCACAGTACTAAGAAACAAAGTCCTGAAGAGTTAATGACTGTTTGATTTTATTTTGGTTGATAGGGTTTTGGGCATCATTGGCCAGGCCAGTATTTATTGCCCATCAATAACTGCCCTTGAGAAGGTGATGGGGCTCTAACATCTGCAGCCCATCAATTGTAGGAATACCCTCAGTGCTATTAGGGAGGGAATTCTAGGATTGCAACCCAGTGATTTAATTAAATGGACTTGTGTTACTGCTGTATAAATGCATTGTGTCTTGTGCCATCCAACAACATCCCCTTTCCCATGGAGAACTAACTTCTGTTATTTTAATCCCATGACTAATATTTCTTAGAACCTGTACTATAAATTGATGAGTACCTTGTTGCTACTGCAAACCACAGGTTTTTAGTATTTATAAACATTGATGCAAGGAATTTGTTTCTTAAGAGCGAGGACTTTGCTCAGACTGCTTGTCACGGGTAGGTAAATACCTGGAAGTAAAGTTTAAATCAAAACTTATTTTTGTGCAACAAAAACATGCATTTGTATAGCCTCTGTATTGTAGCAAAACCACCATGAATTACCCATGAGGTGAAGTAAACAAAATTTGACACCAAGCCAAAGAAGGAAATATTAGGACAGGTCAGCAAAAGGAGGTGGTAGAACAGAAAGGTTAAAAAATATCAAAACATAGAAAATAGGAGAGGAGTAAACAAATCAGCCCTTCAGTATAATCACAGCTGACCATTCAACTGGATACCCAGTTCCTGCTTCTCCCAGTACCCTTTGGTCCCTTTGGCCCTAAGAATTATATCCAACTCCTCCTTGAAAACATTCAATATATTGGCCTCAACAGCCTTCTGTAGCAGAGAATTCCACAGGCTCACCACTGCCTGGGTGAAGAAATTTCTCTTCACCTCATTTCTAAATGGCCGACCCCGTATCCTCAGACTGTGACCCCTGGTTCCAGGCTCACCAGTCATCAGGAACATCCTTCCTGCAATTACCCTGTCTAGTTCTGTCAGAATTTTATGGGTTTTAATGAGATTCACCACCTCCTCCTTCTAAACTCCAGTGAATATAGTCAGAACCAATGCAGTCTGTCTTCATCACATGTCAGTCCTGTCATCCCAGGAATCAGTCTGGTAAACCTTTTGTCCCTCCATAACCAGAACATCTTCCCTCAGATAGGGAGACCAAAATTGCACATAATACTCGAGGTGTGGTCTAACCAAGGGCCCATACAACTGCTTCAAGACATCCTTGTTCCTGTACTTGAATCCTTTCACCACGAAGGCCAACATACTATCTGTTTTCTTCACCGCCTGCTGAAGCTGCCTGCTTACTTTTACCAACTGACATACAAGGACACTCGGGTATCATTTGACGCTCCGCTGGTGCAATCTATCATCATTCAGATGATAAAGTCTTCATGTGTTTGCTACCAAAGTGGATAACTCATTTATCCATATTATTCTTCATATGCCTTGCCACTCACTGAACTTAACCAAATCACACTGAAGCAACTCTGCATCTTCCTCCCAGTTCACACTCCCATCCAGCTTTGTGAAATCTGCAAACTTGGAGATATTACATTTAGTTTCCTCATCTAAGTCATTAATACATGTTTATGAATAGTTGAGGTTCAAGCACTGATCCCCGAGGTATCCCACTAGTCACTGGCAGCCACTTGGAAAAAGACCCATTCATTCCGACTTTGTTTGCTGTTGACCAGATGGTTCCCTATCCATGTCAATACGCTATCCCCAATTCCATTTGTTTTAATTTTACATGCAAATCGCTTATGTGGCACCTTATTGAAAGCCTTCTGAAAGTCAAAGTAAACCACATCCATTGGTTCCTCCCTATAGTACCAGTCTATTACCCCAGGAAGGCTATAAGACATCTTTATCGCAAAGTACGAGGTGACTGCTGGCATTAGTAGAACCATCATCCGCATAGTGTCAGCGTCTTTAAGGGAGAAAGCCAAAAGGAAGGATTGTCACATATATTTGATAAAAGACAGTCAGAGTTCAATTAGATTAACACAAGGAATCTTTCCAAGATGTTGGTTTGTGGTTTCACACGTTACTTTTTTAGTGACGTTAGGAAGGATTGTCTGCTGTGTCAAATGAAGAATAAATGTGTTACTAAGAATTAAATAGAAAATGTCATTAACTTGTTTGGTTTTTATTTGTAGGGCTGTTATGAATTGGTGACCAGCTTCATGGAGACAAACATGGGAATTATTGCTGGGGTTGCGTTTGGAATTGCTTTCCTACAGGTACAATCATCACTGGGGTCACTTTCTGACATTGCATATCTGATGCACAAATTTATCTGCTGGGATTCATATTAGGAACTCTGGCAAATTTCCAGGAAAGTAAATTCATTATCTAACCCCTTATTACTGTAAGTAAATTATCCTTCCTCAGGCTCTCGATGATAGTCAAGATGGTTGGCACTGTCATCCGAATCCATCACTTTGAATGATAGTAATGAAATCTGCTGTCACATTTAGTTGGTTTGCTTTGTTTTAATAGTGCCCCCTTCCCAGGGTAAGGATAGGGGAATGCTCTCTTGGAAGGGTGTTAGAGAGAGACCTGTAGTGATGTCATTGGGCTCACCCATTGCCTATCTATGTGACCAGATTCAAACAGATTTCACCTGTCTGTACTTCACGTAAATACTGGCACACAAAGTAAAAAGTTGTTCATGTCCCAGCTCAGAATTCTATCACTTTTGTCGTGAAATTACACCAAGTTTTTTTTTTCCTTTTCCAGTTAATTGGAATGTTGTTGGCATGTTGTTTGTCTCGATTCATCACTGCAAACCAATATGAAATGGTGTAATACAGGGATGAAGAAGGTAAGTTGTGCTTGTGAGTAAAACTGTTAACTTTGCTCCAGTGCACAGAACAAATACCATTTTCAGAAAACATATGCAGCAAAAGTGGTCAAAATAGTTTCTAAATTAGCAGCTAATTTACAACTGCACACTTAGCGTCTAAAATCAAATCAAGTATTTTTGATCTAGATTGTAGAGTAGATTTGTAGCTCGGGTTGTGGATGCTGTGGTTGGTTGGCTCGCCGAGCTGGTTCGTTGTTCCATAGATGTTTCATTACCCTGCTGGATAACATCATCAGTGCAGCCTCGGATGAAGCACTGTTGTGTTTTCCCGCCTGGTATTTAAACTCTGGTGTCAGTTGAGCTGGATTACCTCACTTCCAGTTTTCCTTTGCAATAGAGTGTATACTGGGTCTAGCTCTGTGTTTGTTGATGGCTTTCTTAGTGGCGAACCGGGCCTCTAGGAGTTCCCGTGCTTGTCTCTGCTTGGACTGTCCCAGGATCCTGCTGTTGTCCCAATCAAACTGGTGGTTTTCCTTATCCATGTGGATAGAGATGAGTGAGTATTGGTCACATCTTTTTGTTGCTAGTTGATGGTCGTGTACTCTTGTGGCTAATTTTCTTCCTGTCTGTCCAATGTAATGTTTGTTGCAGTCTTTGCGGGGAATCTTGTTGGTGTTCGTGTAATAAGCATCATCTGACCCAGTTGCTCGGGTATCCACTGTCCTTTTGTCCTTAGGCCAAAAAGAAGAAGAGTACCTCCTCCAAGTATTCAAGGACAACAGATACCGGAACAACTGGGGTCAGACGATGCCTATTACACGAACAACAACAGGAAGATACTGCATGCCCCGACACACTCATCATGCACCCTTACATCAAGAACACATCTGAACTGACCAGAAGACTCCTATGACCACTGGACATCAGAGTAGCACACAAACCCACATCAACTCTACGCCAACTGCTAACCTGAACAAAAGACCCGTTACACACTATGGACAGAACCAACGTCATATACAAGATTCCTCGCAAAGACTGCGACAAACATTACATTGAAGACAAAGAAAATTAGCCACAAGAGTACACGACCATCAACTAGCAACAAAAAGACGTGACCAATACTCACTCATCTCTATCCACGTGGATAAGGAAAACCACCAGTTCGATTGGGACAACAGCAGGGCCATGGGACAGGCCAAGTAGAAACAAGCGCGGGAATTCCTAAATATATACACTCCACTGCAAAGGAAAACCGGAAGTGAGGTAATCCAGCTCAACGGACCCCAGAGTTTAAATACCAGGTGGGAAAACACAAGTGCTTCATCGGAGGCCGCACTGATGATGTTACCCAGCAGGGTAATGAAATGTCTGTGGAACAACGAACCAGCTCGGCGAGCCAACCAACCACAACACTTCTGATCTAGACTTGTCTCAACAAAACATTTTTAATAAATTCATTTGCATACCTTTGTTTTGAATTTGAGTAGGGAGAAAAGGTGAATTTGGTTTTTCAGCATTAACTGCAATTAAATTTAAACCTCTGTTATTACTATCTCACTATCCCGATGGAGTTGCCCCAAAACGGATTTCAAAAGAATGAAAAATTGAGAGACAAAGTGTGCTTTTGACATCGGAAGAGACATTTAGGAAGAATACAAAATCTTCTCCTGAATAGATCAAATTATATGGTTTAATGGAACTTGTCCTTGATGTCTTTTGAAAAATATTAATTGGAATCTTTCCAAAATGTTGGTTTGTGGTTTCACACACGTTACTTTTTTAGTGACATTAGGAAGGATCTGTCAAGTGAAGAATAGTGTCTGAGATTGGAACACTAGGGGCAGGGAGGGAGAGAAAATGTTATTTTGAAATGTCAATGGGAATGAAGATGACAAAATGGCAGGATGGAAGAGAGAAGAAACCTAACACTAACCAGCAGACTAGACCAGAAATTATGAAGGTAACAAAGATAAAACTAAAGGCTCTGTATCCAAATGCACAAGACATTCATAACAAAGTGAACAAATTGTTTGCTTTTATTGAAGTAATTTCGCACTTAAAAAGATGTGGCTGTAGAATAACAAGATTTGGGTCCTTAACACAGAGGTATATGATATTCAAGAAGAATAGAGAGCTAGGTAGAGGTGGAGATATAGATATTAATCAAGGATCATGTTAGTACAATAGTTAGAGATTAACTTGTTCAGGAAATCAGGATATACACCTCCTCCACAATAATCCTCAACACCATTGCCTTGCAAGACTGTGTACTCAGCCCCTTATTATACTCCTTTATACACTCACGATTGTGTAACCAAATACCACCCCAACCTCATTTACAAATTTGCTGATGACACCACTCTAGTGAGTCAGATCTCGAACAACGATGAGACAGAGAACAGGAAGGAGATAGAGAGCTTAGCGGTATGGTGTGAAGACAGCAATCTCTCTCAATGTCCGCAAAACGAAGGAGCTGGCCATCGACTTCAGGAAGTGGAGTGAAGGACATGCCCCTGTCTGTATCAATGGTTCTGAGGCAGAAATGGTTGAGAGCATGAAGTTCCTAGGAGTAGGTATCACCAACGATCTGTACTGGTCTATCCACATCGACGCTACAGTCAAGAAAGCACACCAATGCCTCTACTTCCTCAGAAGGCAAAGGAAATTCAGAATGGCCACAATGACTCTTACTGATTTTTTTTTATAGATACACCATTGAAAGCATTCTATCCAGATACATCACAGCTTGATATGGCAACTGCTGTGCCCAAGACCGCAACAATTACGGAGAGTTGTAAGCACACTCCAATCCATAGCGAAAACTAGCCTTCCTTCCATTGACTCCGTCATCACTTCCTACTGCCTCGGGAAAGCAGCCAACATAATCAAAGACCCCTCCCAACCTGGTTATACTCTCTTCTACCCTCCTTCCATCAGGCAGAAGTTTTAAAAGTTTGAAAATATGTACCAATTGATTTAAGAACAGCTTCTTCCCCACAGTTATTAGACTTATGAATGATTTCTCATATATTAGAGTTGATCTTTCTCTGCACCTTCTCTGTAGCTGTAACACTATATTCTGCATTCTGCTCTATTATCCTGATGGCCTTTCATAAGGTGTGATTGTCTGGTTAGCACACAATGCAATACTTTTCACTGTATATTGGTACATTTGACAAATCAAATCAGAACAAATATAAAATTAGTTTGGGTGTAGATGAGGATTAGTGGGCACAAGAAGTCATTAATGGGAGTAGTCTATAGGCCTCTAACAGTAAGTACAGTGTAGGACAGTTCACTCTTTTAGGACAGATGAGAACCTTTTTTTTTTCTGAGGGTTGTGTGACTTTGGAATTTTCTGCTTTGGAATGCTGTGCAGGCGGGGTCATTGAATTCTTTTAAGGCAGAGGTAGACTGATTCCATGCTTAACAAAAATCCAAGGTTACTGGGAGTTGATGGGAGTGCTGGAATGTGAAACATAAACAGATCAGCCATAATCTTATCGAATACTGAAGCAGGAGTGGGGGTAGAATAGCCTATTTCTGTGCTAGTTTCTATGTGACTCCAAAGTCCTGAAATATCGCATCACAGTTTTGATCCTATACCTGATTTGGGGGTCAGGGTCACCCTGATAAGGAAGTAGTATATCATGTGGTACTGGGCCATGTAAACCAAGAAGTTCGCAGATTTGATCCTTGGTCTGTGCCAAGTTTACAGTTTTCACTGGAATTTACTGTAAATGCTATCAATTAGCTTTACTGTTTCCGATCTACGAATAGGGAAAATTGTTCCGGCTTCCTGGATGTTAGTTAGGTACAGAATTATGGTTAATGTGATAGTATCAGGGTGAAATTGTTACGTGTTTCATCCATTGCCCACAATTGCGTGAGATATATGGTAAACTGTGAAAGTTATCAGAGGGTCCTTCCCATCTGCCAAATGTTGTACTGCTTTCCTTAAGATATGAACAAGGGAAGAAAGTAGGGAAATCTGAAAATGTGTTTATATGAATATTCTCTAAAAACTATTTATTTTGAACATTTTTGTGATGGCTTGTTTTCTTTTACAGGAACATGGTCTAATTGGACAGTTTCTAATGTAGGATTTGTAGAAGATCAGGCCAACATCCTCTGAATTCGAACACATTACCCTTTCTGTTATTGATAGTGCACCATTTCTTGTCATACAGTTGTGCAATAAAGGGGTAGTTTCCCTTTTTCATATTGAACATCAAGGCTTTTAAGATGCTGATGACTCCAGTAGTTTCGCTACTTGGTCAATTCAATGGGTATCATAACGTGTTACAACAGGTACCATAACTGCATTGATGTGGCTCTGCATGTAGTGATCTGAGGTTTTTTTGGGGGGAGGGGTTAGAGGCTGTTTAGTAGTATCACTGGAATTTTTACATCATTTTATTTATAGTGATAAGTATTGATGACTATTTAATATAGATATTATAGTTTTTAATTTGTTTCATACACTGTTGTTCTGCCGTATAGGCTTGGCAATGAAATAAATGGATAACTAGGGGAAAAAAATAAAATTACAATAGTAATGTAGTACTTGAAGGGAGAATGAATAGTGTTTCCCTGAACCTAAACTACAATTGAAGTTTTTTTTAATTATTGTGTCATTAAACATTGCTGCTTATGCCACTAAATGTAGCATTCTGTCACGTGTGAAATGTAGTTATGATCGTACTGTTTGTTATGTGAAATAATATTGCTTCAGTTTTGAGTATTTGTATGTTAATATTTCTGTTGTAATGTTTGAGAAGGCTGGTAATCAGCTGTTGAGTTTTCTGTTTTCTTCATTGCCTTATACAGCGATTGATGCATCCAGAGAATAGTTAATTTAACAATGAATGGATCTATGTTAAGTAAGTCTGATCAACATTTCCAAAATAATCTGTAGCTGAAATTAATGCATTTTACAACAGCCACCAATTAGCATGCCAACATGACTGCAACATTGTGAGCTTATGTGAATTCTGCATTAATAAATACTGTTAATTACAATTCTTTCCAAGTCTCTTTCTGTGGTTACCGTGCTGTGGTTTAGGTGATGCAGATATCAAAATGCTTCATAGTTCTATTCCTGTAGGTTTGATTTCCTTGTCCGTTTTCCCTGTCACTCTCCACATGCATTGCCCTTTGGCCAAATTGTACAAATGCAGCATGTCTTCCTAAAGGTTGGGACTGTCATCAATATCAATTTAATACAATACAATATGTGGTCCTTCATTAAAATTGTGGAGACAAAATGATCTGGAAAGTTCATATCCAGACCTTGACTTATGACTAATTTAGAAGAATTTAGTGAGAGAACAGTTGAAATTTTGACCCTGTGGGTGTAGGCAAGCCTTGACAGGTTCTCCGTTTGGATGAGGGCCATGAAGTAGGTATGTCCTCAAGCCCACACAAGGCTTACCTGCTGAATCTCTTGCCCACCACTGATCTCCCCTGACCAACATGTAACCCAGTGGGAAGTGACCAGAGCCTCAAATGGTGTAAGGTGGACAAGTGTAGGTCAGTGCATAGAAAGTGGGAAAGACCCTCATTGAATTTTATAGTTGCCCTATTACCCAAGCTCGAAATCCACTTGTAACAGACTTTTAAATTTTACCTTTAATATGGTTTACATTTTAAATTATGAAACAGCTATTTGAAGTTCAGATGATATGCTACTAATCAATCCTGAGAAAGAGTAGGGAATGGTATAAATCTGGAGTGCAGCTACAAACTGGGATTTCTTAAAAGACTTCTCATCCTGGTAAAGCTTCTCTGTTGTTTGTCAGCACAACTCTCTTTGAAACATCAGTTGTTTCTATTCTATAAAGTTTATTCCAAGAACATTGTGAATTGATTTTTTTTTATTGAAATCTCTGATACAAGTAGTATTGCTTTTTTTTTGTCTTTACAAATGCTCCAAAGCAAGATGGAAACAGTGATACAAACTTAGGTAATTAAGTATCCATCTGTCTCTGGAGAAAGTGGACCATGTCTGGGTGTGTGTTGATTGAACATCGCTTGTTGTCTCTGCAGAGACTGACTTATGACTGACAGCCCCTTCCTCCGCTAGTGCTGATGAATATGGTTGGCCGAAGAGTGACTGATGGTATTTCCTTCCACTGGACATTCTTTTTTGCCATTTGGTCATTTCTTTATTCCTCTGCTTTTCCACACTTTTCCTGACTGCTTGTCTTCAATCACTGTGCTCAGCAGCAAGAGCTGCCTGTGGATCAACTCAAATCCCAATCAACTTGAAGTTTTGTTTGTAGGTGTCAGTGTATCAGAGACATGAGTGACCCGGTGACGTTGTACTGATAGCAAGCTTATCATAGAGTATTTCTTTAGGAATGTGGCCGTTATCCATTCAGCTCATAAGGCCCACAAATAGAGTCATTGGTGGCCCAAAAGGGCAAACATGTTGGCAATCCTGGCATGCTCAAATACTTTGGCATTTGACACACTAACCTGCCTAGAAATGCTGGGTGTTCAACTAAGGCTACAGAGATGGGAACTATCAAACCACTTCTCCTGGCTCACATGGTGTGCTGTATGCTTCCCTAATATAAATGATGATGCTGAGAATACAAACCTGGTGCACACAGGATATTTGTATTTTTGGTTATTTTCTTGTTGGCCCACACTCACCTCCTTAACTTTAATATGTCACCTGCAGCCTTAGCAACCCTAGTGTTGATTTTTGGCACCAAGAGACCATTTGTTGGTGATTGTTAATACATTGTAAATGAAGCTGTCAATCACAAGAGTGTGCTCGATGTTGATAGGAAGTGATGTCTCCACATCCTGGTCCATGACTTTAGATGTCCCAACTCCTGACGGACCCAGGAGAACTGATCTACAAGATTCTGCAAATGAACTTCAGTGTGAGGTGCCAGCATGTCGTCGTCATCAGTAAATAACTCGCCGACTAAGATATTACACACTTGGATCTTGGTGCATAGTCTTGCCAAATTGAACAGCTTGCTATCATCTCTGTTATGCAGGTTTTAGTAATTGTAACAAGGTCAGCCAGCTGGACCTCAGAGTATGAGCTCCCTGATTGGGGCTGTTAACCTGGTCCAGTCAGGGAGCCCTGGCTGACATTCAAAAAGGACATGTCAAGAGATACTGACACTCTGGTGCCTGACTCGGTATCAGGCAGTATTATAGTTAAGGATTATTCTTGTGTAAATAAAGGGTGACTTGGTGATGGGATACCAGCCCCTGTGGAGTTATTTCAAATGTAAGCAGCCTTATTTGATCCAACAAAAGCAGGAGAAGAAATGTCAAAGAGAATTGGAGTCAGGACAGAGTCCTGATTAACCCCACTGCTGATGGTGAAAGCTTCTGATTTTGCCCCAGTGTAACTGCTGAAACTCTGCAAGTTCTCATGGATGAAGGGATACCACCTGGGAGGCCAGGCTATGTTCCACAACAGTATGAAGAGTTGTCTCTGCTGATGAGATAAAAGGCTTTGGTGAGGCCTATGAAGGCAATGTGGAGTGTGCTGTTCACGGTTGTTACTTCCTGTAACTATCAAAGTGAGAAAGTATGTCAACTTTGAAACTCTGTGGCTACACTGAGACTCGGGATAGCTGTGGGACACCTGAGTTTGTAACTTTTTTGATTTTTGAATGCTTTTGTTGAGAGTTGATTGGAAGCCTAGTAGGGGAGGTGGTGAAACACCGATAGCAGGAGTTTCTGTGGTAATTTTGGGAGGCAGTGCAGAAATTCATCCCAAGGATGTGGACGTGCTGGTGTTGGACTGGGGTGGACAAAGTCAAAAATCACACGAAACCAGGTTAGAGTCCAACAGGTTTATTTGAAATCACAAGCTTTTGGAGCATAGCCCCTTTATCAGGTGATGTGAAGGAGAAGCATTTGGAACACAGAATTTATGGGCAGAGAGATCACAGGGCAGATCTCTTGATCTCTCTGCCTATAAATTCTGTGTTCTGTATGGTTCTCTCTTTCTTCACCCGACAAAGGGGCTACGCTCCGAAAGCTTGTGATTTCAAATAAACCTGTTGGACTCTAACCTGGTTTTGTGTGACTTCTGACTTCATTTCCAAAGAAGAAGGAATATACTAAGAGGAGGATGAGGCAACCATAGATAACAAGGAAGTCAGGGACAGCATAAAAGCCAAAAATAAAAAAAAAAATACAATGTAGTGAAGATTAGTGGGAAGCCAGAGATTTGGGAAGCCTTCAAAAATCAGTAGAGGATAACTAAAAAAGCTAAAGGGAGAGAAGATGAAAAACAGAGTAAGCTAGCTTGTAGTATAAAAGAAAATGGCAAGAATTTTTTTAGATATATAAACAGTAAGAGAAGGAAAGACTGGATATTGGACCACTGGAAAGTGAGGCTGGAGAGATAGTAACGGGGAACAAAGAAATGGCAGAGGAACTGAATAGGTACTTTGCATCAGTTTTCATAGTGGAAGACACCAGCAGCATACCAGAACTTCGAGAGTCAAGGAGCAGAGGGGAGTATAGTGGCCATCACTAAGGAGAAGACATAAGGAAGCTGAAAGATCTGTGGTGGATAAATCATCCACATTAGAATTATCACACCTGAGTTCTTAAGGAGATAGCCAAAGAGATTGTAAAGATGTTGGTGGTGATCCTTCAGGAATCACTGGAGTTGGGCAGGGGCCTCGAGGACTGAAAAATAACTAACAACACACCTGTTTAAGAAGGAAGGGAGGCAGAAGACAGGAAAATTATAGGCCCGTTAGCCAGAGCTCAGTCGTTGGTAAGATTTTAGAGTCCATTATTAAGGTTGAGATTGTGGAGTATTTAGAAGTGCATGGTAAAATAGTGCTGAGTCGGCACAGTTCTGTCAAGGGGACGTCATGTTTGACAAAACTGTTTAGAATTCTTTGAGGAGGTAATGAGCAAGTTAGGCAAAGGAGAGCCAAAGGACATGATCTATTTGGATTTCCAGAAGCCTGCTAAATAAGTAAAAGCCCATGGTGTTTGGGGCAAGGTACTGATATAGAATCATACAGCTGTACAGCACAGAAACCGAACCTTTGGTCCAACTCGTCCATGCCGACCAGATATCCTAAATAAATCTAGTCCCAGTTACTAGCATTTAGTCCGTATCCCTCTAAACCTTTCTTATTCATATACCCATCCAGATGCCTTTTAAATATTGTAATTGTACCAGCCTCCACGACTTCCTCTGGCAGCTGATTCCATACATGCACCACCCTCTGCGTGAAAAAGTTGCCCCTTTAAATCCTTTTTAAATTTTTCTCCTCTCACCTTAAACCTATGCCCTCTAGTTTTGGACTCCACTATCCTGGGGAAAAGACCTTGTCTATTTACCCTATCCATGCCCCTCATGATGTTATAAACTTCTATAAGGTCACCACTAAGCCTCTGATCCTCTAGGGAAAATAGCCCCAGTCTATTCCGCCTCTCCCTATAGCTCAAACCCTCCAACCCTGGTAACATCCTTAAATCTTTTCTGAACCCTTTCAAGTTTCACAACATCTTTCCTGTAGCAGCGAGACCAAAATTACACCCAGTATTCCAATAGTATTCCAACCAATGTCCTGCACAACCATAACATGACCTCCCATACACATTGCACCGACCAATAAAGGCAAGCATACCAAATGCCTTCTTCATTATCTTTATCTACCTGTGACTCCACTCAAGGAACTATGAAGCTGCACTCCAAGGTCTCTTTATTCAGCAACACTGCCCAGGACCTTACCATTAAGTATGTAAGTCTTGCCCTGAATTGTCTTTCCAAAATGCAGCATCTCACATTTATCTAAATCAAACTCATCATGGATAGGGGATTGGCTGACTGGCAGAAAGGAGAGTGTGGAAATAAAGGGGTCTTTTTCATGCTGGCAGCTGGTGACTAGTGGAGTTCCACAGGTTTCAGTTTGGGGCCACAACTAGTCACATTATACATTAATGATCTGGATGAAGGAATTGAGGGCATAGTTGCTAAGTTGTAAATAAGACAAAGATAGGTGGAGGGACAGTTTGTGTTGAGGAGTCAGGGAGACTGCAGAAGGACTTGTACAGCTCAGAGAGTGGCTAAAGAAGTGGCAGATGGAATACAGTGTGGGAAAGTGTGAGGTACATATGATACGAGGGCACCCTGAACAAAAGTCTTACAGACTTCTTCATTACAGACAATGTCTCTCAGGAAAACACTCCAGCCAATCATGTTGAAGCAACACTTCAATTTGGTTCAGCATATTTCAAGGGCCAACGAGAACAAACTTACAATAACTGATGTGCCCAGAGGTGATAGAACCACAGATGTTAGCACAGCACAGACAGCAACAAATTTGGATCTATTAATAGCATTGCTCCAAAAAATTGATCTTGTTTCACATTTTATCAATCAATCAGAATTTCTCAACTAATTAAATCTGGATTACACCAAGAGATTCTAATAGGTGGCTGAAAATTTCCAAATTTATTTGAATAATGAACTTCATTACTCAACCAGGATTATACCCTTGCATTAAATTATTCTCAAAACAAAGCAACTTCTAAAGAATAGAAGAAATCTTCATTACAACATCAATTTCCAGTATTAATAGATTTGGTTAGTTATTTTTTCCCAAATTTAGATTTCATGTATTTAAGCTTTTGTAATTAATTGATTGATTGATTTGATTTAATGTCACATGTACCTACATACAATGAAAAGCTTTGTTTGCAAGCAGTACAGGCAGATCATAGGGTGAAAAGAAAACTAGGACAGAGTGAGGTGTACAGGTTACACTGCATAGGACTTGCATGAGGAAAGGACAACTTTAACAAGATCAACATTATTTGAAGTTAGAGAGTCCATTCATCAGTTAATAATGGCAGGGAAGAAACTGTTCCTAAACCTGCTGATGCATGTGTTCAAGCTTCTGTTTGTTCTGCGTGATGGAAGAGGTTGTAAGAGAACATTACCAGGGTGGAATAGGTCTTTGATGATGTTGGCAGCCTTTCCGCAACTGGAGTCCGTGGATGGAAGGTTGGCTTCCATGATGGTCTGGGCCATGCATACAACCTTCTGTAGTTTCTTACTGTCCTGGGCAGAGCAGTTGCCATACCAGGCCATTATGCACCCGGACAGTATGCTTTCAATGGTGCATCTATAAAAGTTTGTGAGCAACCTTATGGACAAGCCAAATTTCCTGAGCCACCTGAGGAAGAAGTGTTGTTGTGCCTTCTTGACTGTTGCATCTACGTGGGAAATCCAGGACAGGTTGTCGGTTATCATCACTCCGAGGAACTTAATGCTGTCGACCTCCGCTCCATTGATGTAAATGGGGGCCTGTTTTCCTGTCTTCCTGAAGTGCATGATCAGTTCTTTGGTTTTGCCGACATTGAGAGAGAGGTCATTGTACCACATCACCAAGCCCTCTATCACCTTTCTGTATTCCGATTCATCATTGTTTCATATCCATCCTTCCACAATGGTGTCATCAGCAAACTTGTCGATGGCGTTCATTTGGAATTTGGCTACAGGGCATACAGTTAGCGGGCTGAGAACGCATCCATGGTGGGGTTGGGGGGAGTGGTGCCAGTGTTGAGGGCTATCGTGGAGGAGGTGGAGTTGTCTATCTTCACTGATTGCAGTCTGTGGGTCAGAAATTGCAGAGGTGAGAGCCAAGACCAAGGTTTCAGAGTTTTGAGATCGGTCTGGAGGGGATAATGGGGTTAAAAGCGGAGCTGTAGTCGATGAGCAGGAGTCTGACGTATTGGTGTACCTGTAAACAGATTAATCTAATCATGTTGTTGTTTGCTCTGTTTTCCTGTTTCTCTAACCTCAGTTAAAATCTTATTTAATAGCAGTGAGAGACTCAGGCTTTAAGGTTTTAATCACAACTGACACTGTGACGTTCCTGCAAACAGGACAATCATGCTAAAAAAATGGTCACCCTAATAAAGTGGCTAGCTCATGATCCTTTCAATATTTCTCTTTCTTTGATGTAAGTGGGAACTAATGCAGTAGTACTATCTTACAAGCTGCAGCTTTTCCATAATATTTCACCAAAATAGAAAATTTTATACTGCAAACGTACAGAAGGTGCTGGAGAGTGGCAACACTATTCACTGTATTTTGTAACAAAATACATAGAACATAGAACATTACAGCGCAGTACAGGCCCTTCGGCCCTCGATGTTGCACCAACCTGTGAAACCAATCTGAAGCCCATCTAACCTAAACTATTCCATTATCATCCATATGTTTATCCAATGACCATTTAAATGCCCTTAAAGTTGGTGAGTCTACTACTGTTGCAGGCAGGGCATTCCACGCCCTTACTACTCTCTGAGTAAAGAACTTACCTCTGACATCTGTCCTATATCTATCACCCCTCAATTTAAAGCTATGTCCCCTCGTGCTAGCCATCACCATCCGAGGAAAAAGGCTCCCACTGTCCACCCTATCTAATCCTCTGATCATCTTTCAGTTACTAGTGGTGTACCTCAAGGATCTGTTTTGGGGCCACTGCTGTTTGTCATTTTTATAAATGACCTGGATGAGGGCGTAGAAGGATGGGTTAGGAGATTTGCGGATGACACCAAATACACAGGACAATAAATAAATAAATCATATAGATAAATCACATCACAACTGGCTGTTCAAACAAGGAGTTAGCACCTTGCCTGACCTTGTTGTCTACATACTAAACTCACCAGACAGTAATCAAGAATAACTGTGGTGAATCACAGAGAGATTCAAACATGAGACAATGAAGGACCAAGAGCCAAATACAATTAATGAAGAACAGGAGTAATGCATCATGAAGCCTTGCTGTAAGGTGGAATACAGGAAGGGTCAGGCTCCCGAACACTCATGGTTCCAACCCACTGCCTGTTAATTGCTGATTTTGTGACAGTGAGTTACAAAATCAGCTCCTCGATTTTCAAAATGTTGGCATTTATAATATTGATAAATATTTTATAATTACTATAGCTTCTTATAATTTTTTTGATTCTCTGGCTGAGATATTGGAACAGTGGTGACGTGAGGGCATGAATAGGAGGATGAACATTTTAGAATCTAGGTGTTGTATGCATCTCACCAAGCACAGGACTGGATACACTCTAGTTTACAAAGAGTACAACATGGGAGACCAGCCTGAAGTTCATTGGAACAGTCAGGAGTAAATGCAACAAATATTTGGGTAAATGTTTAGACTGCAAATGAGCTGACATTTGCTTCTTTGGTTCCTGATCTGGTTTAAAAACCTTAAGATTCAGCAATAGATACGTTGAGGCAGTGGTATGGATGGACAACTGGATGGATCTCTGGCTGATGAGGGATAATCAGGCTCTGGACAGGAAAAAGAAGAAAGCATACATTGGGTTTAAGCTATCAGGCTCAAGCGAAACCCTAGATGACTACAAAAAGTGTAGGAGCACACTTAAGAGGGAAATCAGGAGACCAAAAAGAGGGTATGAAATGGATCTGGCAAATTAGGTTAAAGATAATCCCAAGGGGTTCTATAGCTATATTAAGATAAAAGGGGGGATAGGTAAAGAATACGTCCCCTTAAAGATCAGCATGGCCATCTACATGTGGAGCCACAGGAGATGGGGGAGATTTTTAATGAATGTTTAGAACATAGAATCCTTACAGTGTGGAAACAGGCCCTTCAGCCCAACAAGTCCACACTGACCCTCAAAAGCATCCCAACCCAGACCCATCCCCCTATAAACTACCTAATCTACACATCTTTGAACATTACAGGCAATTTAGTATGGCCAATCCACCTAGCCTGCACATCTTTGGACTGTGGGAGGAAACCGGAGCACCTGGAAGAAACCCACGCAGACACGGGGAGAACGTGCAAACTCCACACAGACAGTCACCCAAGGGTGGAATTGAATCCAGGCCCCTGGCACTGAGAGGCAGCAGTGCTAACCACTGAGCCACCATACCACCCATGTTTACTGAGTAGAGAATCATGGATACTAAGGAAATAAAGGGATCAAGTGGGGATGTTTTGGACCACGTGCATATTACCAGAGAGGAGGTGTTTGAAGCCTTAAAGTGCATTAAGGTGAATAAATCCCCTGGGCCTGATCAAGTCCAACCTCGGATGTTGTGGAAGGCAAGGGAAAAAATTGAAGAGGCCCTTCATCAGATTTTTGCTTCATCTTTAGCCACTGGTGAAGTTCCGGAAGACTGCAGGGTGGCTAAGGTTGTTGCGTTGTTTAATAAAGGTAGCAAATGTTCAAAGATGTGTAGATTAGGTAGGTTATAGGGGGATGGGTCTGGGTTGTGATGCTTTTGAGGGTCGGTGTGGACTTGTTGGGCTGAAGGGCCTGTTTCCACACTGTAGGGATTCTATGATAGGTAGCAAAGACAAGCCAGAGAACTACAGGCCAGTGGGCCTGATATCAGTGGTAGGCAAGTTTTTGGAGAGGATACTGAGGGACAGGATCAACCAACATTTGGATAGTCAAGGTCTGATTAGGGATACTCAGCACGGATTTGTGCACGGGAAGTCATGTCTAACAATCTTTTAGAGTTTTTTGCAGAGATAACCAAGAGGATAGATGAGGGTAGGGCAGCGGATGTTGTCTACATGGACTTTAGTAAGGCCTTTGACACAGCAGGCTAATAATGAAGATTAGGTTACTTGGGATCCAGGAAGAGCGAGCTAATTGGATTCAAAATTGGCTTGATGGTAGGAAGCAGAGGGTGATGGATGAAGGTTGTTTCTCAGACTGGAGCCTGTGACTAATGATGTTCCACAGGGGTCCGTGCTGGGACCTTTGTTATTTGTGATTTATATAAATGATCTGGATGTGAATGTACAAGGCATGATTAGTAAGTTTGCAGATGATACAAAATTGATAGTGAGGAAGGTTATCAAAAGTTACAGAGGGATCTTGAACAGTTGGGAAGTAGGCTGAGGATTGGCAAATGTGAGTGTGAGGTGTTGCACTTTGGAAAGTCAAACCAAGGTAAAACTTATACAGTAAATGATAAGTTTGTGAGAAGTGTTATGGAACAGAGGGACCTAGAAATACAAGTACATAGTTTGTTGAAAGTGGCATCACAGGTGGACCGGGTGGTGAAGAAAGCATTTAGCATGCTGGCCTTCATTAGTCGAAGCATTGAGTTCAGGAGAAGGGATGTTATCTTACATTTGTATAAGTCGTTGGTGAGGCTGCACTTGGAGTATTGTGTACAGTTTGGTCACCGTTGTAGGAAAGACATAGTTAAACTGAAAAGTGTACAAAGAAGATTTACGAGGATGTTGCCAGGACTAGTAGGCCTGAGTTATCGTGCAAGGTTGGCCAGGACAGGACTTTATTGCTTGGAATGTAGGAGAATGAGGGGTGACCTTATTGAGGTATATAAACTGATGAGGGACATAGATAGGATGAATGCATATAGTCTTTTTCCTAGGGATGGGGAATTGAAAACTAGAGGGCACAGGTTGAAGGTGAGAGGGGATATATCTAAGAAGGACCTGAGGGGCAACTTCTTCACGCAGTGAGTGGTGTGTATATGGAAATGGGCTGCCAGAGAAAGTGGTTGAGGCAGGTACTGGATAGTTACATGGATGGGAAGGGTTTAGAGGGATGTGGACCAAATATGGGCAATTGATCAGCATGGGCCAAAGGGCCTGTTTCCATGCTGTCTTACTCTATGACTAATTGGACATAATGGAAAATAGTTGTTCTTCTGTGTCAAAAATATAAGGTTAGTAGCTCCTTTCAAGGTCAAACAAAACACTGAGATTTCAAATAGTTAGGTTGAACACAGGATAGTGAGCAGGAATTGATAACATAGGAATAGCTTTTGTTTGGAGCCAAAATTTATTTCTTCAGTTTTCCCAGGATTCACTAGAGAAAATCGCTTTAACCAATTTAAATACATGAATTATATTATCACTGAATATAAAAAGACTTTTATTTTAAACAAAGTTAAATAATGATAGCCCAATTTATTGGCCTATTCCACTGTCAACAATGGGCCGATTTAGTGACAGTACTTTTGGATGTAGTTGCCAGCTAGCAAACAATAGAGGGCAGTACAACACTTCTTTGTAGTACTACATGGAGTAAATATACACGTGAAGAAATAATACCCATAGATATCCTCAGATCTCCATTGTTCTCAAATCCAATGGCCCAGAATAAGAACAGTATTTAGTCCAATCTGTTTCATAAATGTTGTTGTATGTTCAAGGAGTAGAATGATTCTTGTACTGTCTTTATTAAATGGCTGCCTGCAGTGAGTGCCTAATGGCTGATGTCACATGACTACAGCAAGCAGGAAGGACATTTGTACACAACTGCAGTATCAAATACATACCCACCTTGTCACAACAAACAGAAACAAAATTTGGTTGCACTAAGTGTTACCCAAGTTGCACATTATATAAAAAACAGTTCTCATACATTAACAATTGTTTTTCTAGCTGGTTCCACCTGTCAATTACTTTACAGGCATGACACACATGATCTATAAAGTGGGTTTTCTGAGGTCCATGCAGGCTGGAGACTCTTCCTCCAACATTGGTTGGAATGTTGTATTCTCTGGTTCTGTTCCAAACGGTTCCCAGTTGCCTCTGCTGATTCACACTGTTTACCCCTCCTTTAGTTTCTGTTTCATAAGGCAATGTGGCCTGTCAAACAACAATAACCACTTCTAAATTGATTATTAATGTTAATTAAAGTTGTTAATTGAAGCTTTTGACTTGTTTCTGCTTAGTTTCAGATATGTGGCTTTTGTGTAATATCTAATATCAGTCTTCAATTTTGCTATACCATTGGGCTCTCAGACTAATTTGACCTCTCAGGGTAAGCATTGTTCTGTCACAGAGAGACTTTGCATTTGAATATTTCACTTTTTGATCACCATCTAATGCAACGTTGCACAAGTCTGTGAAACTCGATATTACAGGAAGTACCGGTGTCTAACGTTAGATACTTACATGCAAAGTAGTTTCACATCTTGCTGTTAAAAAAGTGTGTAGTTTTCCCATACTGGGTATGTTTTCTTTTATTTTACCTGATGACATCCACAATATTTACATCTTGATTTTCATTTTTGAACTTTCTGTTGGCCCTTCTCTGGATACTTGCTCCATTCTCTCCACGTTACTTTAAAAATGTCTAAAGCTGCTTTTCAACAAAGTGTTGTAACATTGTAGTTTTGCCACTGCAAGTGGAAACATTGCCAGTCCTATTTCATATTAATTGACATTCTGAATGAAGAGGCAAGTTTACAACCATTGTGTGACTCACCCAGTGATTCAACTGCAACCCGCTTTCTCTGTTTACTTTTTGTTTTCAGAGTCTTTCATGCTTTTACAAACTTTCAGCAGGTCTGAACATTTCGGTGTTCCTCTTCTAATAGTTGCATTTCCTTACAGCTCTTCAGAACTCAATCTCAGCTCTACTTCTGGATAAGATGTTAGGTGTTCAAGGAATATAATGGTGCTTATACTCTGTTTTTATTAGAACTGGTTGTCAAATGGCTCTCTACAATGAGTTCCTCAGCAAGGTGGGAAGGACATTTGTACGTTATTGCATTTTGACAATTTACAGAAAAGTACCTTTCTCTCTCCCTTCCCCAAACATAAGTGAAAGACAATGACTCTTAGTCCCTGTTTTGTAAATTTACAGGTTTAAGTCCCAATCAAATTTGAGCATAGAAACTAAATTGACACTCCCCTTCTATATTGAGATGTGTTGTTGGACAAAGAGGTGTTATTCTTCTTTTGAAATACTAAATTGGGATACCCACTTGGCTGCTCCAGTAATTCATATGCATGGTAAAGATCCCGTTTAAATTTAATGCCAATGGGCACTAGAATTTGTTTTAAAAATATTGAGGATAAATATTCATAATAAGACACATCAGAATTGAAACAGATTGACTGTAAACAGTAAAATTGTCTGCACTGACAACAGCACAGAACACAAGCAAAATACTTGGTAAAAGTAACCTAAGTACTGAAAGTAGATATTAAATATTAAACATATTCCTGCCTCACCAGTTCCAAAGTGTCATAGTGAACTCAAAACATTAACTCTCTTTCCCTCTCCGTGGATCTGCTGAGTTTCTCCAGCATTTTGTTTTTATTTGAAATCACCAGCTTCAGCAGTATTTTGCTCTTATTAAATGTATATCTCCTGATTATATGATAATTTCTATTATATACTAAGGGTGTGTGCACTACTTCAAAATGAACAATCAAGGTGGAAATTTAGATAAAAATGTACTTTTCTGAAAATAAATCCATAGCTGGTTCTCTTCCCACTCATTTCTGTGAAGCCTATTTTCTGTTAGTTGAAAACTCTGTAGAGAATGTCAATGTAAATGATCATAGAATCACAAAAAATCATCTTCCCCATTTTTAATTTTATTTGGTCCAAATGTTATCTTATTTTTAAATGTTGTCCTATCTGTATGAAGCTATCCTCAATATCTGGAATCAATATATCGATTGACATTGTGTACTCATGACAAAGATGCATTCACTGGTAGGCATTTGAAGTACAAAAAATTTAAAATGTCCAATGTGATTTAGTTCATTTGTTTTCACTTTAAAGAATAGATTTGATTTTGCATTATTCATTTTGATGCTCTAGGAAAAATGTTGTACCATGGTTTTACAAGAGAATAAATACTTCTAAGTAAATTGGACACATTGAAATCTATTTATTTCTTATTGCAGAGTTAATCAAAATGTTACGTATGCTAGGTAAACTCCATATCATTTATAAGACCATAAGATATAGGAGCAGATATTAGGCCATTCGGCCCATTGAAAAGCAGAGCAGACACAATCATGGCTGATACGTACCTCAACCCTATTCTCCCGCTTTCTCCCCGTAACCCTTGATCTCCTTGATAATCAAGCACCTATCTATCTCAGTCTTAAATGTATTCACTGACCTGGCCCCCACAGCCTTCTGTGGCAGTGAATTCCATAGATTCACCACTCTCTGGCTGAAGAAGTTTCTCCTTATCTCTGTTCTA
>NC_063342.1:42215920-42221291 GCF_021869965.1 Rhincodon typus | reverse complement strand
AACTCATCCCTCACACCCCGTCCACGCAATAAGAACCAAAAAAGAATCCCCCTCGTCCTCACGTACCACCCCACCAACCTCCGGATCCAACGCATCATCCTCCGACACTTCTGCCATCTGCAATCCGACCCCACCACCAAAGACATCTTTCCCTCCCCACCCTTAACTGCTTTCCGGAGGGACCACTCTTTCCGTGACTCCCTTGTCCGCTCCACACTCCCCTCCAGCTCCACCACACCTGGAACTTTTCCATGCAACCGCACGAAGTGCTACACCTGCCCCCATACCTCCTCCCTCACCCCCATCCCAGGCCCCAAGAAGACTTTCCACATCAAGCAGATGTTCACCTGCACATCTGCCAATGTGGTATACTGCATCCGCTGTACCCGGTGTGGCTTCCGCTACATCGGGGAAACCAAGCGGAGGCTCGGGGACCACTTTGCAGAACACCTACGCTCGGTTCGCAATAAACAACTGCACCTCCCAGTCGCGAACCATTTCAACTCCCCCTCCCATTCCTCAGACGACATGTCCATCCGAGGCCTCCTGCAGTGCCACAACGATGCCACCCGAAGGGTGCAGGAACAGCAACTCATATTCCGCTTGGGAACCCTGCAGCCCAATGGTATCAATGTGGATTTCACAAGTTTCAAAATCTCCTCTCCCCCTACCGCATCCCAAAACCAGTCCAGCTCGTCCCTGCCTCCCTAACCTGTTCTTCCTCCCACCTATCCCCTCCTCCCACCTCAAGCCGCACCTCCATCTCCTACCGACCAACCTCATCCCGCCCCCTTGACCTGTCCGTCCTCCCTGGACTGACCTATCCCCTTCCTAACTCCCCACCCACACTCACCTTTACTGGACCCATCCCCGCCTCTTCGATCTGTTTGTTTCCTCTCCACCTATCCTCTCCTCTATCCATCTTCTATCCGCCTCCCACTCTCTCCCTATTTATTTCAGAACCTCCTTCCCCTCCCCCTTTTCTGATGAAGGGTCTAGGCCCGAAACGTCAGCCTTTCTGCTCCTATGATGCTGCTTGGCCTGCTGTGTTCATCCAGCCCTGCACCTTGTTGTCGCAGACAAATGGGGCTAGTTTAGTTTGGGAAACTTGGTCAGCATGGACGCATTGGACTGAAGGGTCTGTTTCCATGCTGTATGACTATGACTCAATGAAGTAAACAGAAAGAGAGTATTTTAAGGGTAAGTTGTGGCATAGCAGCATGGTTAGGTGTAAAGTTCCTTGATGCCATGTGTGCAGCAAGTGAATCCACTTGTAGCTGCTGGAAATCTGTGTTTCAGATGTGGAGCAGCAGCTGGAGTTAGTGGAGTATCCACAAGGCTAAAATCTTTGTAACTAGCACATTCCGCAAGGTGGTCACACCACAGGTAGAGAGTGCAAATACACAAAGGGAATGGGACCTGACAGAGTAAAAGCACCAGGGAGGTTTAATAGGAATCCCTTGGGGCATTTGGCTTCTCCGAGGAATGCTGCAAGGGCCACATCTGTGGCACCAGGAGTGGCTCAGCTTGGAGGGGGTGGGAAAGAGTGGGAAAGTGATAGGAGACTCTATTGTAAGGGGAGCAGACAGATATTTCTGGGCTACAGGTGGGATACCAGGATAATATGTTGCCTCCCAAGTGCCAGGATGATGGACATTGCTGAGTGACTGCAGGACATTCTGAAGATGGAAGGAGAACAGCCAGAGGTTGTGTTCCATGTCAGTGCCAACAATATAGGTAAGAAGAGGGAGGAGTTCTTGCAATCAGAAATATAGGGCTAGGAAATAAATTACGAAACAGAAACTCAAAGTTAGGACATGTACAGGGAGATGACAGTGAGAAAAACAAAGATTGAAGTGAAATATAGAAAAGCAGAAAGCAACAATGAAAATTAGAATAGACAAGAACGAGCAGCAGATAGGACAGATTGGAGGATGCATTATATTTTAAAAAGTAGGGAAGAAAACGGAACTACAGACAAGTTAGCCTAACAATCATAGATAATATGCTGGAGTCCATTATAAATGATGTGATACCAGGACACTTAGAAAATATCGAATGGGATTACACAGAATGAACAATAAAAGAGAAATTGTGCTCAGCAAAACTGGTGATTTTCGACAAACATAACTAGTTGTGTTTGTGTGTGTATACACATGCGTGTCCAGAACAAGGGGCCACAGGCTCAGGATATGTGGTCAGCCATTTTCAAAACTAACATGAACAGTAAGTTCTTCACTCAGAGGGTGATGAACCTGTGGAATTCTCTACCACAGAAGGCTTGAGGGCCAAGTCACTGAATATATATGTAACAAATGTGTAGGTTTCTGAAGGTTAAAAATGTGAAGGGTATAGGTGAGAGCAGGGCTATGATGTTATGATAAAGGATCAGCCATGATCATAATCACGTTGAACACTGGAGCAGGCTTGAAGGGCTGAATGACCTATTCCTATTTTCCAAGCCAGAGTGTGTTACAGCCAATACATACCTCTGAAGCATAATCTCTGCTGTAATGTAGGAAAATGCAAAAGCTAAAAGGCTGCTGCAGATACGAAAAGGACCCCTTACTGTTATATTACTTAGTGAACTGAAGATCAAAATACCATCTGTGAAGTCATCTGGTATCAGTGGCCAGAACAACTGAAACCTAGAGCATCCAGTAGAAAAGCAAACCTTTGGGCACCCAATCTCTGGCAATGCAACAATTGACCTCAGTACTGCACTGAAGTGTAAGTCAAGATTGTGCGTTCAAGACCAGCGAGTGAGACTTACGTTCATATTCTTCTGATTTCAGAAGTGAGAGTAGTGCCAACAGAACACAGATGACACAGTGAAAAAGCAAGCTGAAGTTAAAGGTTTAAAAATAAATGAAAGAAAACTCCTGACAACCGACTAGGAGTTAGGGACATACTTCAACCAAGAGCAAAAGCTAAACTTCCTCCCACTAACCTTTTGTGAACTTTAATGGTTGAAAATATGTTGATTCATATTGACAATACAAAACTAGACCATGTTAGGAGATTGCCTTTCTACTGTGAATGCATAGTTTTAATAATATAAAACCTGTGAAATCTGGGCAGAACAACATTCAGTTCATGCTATACATTCAGTGTTCTCCTCCTTCCATATTGAACACTTCAACCTTCATTGAAAAGTTTGAAGACAATGCATAAAATTATGACAAAATTGCACAAAAAATGTCAGTATGATATTAATCAGCATTGATAATCTAGTGGTTGAAACATCCTAAGTTTGGCAGCTAACAACATCCCCCAGGCCTGGGACGGAGAATACATTAGTTCCAAATTACCAGTGCATGGAACTCTAGGGAGCCTGCTGTTCATGGACAGGAGCATTACCAGGGGTACATGATTTCTGTGCCTGTACAGGTCATCACCATCACCAGCAGGTCCACAATATCTAAAAGCAGCAAAACCATCAATACCTCCACCACCACTGCTACAATCACCACCAAACATTCAACATCTGTGGTACCTTAACCAGTGGCACCAGAGTCACTACCTCCACCAATGGCACCTCTTCCAGTGGCAGCAATACCATCATTTCCAGCACTGGTACGCCACTGGTACTAGCATTTTAAACCAATAGTAGACAAATACCCCATCTCCATCAAAGCTGCACAACCTCCACTAGTGCAGAAGGTGTATCACCAGATATAGCAGCAGCACTTCCGTCTACAGCATGTGCTTCTGTTGCTGGCTTAAGGTAGCAATGACAAATACCTCCAGCAACAGTACCACCTCCACCACCCTAAGCTAGTAGCAGCAGCAAAATCCTCACTTCATCCCCCACAGCACTAGATGGAGCAGCAAAATCCTCACTTTTCTCACCCCCCAACACTAGCTGGAGGAGCAGCACCCTGACCCTCACCCACCCCCACAGCACTAGCTGAAGCAGCAACACCCTCACCCACCCCCACAGCACTAGCTAGAACAGGAACAGCAACACCCTCACCCACCCCCCACAGGACTAGCTGAAACTATACCAACCCACATTCATAAGCTGTCCTTGTCAATCAAAATGAGAGCGCACCCTGTCGCCAGGGTTTCCAGTGACGTCTCTGGCCCGGGGCCCTTGGCGACATTTCCAGTTATTAGCATATTGACCTCACAGAGGGCCCGCGCCGCCATTGGTCGGCTCCGGGAGGGTGAGTGCAGACGTCACGACAGCGGCGGCATCCTGATTTGTTGCCTGGTGATGGGGCGTGCCCTGGAGCGCGCGCGCGCACGAACGCACGGTGTGGTCTGCTCGGCACTGCTCATTCACTCAATGGGAATGGGAGCATGAAAGCAGCGGAACCACCCGGAAACAAGAAAGGGAGGTGCTTGTTAGATTTGGGTCAGTGCCTGACGTCCGAGTCATCTTACGATAGGTTCCATCTTGCTTTGCAACGTGAAAAAAAAACCCGCTGCCAAGCAACACCTTTATAAGCCCGCTGAGGAAGCGAACCGGTTTGCAGTGTGAAGTGCAGGTTGCCACTGCGGGAGGAAAGTTGCTGCAGAGCTCCAGCCGAAGGGATTCCATCCGGGAAGGGCGAAATACCACGTCAAGCAAGATGATGCAAATTATGGATACTTATAACCAGAAGCACTCCCTGTTCAATGCCATGAACAAGTTTATTGGTGCGGTCAATAACATGGACCAGACAGTCATGGTGCCCAGTCTCTTGCGGGATGTCCCTCTGGAAGATGAAGGCAAGAGCGAAGTCAACGGCGTCTCCAGCACCGGAGCGTCAAACTACTACTCGGATAAGCGGGACATGTATAACTACTATGTCTTGCTGAAGTCCATCAAGAACGATATAGAGTGGGGTGTGGTGCAACTGGACGATAGGAAGAAAGATAAAGCCGCCACCATGGACCTTAGAGTGGACGAGGCGGAAGGAGAGGAAGACTTGCAGAAACAATTCCACTATCATCTCAATGGGTTATATACTGTTCTGTCAAAACTGACTAGAAAAGCGAACACTCTAACTAACCGCTACAAACAGGAAATCGGTTTCGGGAGCTGGGGACATTGAGCACTGATCGGGTTACCAGGACTAATGAAGTTAAGCCAAGCCTAACTGAAGTTGCCAGGTTATTTTCTGTTCTGCTCCAAAATCGGATTTAACATGATCACTTAATAAGCCCTTTTCTGTGTTTTCGTCTTATTGCTGGGAGAAGGGAAGGCTTTGTAGGACGTGCTTAAGAAATAAAACTTTCATGGAACTGAAGCGTGGTTGTGAGCGGCAGTGCCGGTGGATTATATTTTACTTTGCACTACTTTGTACTGTATGTGATGTTAAAAAAAATTGTAACGTGTCTGTATACCGTTTACTTATTGTATGAACGCACAAGATAGAAGCGT
>NC_063342.1:42190929-42215420 GCF_021869965.1 Rhincodon typus | reverse complement strand
CCAAATGAATTCAAGCATGTTTCCCCATCCATTGCCTCCATTATCTACTAATAACAACTGGGGACATATATTGTATTATAGATGGTCCAGGTTCTAAAATGTGCAAAAAGCATTTCACTTACAGAATAGCAATCTGAAATAACATAATTGTTACATTTGTAAGCACTAGACACTTGAAAGTCTACATTTAAATTAGAAATTCTACTACTCTCATTATCCAGAGAAAAAAAAACTTGCTTTTATTGGTACAGGATAGTTTACCTGAGAAATTCGATGAGGAGACCCTTTGGTACAACAAATCCAGATCTCTAGAATTCAAGCTCTCACAACAGACAGTGTTGGACCAGTGGCAGTGTCTGATTCAGAAAGTCATTCCTTCAAGTCCAACTCTAGACTCCCATCCTTGTAATCCAGATGGATATTTTGGTGTAATACTGCAGGTGCATCGCATTAGCATGGAAGCTGAGTTTTAGGAGAAAAATTGCCACACTTCCTAGTCTCTCAAGTGACTGTAAAAGACTATTTGAAGAGGAGCAGAGAATTTCTTTAGGTAACCCTGCCAATTTATATCTGTCAAACAACACCATCTTACTGTGTCAGATTAGCTAATGTTCAGGAGAATATCCTAGTGATGTAAAAGACACCTTAATGACAGAGTTTTTTGTTTCATTTCATAGTGGAGCATCTAGCTGTGCTTTGAATTCTTTCATTGGTTGTGTGGCTGTCACCTAGGCTGTCACATTATTCAAGATAATTCTCAGCTTTTTAAAAATGTTTCTTTTAGCATCTGCTCTACATTAGACTCCATGTGAAACTGACCAAAGGATACTTTTAAAAGTATCGATTTTCTTTGGCAAATATTTTATTCTTTCAATACATTTCCAATATTTGAACAGTCATCTTTAATGAGGAGTCATGCTGAGGCTAAGATATATCAGCTTTTAGTGAATATTTAATGCTTCTTGCCCTTATTTTGTACCATTTATATAGAGTTACCAAACATATTAGCATCAACGGCTTGTGCTTTGACCTTAGCATGGCCTTTCATGAACCTTCCAACCACTACATTTTGAGGCAGAGGGGGGGAAGTTTCTTGGACTGGAGGCCTGTGTCACAGGGGTTGGTGCTGGGACCTTTGTCATTTGTTATTTACATAAATGATCTGAATGCGAAGGGCAAGGCGTGATTAGTAAGATGATACAAAATTAGGAGGTATCTTTGATAGCGAAGAAGGTTATCAAAAATTACAGAGGGATCTTGATCAGATGGGGAAGTGGGCTGAGGATTGGCAATTCAATACAGATTAGTGTGAAGTGGAAAGTCAAACCAAGGTAAGACTTACACAGTAAATAGTAAGGTCCTGAGGAGTGTTGTGGAACAGAGGGACCTAGGAGTACAAGTACATAGTTCGTTGAAAGCGGCATCACAGGTGGACAGGGTGGTGAAGAAGGCATTTAGCATGCTAGCCTTCATCGGTCGAGGCATTGAGTATAGGAGTTGGGAGGTTATGTTACATTTGTATAAGTCGTTGGTGAGGCCGCACTTGGAGTATTGCATACAGGTTTGGTTACCCTGTAATAGGAAAGACATAGTTAAACTGGAATGTGTGCAAAGAAGATTTACGAGGATGTTGCCAGGACTAGGAGGCTTGAGCTATTGGGACAGGTTGCCCACGATAGGACTTTATTCCTTGGAATGTAGGAGAATGAGGGGTGACCTTATTGAGGTGTATAAAATCATGAGCGGCATAGATAGGATGAATGCATATATTCTTTTTCCTAGGGATGGGGAATTGAAAACTAGAGGGCACAGGTTTAAAGTGAGAGTGGATAGATTTAAGGAGGACCTGAGGGGCAACGTCTTCACGCAGTGAGTGGTGCGTATATGGAAAGTGGTTGAGGCAGGTACAACAGCAAAATTTAAAAACATTTGGATAGGTACATTAATGGGAAGGGTTTAGAGGGATATGGACCAAATGCGAGCAATTGGAACTAGCTGAGTGGGCACCGTGGTCAGCACGTTTGGGCCGTATTACTCTATGACTCTAAGTTGTCAGAGTCTCCACCCAACATCGTCTCGCCTGATTAAATGCCCCCTAGCACCAAAAGTGACACATGGGAAGGCATTAAATTCAGCCCATGGACTGAAGAGTTGATTGATTCAAAGTAGAGAGGTTAAAAGCACCATTCTTGCTCTCTGTTCAATAGTGCTCATCTGTTAACACTTTTCTGAGACAGGAAGTAGAAAGAGGATTGCATTTTTACACATAATTATGGAAGTGTGACAATTGAAATCTGCATTCCATTCAGCTACACTGCATGCCACCATTAATGTAGAAGAGTTGGAATGTGGGACTATTTAAAAGCTAAGAGCATTCCACTGTACATTTTGTTGAGTTACAACACTTTTAGAAGATGCAAAATGTTCTGGATTTATTATATATCTTATTAATAATTGTCATTTTTCCTGTTTCACCATATCTCAGATTGCTATGTTAAAATGATATTTCTACAAGTAGTATCACCCAGTAAGAACCCTTGTACTCCTCTTATCAGGGTGGTTCATTTTTAAAATATGGCCTATGACACAGCCTCAAAGCAAGTACTACAACCATGTGATCAATGTCAGTGAAACTTTCCAATGACATGCCAACTTTATTAATAAAATAAATCGCCTCAAAGTTTATCATGATTCACAAATGTTAATAAATTACAAAAGTCATGAGGCAATGCATTCTGCAACAAGAAATGCTTGGATCTCTCTCACAATGAATGAATGGAACAGAAAACCATTGAGGGATTTCATTAAAATTATTAATGTTCAGTAGGATGTTACAATTTCCTAAATGAATTGAATTAAAACATCTTTTAAAAATTGTTACCAGTTAATTCACCATTAAAGACTGTTTGCTCATACAGAATTTGGGTAATGCCAAGAAAGGACACATTTTATTGAAGATTTTGTTTTGTATTCATCAGGATAATTCCTAAGTATATCAATGTAAAGGAAAACAACATTTTTATACAAAATGACAATAACGTGCTGCTTGGTTGGCACGTGGAAGCTGATTAATAGAAACACTGCCACGGAGAATGCATCAGTTAGTTGAAAACTGCAAGTTAACTTCCCAACTTTGTTTAAATTTTAAACCAGACAGATTGAATCTGATTGGTCAAGACATTGTCATGAGAAATGAATCAGAGAACTACCATCACCTATTTTGTCGTTTTGAAACAAGCCCAGTGTGTGTACATTTCCTTTCAGTCTGTAAAGGACAGGACACTCTGACTTAATATATGCAACTCCCAGTTAAACAAAAATGTGCCATGTTGCAAGATCGACTGAAATCTTAAATTGGCTGTCAGTATAATTCTTGGCACAGTCAGGATTACTTAGCAAATCCAATCACAGAATCACATATAATGTTGGACACAGTGTTTAGCATTTTGCAAGTGCAAACTGGTTGAATATGATCGGTACCTTGTCCCTTGTGAACAGCCGAAAGTGCAAGATTTTTTACACAATCCATCAGTCTTTGGGATATGTGGCCTACATATTCATATTGGCCTGACACTGAAATTCATACACGACACTATTGATTTATGTGATGGTGTATAGGATGGGCGACAGGACTAAAAGTTAATGATGATATTTGACAACTGCATGAGAAGACAGATTGTATAGGATGGGCTGAAGGGCTAAAATTGTTGATGATACTCAACAGGCTGCACGACCTTGAATGAGTCCTGTGAATATTCCCAAACGTGCCGCAGACAGCACAATTAAAAAACTTGTTTTCTGTATGAGTCGGCAGTTTCGTCTATTGTGTCTGCTGTTTTCTGTACTGGTTGTTCGTAATACTATATGAGACAGTGAGAGTTTTGTTCCAAGGCCGCTAGACTTCACCTCAGATTGGGATCATGAACGGTGCCAGGAATGAACCTGAGCCTCCAGACCAGTCATTGAACGAGGGGTCCCCGAAGGGCAGAGGGACATGTGACTTTGTTGATTTTTTTTCTCTCCCATTTATTATTATCATTATAATCATTTATTATTACCTTTGTAATGATTTATTATTACTTAATAAACATTCATATTTAAGCAAATTGCTTTTGTTGATCCTTCTCTTAACTATATTTACCCGAATCTGAAAAGAACCATTTGGATACCCGCTGTGGTCCAAGAAGTGGGATAAATGTCTTTTTGGTTTGAGAGCTGCATGTTGGTGAACATGCTGCTGCTGCAGAGTAGCACAACAAAACAATGCGCTTCACCAGTTGCTCAAAGTTCCAGAGTAACCCGAGCTACACCAGGCACCTTTCAGGACAAAAAGCCCATTCATGAGTTTACATAATATACAGTGAGAGATGATCTGATCATGGTAGCCATTATCGTAGCAAGATTACTTTAATGTGCTCTCTTTCAGCTCTAAGCTTGCAGAGCAAACAAATTTAGAGAGAACTCTGTTATAAGGTTGCCAATAATGCCAACGATATAGCACTTGGAACCATAGGAATGCCAATTACCCATGAAAATAGACTGGACAGGCAACAGTAGAGAACACAGGTTTCTCAATGAACACATCAAGGAAAGCAAGCTCATTCGACTGTTCCACTTTAAAAAGTGAATTTGAAAAGCCTCTTCTTCCAACAAAATTAAAGAATATGTTCACAGAACTAGCAGTTTTCTACAACAGTGACGAGACTTCAAGTACTTCATTTGGTTGTAAAGTGCTTTAGGTTATCTGAAGGTTATAAAAGGTGCTACATAAATGCAAGACATAATTTCAGAGAGAGGAAATACTGAAGTGTTGCTTGATGTTCAGTGTTCATAATCCTAGAAATTAGCATAACACATTTTGTGTTTACTGGACAGAAAAAAAAACAAAACACTCACCAAAGTATGTAAGCCACCAGGCCTGAAAATTGCATAGGACACCATCTGGGATAACCTCTCCCTGTTACAAAAAGGTAAATTTTATACTGCTGAGCAGAAATTAAAACCATTTCCAAAATATGTACTTTGATTATTTAAAATCATCATCTTTACATCACCTGCATATTTATTCTGGCTTTAAAACAAAGACCACCCACACATTAAGACTAAAGAAAAATTGCATATTAATGCTTCTGAAACCCTCAACAATATTACTACACTGCAAAACTCATACTTCTAAAGGACAGACTTGCTGTTTGGCATAAATGTGTACTTTTATAAATTTATTTGTAAACTATTTAAAACGATAACAATTGCAACAAAAATATTTGCGCTTAAGGAGAATTTAAAAATATTTTGTCATAATATAGGGCCTCCAAACAGTCTTCACAATACAAAAAAAATTATAAGAAAGAAAATACACAATAGTATTGATAGAATTAGAATTTGCAACCTAAGATATCTTCTAGTATTATTAATCAGCAATATGTCAGCATTGATTATTTATTTCAAGTCATTTTGGTTTAAGGAATACAATTAAAAGATGCAATTCTAAAACATCACTTTCATGTTTCTGTAAAATGTACAATGGAAAGTAAACAAGTGGTCATGCAACTGACTTTATCATAAAGCACTAGAATAAATACATTTAATTATAGAACTATGAATTCAGAAACTTAAAGACCAAATAAAATCTACCAAATACATACGGTCCATGTGTATTTGTCTACTTACCATGAGATAGGCAATACTGTCAAACAATGCAGCCACAGTCAGGCTCAAGATCATTTTCTATTGGGAGAAAGACCAGAATATTAGGGAATGTGTTATACCATTAAACCATTACACTGTTCTTTTAATTTTTTCTAAAGTCAACTGGTGCCAGAAATCACTCCTGTGCTGCACTTGCTGAAGCAAGTTTTATATATTCTTAAAGCATAGTATCCTGTTCTGTCACAATGATTCCCAAGGATTTTCTAGAAACTTTTTTCCATTTAGTAAGCAACCAATGTGAAAAGAAAATGTCCATTTTAAGTTGGCAAGTCCTTCACGACCAGCAGCAACATATCACAATATATACAATATACTCTCTCCTCTGTTAAGCACACAACACCAGCCAGTATCTCCACCCTTCCGACAGCACTTCCACTACTACCACCCCCCAACAAACAAAAACACACACACACACACACACGCTGTACAGGAGATGGCAACTATTCCTATTTTATTCTGATTAGCTGAACATTGAAACACAGCCTACTTCAATAGAATGTAAATTCGACACGTACACACTCCATACCACCTGATGTACATGAATGTGACATAAAAAGCAGCGCAAGACTCTCAATAAAATTAACAGACGATAATGAATGAAACCCTGGAGTGGTTCAATGTAGTAATCTAATGCTGAGAGTTTAGATAATGGTTAGAAATTACTCACACTTAGTTCTCTTGGTTTATGACATCATCTAAGTATCTCTGATTAGATTACTGCATTGCAATCGCTATGCATTATTCTCTACACAATTGCCTTCTGAAAATGGATGAACACAGTAAAAATTGCATTAAAAGTCATTTAGCTGCTTTTCTCCCTCCTAATGGTATTTGGGATTTCCTTTGTCAAGGTAAGAGGAAATGCAATGTTTTATGTTTACACAATCATCAAACATGCCTCATAGTCAGCCTGTTTCCAACTAGAATATAGCTATTAGCTACAAACAGAACCAAACTGACGAATAAGATTTATTGCTGAAAAAGACATATTTTGTCAAACTATTTCATCTTGTACTCATCGATTGATAAGAAAACCAATGTAAAGGGTAACAACATTTTTACACCTGTGAGATAATGACTGATAGCAATTCAGCCATAGCACGTAGAATATTAAAGCCAGGCTTTGCCATTCTGGTGAACTGTCCTAATGAATGCAAGATTTGGCTATTATGTATTGCTAAAGAAAGGACTGGTTTTGTACTACCAAACCAAGATTAACCAAGATTATGGTTTAGTTCTATTATGATCCAGACCCTACATTTTAGCTAAAGAAGCAATCCTAAGGCAATTTGGCCATGTCCAATATTTCTGGGATTTTCCACAGAAGTTGCTTCAATAGAAACAGAATTTAATTAACATGCATAGCTTGGGATCACGAATAACCACCTACCATATGAAGGCATTATTGATCACTTTAAAAACACATTACATATTGATAGAACATGGTACCATTGTGCTACAATTAGAATTCTAACAGAATTGATTAATGCGTGTTTTTAAAAAAAACTTCCCATTTTCATTGATATTGCTGAATCCCATTAATGTAATTCCACACACATGGAAATCACACAGACTCCACATATTAGCACTTTACGTACAATGAATGTACAATACAATGTTCGTAACACTGGTTTCCTTCAAATAAATAACCAATCATTTGGAATCAGAGGAATTCTACACTTCATTGTCCAACTATTCTTACGCCACTTTTTTCAAAGAATAATAGGTCTATTGTGGGAAAGTGGAACTCGTGTAGGTAGTAGTGTATTTTTGGTAGTAATATATTTTTGGCAGTGCAGACACGATGGGCTGAAGGACCCCTCCTGTATTGTATGATTGTAATCTAAATGGTTGCACTCCCCTGCTTTCCCCGTGAATAGCCTTGTTATTTTCACCCTTTCAAGTATATTTCCTATTAAGCTTTTGAATCTGATCCTACCACACATTCAGGCAGTGCACTTGAGATCACAGCAACTTACTTCGATAAGAGAAATTTCCCATTTTCAGCCTGCATCCTTTGAATATTCACTCTTCTCCTAATTTATTCTATCAAATACTCCCCCCAGGTCATCACACCTTTTTCCATCATGAACTAACTCCGTTTAGCTCTTTTAACTTCAAAAAATTAATTTGCTGTTAAATTTACATTTACATTTGCCTTAACTAGATTTTATTCCTGCCAACTGTAGAGTATGTAGATTTTCTTTTCCTAGCGTAGGAAATGAATTTTATAATAGACTGTGTATGCAATCTATACTTTTCAAAAATGAACTGGAGTTCAACTGAACAAATTGTTGAAAACAACAGCCAGGTATTAAAACATATTTTGGTGTAGATAGATCTTGTTTTAGGGTAATTAAAATCACTGATGACTGTACTTAAGTACACATTTTTCAGTTTGGGCATAAAGGACTTTTTTGATAGTCAATAGTGTGACTATTTTTCAGAAATGAAATTAAGTTTTGCATCAGAAATTTAATTGTCGGAGAATGCATTAGTCATTGCATTAGCACAATCGCTTTTTGACTCTGGAACACTCAAGATTTAAACCTATTCTAAGGTAGTGAAATAATTTTTGCATTTGATAGTTTTAACAATCTTTCTAATTACACAATAATTAGCAATCTCATCTCAATCTACAAAAGTATTCAATTTTAAATGACATGCCAACACAACTGGGGTTTTATTCTAAGGCAGGGTCAAGGTGCATTGGTAGAGCAGAAACAAATGAGTTTTGCTGTGTGATTGGAAGCTCCATGCTTGCCTTCATTGGTCAGAACATTGAGTTTAGGAGTTGGGATGTCATGCTACAGCTTTAGAGTACATTGGTGAGGCCACTTTTAGAATACTGTATACAATTCTGGTCACCTTTCTATAGGTAGGATGTTGTTAAACTTGAGAGGGTGCAGAAAAGATTTACAAGGATGTTGCCTGGGTGTTAGGTATATGGAATGAGCTGCCAGAGGAAGTGGTGGAGGGGAGTACAATTAAAATTTTTAAAAGGCATCTGGATGGGTATATGAATAGGAAGCGTTTAGACCAAACACTGGTAAATGGGACGAGGTCAGATTGCAATGTCTGGTATACACGGACGAGTTGGACTGGAGGGTCTGTTTCCGTGCTGTAGGTTTCTATGACTCTATAAAACCTTCCATAATTCTGAATAACTAGGCCTCCAATAAAAATTCCTAAACCTCTGTCTTCTAAGGACAGCTATGCTGTACGTCTTTTCATATCTGAAACCGCTCACCTTGTTACCTTTCCAATGAATCTCGTTTGCACCTACAGTGGACCAGTATTTTTGAAATCCCCTCTTGCAAATGTCAATTCTCTCTATTGCTCAATATTAATTAACTCAAGAATTTTCATCAAATGTATAGATCGGTTTCGTACTTGTGAAAGTATCATAGCAGAAGTGAGCGGTGCTGGTCACTGGCCCTTTAAACAGCCGTGATGTGAACAGCGGATCAATTAACTGCTTCATCCGTCCTTCCCACTGTACTGCGTCTCCCCCATTTAATTTCAAGCCAAAGCTGGCACTGAGCTACAACAAGTAAGCACTGAGCTGCATTCCGCTGACAAAAGTGCTGGTTCTGGGCTGGAAGTGACTGAAACAAAAAAAAAATCACTAAGCACATAAAAAATGAGCAATGTATGACACTTAAGCAGTAGATTTATCAGCTGTTTAAAGCACGTGTTCGCTGAGCATCGGCATGCAGTACAACAGCAAACATTAAGAATTACTGCAATGACAAAAGGTCATTCAGCTGAAACATTACCAACACCACCGACCTCTGTCTTCTCAGCTGCTGCCTAACCTGCTAAATGTTTTGAGCAGCATCTATTTAAATTTAGATTTCTAGCACGTGCAGTATTTTGTTATTTGACCTCCACTGTTCAATTGGCTACTTGGCAATGTAACCTTTTTTCAAAAATATCACTTTACTCATAAAATTTGTAAAAGTACATTGTAAACAATTTTCCCTTGTAAATTACAGAATTTACAACAAAACTCAACTTGTCTTCATTCGTCACATGTTCCACTCTTCGGTGTCTCAATGCAATTATAATATTCTTAATACTTATATATTGCATATTTAAACCTTTTAAACTGAAAACTTTAGAAAGTGCAACAGAAATAAACCTTTCTTCCTGCACCAAGTGTCTCATTATAATTGCAATGCTCTTGATGCTCACAAAGCACAATCCTTGATAGGTCTATAGCCCGAGGGGTTCTACAGTTTCCAATCTCTGAAAGGCCTTACACCGTGGCATTTGTAGTGAGTGCCCCAGGCTTTACTGCATCCCTCAGCACATAGCCCTGGGCCATGTAACGTGCCAATCTGCAGGTCAACGCTTTATGCTGGAAACAAACATCGAAAGATCAAAGAGCACTTTTGACCGAGTTGATGGTCCTCCAGATCAAATTTTGTCTCTTTGTGTGCCCCTGGGAGTAGCCTGTAGACCACAGACCGCAGAGCTCTGTGTCACGAAGCTGCTCAGGAAAAGCCTTAACGATAAACCAACGCATCTCTCTTCAGACATTTTTTGCAAAGGCACATTTCACAAAGAGGTGGAGAACAGATAAAACCACTGACTGGGTAACTACTGAGGAGCTAAGACTCTGCGCACAGAGAAAGAATCTGCCAGAAACAGCCTTTTTCACTACCAGTCAGGTTACATCTCGGACACAATATAGTGTGGAGCTGGAGGAACACAGCAGGCCAGGCAGCATCAGAGGAGCAGGAAAGTTGACATTTTGGGTCGGGACCCTTCTTCAGGAATGGGGAGGGGGAAGGGAGCTGGGGAAAAAATAGACAGAAGAGGGGTGGGGCTGGGGAAGGTAAGTGGGATGGTGATAGGTGAGTGCAGGTAGGGAGTGGTGGGGATCGGTCAGCGAGGTGGGAGGGGTGGATAGGTGGGAGAGAAGATGGACAAGTTGTGTCAGGAGACAGAGATGAGAGGGAGGGTTGGACATGGGATGAGGCGTGGGGGGGGTGGTGGTGGTGGGGTGGGGAGATTTTGAAACTGGTAAAATCCACATTTAGGCCATTGGGCTGTAGGCTCCTGAGGCGGAATATGAGGTGCTGCTCCTACAGTTTCCGGGTGGCGTTATTGTGGCACTGGAGGAGGCCCAGGATGGACATGTCACCCACGGAATGGGAGGGGGAGTTAAAATGGTTGGCGACTGGAAGGTGTTGTCGTTTGTCATGTACAGAGCGCAGATGCTCTATGAAATGGTCTGAGTCTATGCTTGGTCTCACCGATGTAGAGGAGGCCACATCGGGAGCAGCGGATACAGTAAACCAAGTTGACAGATGTACAGGTGAACCCCTGTCTGATATGGAAGGTTTGTATTGGGCCTTGATTGGAGGTGAGAGGGAGGTGTAGGGGCAGGTGTAGCACTTCCTGCGGTTGCAGGGAAAGGTGCCGGGGGTGGAGGGGTTAGTGGGGAGTGTGGAGCAGACGAGGGAGTCGTGGAGTGAGCAGTCCCTATGAAAGGCATATAGGGGTGGGGAGGGAAATATCTGGTTGGTCGTGGGGTTGGATTGTAGGTGGCGGAAGTGGTGGAGAATGATACACTGGAGATGTGGAGGTTGGTGGGGTGATCTGTAAAGACAAGGGGGATTTTGTCTTTATTTTTGTTGGGGGGAAGGAGGGCTTGAGGGCAGAAGTGCAGGAAATGCAAGAGATGGGGCTGAGGGCATTTTTGATCACGGGGGGGGGGGATGTTGCAGTCCTTGAAATAGAAGGATATCTGGTATGTCCGGGGTGGAACGCTCCATCTTGGGAGCAGATACAGCAAAGGCAGAGGAATTGGGAATAGGGGATCTCATTCTTACAGGAAGGTGGGTGTGAGGAGGTGTAGTCCAGGTAGCTGTGGGAGTCGCCGGGCTTGAAATAGATGTCAGTTTCGAGGTTACCAGAAATGGAGATGGAGAGGTTCAGGAAAGAGAGGGAGGTATCAGAGATGGTCCAGGTGAATTTGAGGTTGGAATGAAAGGTGTTAGTAAAGTTGATGAACTATTCAAGCACCTCATGGGAGCACGAGACGGTGCCGATACAGTCATCGATATAGCGGAGGAAGAGGTGGGGGATAGTGCCAGTCAGCAAAAGAGGGACTGTTCCATGTATCTTACAAAGAGGCAGGCATAGCTTGAGCCCATGCAGGTTCCCATGGCCACCCGCTTAGTCTGTAGTAAGTGGGAGGAGTTAAAGGAGAAATTATTCAGGGTGAGGACGAGTTCGGTTAAGCAGTTGACGGTGTCAGTAGAGGGGGACTGGTTGGGCCTACAGGAGAGGAAGAAGCAGAGGGTTTTTAGGCCATCTGCGTGGGGAATACAAATGTACTAGGATTGCATGTCCCTAGTGAAGATGAGGTGTTGGGGGCCAGGGAATTGGAGGTCTTGGAGGAGGTGGAGGGTGTGCGTGGCGTCCCAGAGTTAGGTGGGGAGTTCCTGGACCGGGGGGAGAAACGAGAGTCAAGGTAAGCGGAGATGAGCTCAGTGGGGCAGGAGCAGGCAGAGACGATGGGTCGGCCAGGGCAGTCAGGTTTGTGGATTTTGGGAAGGAGATAGAAACGGGCGGTGCGGGGTTGGGGAACAATGAGGTTGCAGGCTGTGGGCGGGAGGTCACCTGAGGTGATGAGGTTATGAATGGTCTGAGAGATGATGGTTTGGTGGTCAGGGGTGGGGTCATAGTCAAGGGGGCAGTAGGAGGAGATGTCAGAGAGTTGGCGCCTGACCTTGGCGATGTAAAGGTCAGTGCGCCATACCACTGCTGCACTCCTCCCCCCTTATCCGTGGGTTTGAAGGTGAGGTTAGGGTTGGAGCAGAGGGAGCGGAGGGCTGCACATTCAGTGGGGGAGAGGTTGGAGTGAGTGAGAGGGGTGGAAAGGTTGAGGGATCGATTTTGTGACGGCATTTGGAGATGAAGAGATCGAGGGAGGGTAGGAGGCCTCAAGGTGGTGTCCAGGAGGATGAGGCATGTTGGAGGCGGGAGAAGGGGTCTGTAGAGGGTGGGTTAGACTTGCGGTTAAAGAAATAGGACCGGAGGTGGAAGCAGCGGAAAAAGAATTTGACATCCAGATGTGAACGGAATTCATTGATGTGTGGGCGCAGGGGAGGTACTTGTTTGCAAATTCTGGTGATGAGGTATTCTACCAGGTGGCTTTGACAGTCTGTACAGGGAACAAACCTGCAGGATCTACCCTTTCCTTTTCCTGTAGGGTCTCGGAGACATTATGTAGTGACTGCTACATGATGGAGCTGTGTCTCGTGACTTGTGTTTCTCTGCGCAGACATGTCCACATGGGACAGTGCCACAGCACTGACAAACTACCAGATACATCCTTTACAACAGTGGAGATAGGTAGAGCCTCAGTACACAAAAACGCTGAGTTATTGCATACAACTTGGTACAACCACTCACAAAGGTGGCCACTAGGATAAAGATGATGTTGGCTATGAGTTTTTCCTGCATTGTGTCCCTGCAAAAATGGTCTATTTTCAAACTCCAGACACAGCAGTAGGTGGCTTGGGTGATTGCTGCAATGCAGGATTGAGGAATGGGCCATACCATGTTCCACATACAGCAACACCGAGAGCACTTTGTACCTGATAACCAGGCCACCACGCCAACCCATCATTCCCGGTGGACTCGATGAAGGGTTCTATGCAACAGACAAACATGAAAGAGGAGCAAGGGACCAATTCCCAACAGTTGATTGAAACGGCTTTCCTGACGTTAGTGTAAACCATTCTCAATTAAACTGCGTGGACATTAGGGGAATCAAATTGAGCCCAGCCAGCTACACATATCACAGTGATTAAACAGCCAAATTTTCACTCACCTGGACTTCTTTCTACAGAATAATATTTCAAACTGTTTTGGAGATTAATTTCACTTTTATTTGGTGTGAAATTAAAATTCAACGGGAAATAAAAATTCAGTTGGTATGAAATCAGCTGCCAATTTGTTAATAGCCCATTTTATGCTGTATTTTTCACAAACTAATCTCACACTCCAAGACATTTGTAAGAAAACATTTTCCAAATGTTCATTGGAAAGTCTACTAACCACCTGAGAGGAGACGTAATTATGATCTTCAAAGCTTTGGATATAGAGATTGGGGTCTTACAAATCACTTTAATGCTACATAGATTTCCTGAACGTGTTTGCCAAATTGTCACATCAAATGTTATTGCGCAAAGTGAGAGGTCATTGTGCATTGTATGTTATATCAGTGCAGACAGAAGATTGGCTGGCTGGAAGAAAACAGTTATGCATAAATGGATCTTTTTCTCATTGGCAGGGTGCAATGCATGAAGTCCCACAGGAGTTTGTGCTGGTGCTTCAGCTTCTTACAATTTACCTCAATAATTCAGATGAGGACAGCAAAGACATGGTACCTAATTTTGCGGGTGACACAAAGAAAGGTAGGAAAGCTGTTGTAAAGAGAATACAGACAGGTATAGGCTAGGTAGGATACGTTGTGTGAGTGGGTCAAAATCTGCTGGATGGAACATCATGTCACAAAAAGTGAAGTTGTTCATTTTGGCAGGAAAACTAAACAAAAGAACATTATTTAAACAGAGAACAACTGCAGAATTCTGAGATGTGGAGGGATTCGGATGTTCTATTGCATGAGTCAAATAAAATTTGTATACAGTTACAGCAAGTAATTAAGATTAACTGAACAATATCCTTTATTATAAGAGGAATATAACATAAAAATAAAGATGTTATGTTTCACTTATACAGGGCAATGTTGAGACCACATTTCAAATACTATGTTCAATCTTGGTCTCCTTATTTACAAGGTAAAGTCACCATAGCCCTACAAGACCATAGGACTACTCTCATTACAGAGAGGACTGATGGTGATTTAACTCGAGGGTCACCACACTTCAGTCGAGGGTTAAAAAGCTGGGACCTGGATGGTAACCTCAGCTGGTGTGAGAATTGGACCTGTGCTATTGGTGTCACTCTGTAGCACAAAGCAGCTGTCCAGCCAACTAAGCTAACACGGTTAGCTTCTTTCGGGAAGGGCACCTGCTATCCTTACCCAGCCTGGCCTACATGTAACTCCAGAACCAGCGCAATGTGGGTGACTTTTAAACATTCACTGGGCAATAAGGGATGAGTAAAAAATGTTGACACAGCCAGTGATGGCTACATCCCTGAATAAATAAAAAATGGTGGCCAGGTCAACAAATGTTATTAAGGTGGAGATATACTCTGGTTAGGCAGGGGTATCAAAAGTTAATGGAGGTAGATGGCAAAATGGAATTCAAACCACAACCAAATCATCCATGTTCTTATTTAATGACAGAGTGGGCTATTGGGAATAATGACCTACTCTGGTCCTAATTCTTGGGTGTGCACTTTCAATGGGGGTATTTTTCCCTTTTTGTTTTGTGCACTAAGCAGTGTTACATGGACATACATCTAGGGCAAACATAGCAAGAACAAAGATCTCATGAATTTAACGCCGGTGCTTCCTGAAACCAGAGGAGAAAAAAAAGGAAAAAGCTGCATAGCAATCTCAATGTAAAGGCAGACAGCAAACCCTTCCTCCCTAGCACATTACTGCTGAAGCTAAGGGTGTTGGCAGACATCCTGGTCCAAGTCTTGGCTAATGGTTCAATTTAATTGGCTTTCATTGGCAGGGGAATTGAGTTTAAGAGCCGCAAGGTTATGCTGCAGCTCTATAAAACTTTAGTTAGACTACACTTGAAATATTGTGTTCAGTTTTGGTCACCTCATTATAGGAAAGATGTGGAAGCTTTAGAGAGAGTGCAGAGGAGATTTACCAGGATGCTGCCTGGACTGGAGGGCAGGTCTTCTGAGGAAAGGTTGAGGGAGCTAGGGCTTTTTTCATTGGAGCGAAGAAGGATGAGAGGTGACTTGATAGAGGTGTACAAGATGATGAGAGGCATAGATAGAGTGGATAGTCAGAGACTTTTTCCCAGGGTGGAAATGACTATTACGAGGGGGCTTAATTTTAAGGTGATTGGAGGAAGGTAGAGGGGAGATGTCAGAGGTAGGTTCTTTACACAGAGAGTGGTGGGTGTGTGGAATGTGCTGCCAGCAGCGGTAGTGGAGTCAGATACTTTAGAGACTTTTAAGCAACAGTTGGATAGGCACATGGAGGATAGTATAATGTAGGGTATGGAGGGTAGATTGATTTTAGTAGGATAATAGGTTGGCACAACATCGTGGGCCAAAGGGCCTGTACTGTGCTGTACTGTTCTATGTTCTATGTTAATCAGAATTCTGGGAAACAGGAGGACAGCTTGGGCTGTCCTACTAATTCTGCTTCAAGGGGAAGCTGTAGGTTCTTCCAGATTGCTCTGCTGAAACCAGGAACTCAGTCAAGACAGAGTCAAACTCATATCTAATCAGTCTACAAATCAGATGTATCAGTAACACAGGTCACATTTATGTTGGAAGAACTACAAATGGTTCATCTTGTGTCAAACATGCCCTACACATGACACTAGGTAGACTCAACAATATAGAACAATGATGCAAGGTGAAACTGTGGGAACTCTGGATGTGTGGTGAAGCTTATGTGTAACAACCAACTTAAATATATTTTATAGAAAAGAGATTTTAGGTCCAGTGTTACATTTTTTTTCCAAAATATTCACAGGATATGGCCATTGATGGCCAGGCTGGCATTTATTGTGCATTCCTAATTGCCTTGGGGGCAGTTAAGAGTCAACCACATTGCTGAGAGTCTAGATTTGATTTCATTTATTGTAGTCACATATAGCTAAGTACAGCAAAAAGCTTTGCATTGTAAGCAGTACAGGCAGATCATAGCAAACAAGATCATAGACAGAGCGAGGCATACAAGTTACAACTGCACAGGAGGTACACAAAGCAAGCTCAGCTTTATTTGAAGTTAGAGGGTCCATTTAGCAATCTAAAAACAGCAGGAAAGAAGCTGTAGGTCAGACCAGGTAAGGACGTTCCCTAAAGGACATCAGTGAGCCAGACTGGATTTTCCGGACAATCAATTCAAGGTCATCATTAGACTCTTAATTCCAGATTTCTATTAAATCCAAATTCCACCATATGCCACAGTGGGATTCAAAACCAGGCCACCTGAACATTACCCGGGTGTCTGGATTAATAGTCTGGTAATAACACCAGCAGGCCATTGTTGCCCCTAACAGGCTTAGGTGCAGGCTCTGAAATATCAGTGTGGCGTGCTTTATGTTCCACATGCCAGTGTATTTACTTGACTGTTAAAGACACAGTCTCTTCCCTGTTTTGCAGATAATGTAACTTCATGTGGTTTCAATTGACAAGGAATCATCCCTAAGGCTACTCCTGATGTCATTTATATATTTTTTAAATCCAGCAATCTCCTAGAATTAGGCATGATCCTGCAGAAAAACTGCGTGGTTGGTGTAAAATGACTACAGTAAATGACTAGAAAGGATGCACTGAGTGTAGGACAGTACATTGGGAATATAGATTTACAGAGACTATTTTATAAGTTTTCCAGCAAACTCTAAATCAATATTAAATATAGTATCAACAGATCTACAAATATAAATCAGCTTGCTGTTGCATTAAATTAATAAATTGCGTAATGCATCTGCAGGCCAGTGATTTATGGTGGCTGAATAAATCAAATTCCATTAGTTCCTCCCCAGATCCCAAGTAATCTTTATTAATATTTTGGGACCACTTATGATAATTCTGTCCAATTTTCAACAATGAACTCAAAAAAAAACTCTGTCTTCATAACTCCTGGCGTCTTTAGGAGAGACATATTAAAATCTGAGGTATAGAAACAGCTACAGAAAGACGTATAGAAAGAGGATGACAAAAGTAAGTAACTGAGTTCCTCTCATCATATCCAATTAATAAGATGTGAGGGGAATGGATAGGATAAATAGCCACGGTCTTTTTCCTAGGGTGGGGGGAATCTAAAACTAGACGGCATAGGTTTAAGGTAAGAGAGGAAAGAATGAAAAGGGACCTGAGAAGTAACTTGTTCACACAGAGGGTGGTGTGTGTATGGAATGAGCTGCCAAAGGAAATGGTGGAGGCTGGTACAATTACAACATGTAAAAGGCTTCTGGATGGGTATATGAGCAGGAAGGATTTAAAGGGATAAGGGCCTATTGCTGGCAAATGGGATTACATCAGATTGGGATGTCTGGTTGATGCAGATGAGTTGGATCGAAGGGTCTGTTTCTGTGCTGTATAACTGTACCCAAGAATAGTGTGCTATCTCCCTGTTGCATTAGGCCTGTGGTGTCTGGTGGATGAGATCTAAACAATAGAACAAATTAAAATTACATTTCTAAAAATCCAAAATTTGCTGTATTTTTCAATTCGCTGCAGTACAATTTTACAATTCTTGATGTGCTGATTATTCTGGCAGAGTGCATAGGAAAACACAGAAAGTTGTTTCAGATTCTGAACATCAGGGCCCTTTGAGCCTTATAATGTTGCAATGACCAGATTTACAAAAGGGACAATTGTAATTATGCCTAATTAACAGCAATTACAATGAATATATTCAATGAGCACCAATATTATTAATTTTTAGCAGGCCAGTAATCTGCACAGAGATTTATTCTTAAGGTTTAAACTGAGGTATGAGTTTGGCATCAAAGCAGTTTCTTAAAACATGTAAAATGGCTATAAAATCAGTTCAGCTCAATTATTTCACCATTCAAGCCATGTGTTAAAAAGTTATCTTTTGGAAGAATTAATTCTGAGTTAAATTAACATTTCAGGGATTAAAAGCCCCATGAGGATATATTTGGCAATTTAAAAAAGTCAATTAAAAGAACCACTTTCAAGTTCACCATTCATTGGCAGTAATTATAATACGGCCCACCAGCTTTTTGGCACCAAACTTCATCACCTGTTACAGATCACTAGCCAATAAGAAGAGAATACACCTTACCTCAAAAAGTTTGAAGAGAAACACCAGTTGGGAAAGCAGCCACGTTTTGATTAGAAACTCAATTTTAAAAATTTAAATTGCACTCCACTTCTTGCAGCTGCAGCTTGTCTGTGCAATGGGTAAACTAAATTTACCCAATATTCTGATGAAAGATCACAGACCTACAATGTTAACTTTGTTTTACTCTCCACAGGTGCTGCCTGACTTTCTGAACATTCCCAGTATTTTCTGTTTTCATTTCACTTGCACCAATTTCACTAAAACCTGAGCTGTAATGGAGTAGAAAGGACTGATACAAAGGCGGCGTGCAGGAGTCCAATAAAAGGTGGTATAATACTAAAACGTGGAGTTAGCATATTCAAGGGTGACATCAGGAAGCACTGATTCACACAGGGTTGTAGTAATCTGGAATTCTCTCTCCAAAAACTGTTGAGGCCTGGCAAGGACTGTAGTGGTTCAAGGAGGCAGCTCACTGCCAACCTCTCATGAGTAAGTAGGAATTGACAATAAATACTGGCCAAGCCAGAGACATCCACATCCCATGTGCAAATAATAAAAAAAAAATGAAAACTTCCATAGTTTTGGTGGGAGAGGATACATCGGAGTTTGGAATCAGGTCAAGTGGATGGAGTTAAGATACAGGTCATCGATAAGCCAATTCAAGAACAAAACTGGCTTCAGGGGCTGGTTGCCAACACAGAAACAGAGGAAGCAAATGTTCTTCCATTTGGTCAATTAGGGGAGGAATATGGGGCAATCAGGGCAGGGAGTCGTTGTGACACCCGGAAACCAAGACCGTACATTGGACATATCAGGGCATTTGTTGTCAGGCATCAAATAGGAAGGAGTTTGGAGCTAGAAGCTCAGCTGAACAATACTCACTAAAGAAAAAGCTCAGTGCTGGCTTCCAAGACTGACTCAATTTGCCCGTTAAAATGGACATTGTAATAGTTCCGCTTCTTCACAAATCATTCCATAATGAGTAGTTTACAATCAAACACCCCATGTAAAGTTAGGCTCATCCAAAAATATGGTATCTGTATCCTAAGTCACGACAAGTCCCTTTCATTCATTGCTCCTGTGCTGGCTGACCTATATTGATTCTGGTCCTACGACACCTAGATCTTTAATGTCTTATCATTGTTTCCAATCGACTTGCCCCTCACCATCTCTGTAAACTCCTCCAGCACTGCAGCTCTCCAAGTAATCTGTGCTCTTCCAGTTCTGGATTCCTTCATGTCCTCGGTTTTCACTCTTGTCCAGTTTTGGTAGTCATACCCTTAACTGCCCAGGTCTCAAGTTTTGGAATTCCCTCCCTAACCACCTACTTCAGCTTTCCTAATTTCCCCTTTGTGTCAAATTTTATTTGGTAACTATCCTGTGAAGTGCCACGGGATATTTTACTTCATTAAAGCATTAAATAAATGCAAGATTTTGTTGTTGTAGGAAAGTAATTTCCTTGAAGGCTCAGTTAACAATGGCAGCATGCAAAAGCCATGGGGAGATGTTCAATTCTCACTCTGTTGTACTTCTTCAACAGAACAGCAGATTGAGTATTCCAAAAAGCTTCAATCCCAAGATGATTTGAACAACAGATTAGGAGAATCATGGACTGTTAAAGTACAGAAAGTGCTGTGCTTCTTCAGTGAAACAGCTTTTCTAATAATTTTTCCTCATTTCGCCAAGATATGGCAACAGGTTAAAAATAAATACAAAGCCATTATTTTTAACATGTCCACTGTCTCATAGTTAGCTATGCATGTGAATTCCAGGTATTACCATTTGTGAAATAGAAAGCTTAAATTGATCTTAACAAATGTAAAGATGGTGAAATATTCTGTAACTGCCTTTGCCTCCTCTACTAAAGAGTTGATTTTTGCTCAGGTGTGGTCAACAGCCTTTCTTCAAGCATCAACCTAGTCAGTGAGTGCTGACAATTCACTATTTCTGAGACTAGCTTTTAATTCCTGATTTTTAAAATCTAACATTTCAAAATCCCAGCAGTTGCCATGGTGGGATTTTAACCTATCCACCCAGTGCATGAGCCTGAGACTGTAGATTACTAGTCCACTGACACCACCACAGCTTCCTCAATGTTGGTCAGGAAAAAAGAACAAAGACCACACATTGTTCAAGGACCTTGGAAAGGAAGGGAAGGCTGAAGATACTAAGTCAGAGTGCCCAAACCTTTTTATTATAAAGGTGAGGAGCAGTGACAGCAGGTGTGAAGCAAAACCAACAACATCTCAGGAGAGAAAGCAATTAACAACAGGAGCTGACACTGGAGCCAGGCAACCAGACGTAGGAGTGGATAAGATGAGCTGGAAGAGCCTGAGGGGAGATAAGAGATAAACAAGAGAAAGATGTGAGTGCAAAGATAGGGCAGCAGGAATCTAAAACAGGATGTTTGGTCAAGTGGGTTAAGGGAAAGATAGAGGTGGAACCGGTAGCTGATCGATGGCCCCAGTCTTTGTGACAAAGTTGTCCAGGGGTTCCTTCGAGGGGAAGATGGGGAAGGCATGGTTATCCAAAATCTTAAGAGACAGGCTTTTTTATTTCACTACATTTCAAATTTATCAGCTTCATAGATATGTATACTATCATAATATGTTAATGAAGCTTGTGTAATCAGAGTAAATTGTCCAGTGTGGCTAGGGGTGAAACAGTAATCACAGCATACATTCATGAGAAATATCTGGATCTGCTTTCCCTCACTAAAAAAAACAAGACAAAAATTATATATCATTTTACAAATAGTTTTGCTTGTTTTCATGATAATTTGAATCTGGGCTCATAGTTGGACCTGACCTTGTCCAAAAATAATTATTTTTGTAACTTTTTGTTTTGCAAAACGACTAAAATTCCTGAGACAGTTTCATTAAAAAAAGATACTGGCTACAATTCTGCCTCGAAGTTATGTTGTTCTTTTATCCATATACCAATTTATGTATGTCTCCATCCTCACAGGTGCACTTACTGTAAATTTTGGCAGTCTCGTCCACAGTCTTCAGAGATATCTGCACCCCTCCAATTCTGGACTCTTGACCATCTTGAATTTTAATTACTTCACAACTGATAGTTGTGTATTCAGCTGCTAATCCTTCTGGGATTCCCTGCCTAATTCTCTCCACCTCACTCTCTCCCTCTTCCTTTAGGAGGCTCCCTAATAGCCCAGTTCTTTGACTAAGCTTTTGAACATCATCCCCAATATCTCCTCATGTGGTCATTGACAATCTTTGCTTTCTCACCCTCCCACGAAGTGTCTTCAGTCACTTCATTTCATAGAAGGGTGCTATGTGAACACATGTTGTTGTTTTGAGGTTGACTAAATTTTCTTCTTGCTTTTTTTCTGCTGCAAAAGAAGATCCTTTGAGAGTTCAAGAACATTAAGAGGAATTTTACAGGTAGTGTCATTTTTGTCGTAACTCCTAAATTGTTAACCTCCATCATCTATTAAGACTAGTACAAATGGAGAGGAACATCACCATCTCCAAATTCCTCTCTTAGTTACATATTCTTATAATTTGGAGATTGTCACTATGTGTTCATTGACATTCTTGTACTGCCTACCCAACAGCATTATGGGAGCCCCTCAAATAGACCACCACCACCTTCGACAGCAACTAGTGATGGGCAACGAAAGGTGGCTTTCTCAGTGACACATATATTTTGAGAATGAATAAAAAAACACTTAGGACAGAATATTTTCAGGCACTGAATGGCTGGGCATTGGCAAGAAAGTTGTGAAAATTGTGTGAGGTGGGCAGGAAGGAGCTTCTCAATGTCGACAGAAATAAGTCACACTTTCCAATCAAGTATTGAGCTGTGAGGCAAGATTTTTGGAAGTGAGCGGCAAGGGGCCTATCTGAAACCACTCCTCAACATCTTAAAAGCCAGGGAATACAACCCAAGTTTATGTAACCTTTTCTCATAATTTAACCCTAGGGATTCATGTTTATTCTAGTAAATTTACACTTTACTCCCTCCAAGACTAATATATCCTTCTTAAGATGTGTGCCCAGAACTGGTCAGTATACTGCAAGTCTGTGGCATTACTTTCACCCCATTGTACTCCAGTCCCTAATATAAAGGACAGCATTCCATCAGTCTATGTGATTATTTTCTACTCCTGTTCATGACATTTTAATAATCTATGTAGCTGGACCCACAAGTGCCTGTGTATCTCCTCTGCCTCCAATTTTCCATCATTTAGAAAACATACAGATCCATCTTTTTTAGGTCTAAAATAGATTACCTCACATTTCCTATATTGAAAACTATTGACACAATTTTGCCACTTAATCTATATTTATCCCTTTGTAATGTTACGCTTTCATCTATGCTGTTTACAGTGCCACATATCTTTGTGTCATTAGTAGACTTGGGTGTGTACCTTCTACACTATCGTCAAAATCTCTGTTAAATACAATGAGCAGTTAAGGCGTTAACACAGATTCTTGCCGAACACTACTGGTCACAACTTGTCAACTGGAATATCTACCAATATGTCTACTCTGTCTCCTGCCATTCAGGTTATTCCCTGAACAGATTAATAATTTACCTTCAATCCCATAAGATTCAACTTGAAGGGCTTTATGGAAGTTCTTCTAGTATGCATAAACATTAAGAATAGTGGTGTTGAGACTGCGATTGGGAAAGTGTACATGGGGCTGTGTGAGGGGAGTGAATAGGGTGTAGGGAAAAAGGGACAGCACGGTAGCTCAGTGGTTAGCACTGCTATCTCACGTCTGTGTGGAGTTTGAACATTCTCCTGTGTCTGTGTGGGTTTCCTCTGGGTCTCCGGTTTCTTCCCACACTCCAAAGATGTGCAGGTTAGATGGATTGACCATGTTAAATTGCCCATAGTGTTAAGGGATGTGTAGTTTAGGTGGATTAGCCATGAGAAATGCAGGGTAACAGGAATAGGGTAGGGGGTGGGTGTGGGTGTGATGCTCTTTGGAGGGTCGATGTAGACTCAATGGGCCAAATGGCCTACTTCCACTCTGTAGATATTCTATGATCCTATGTTGTCATCTACATTGCTTCAACAAGTTCAATCAGGTTTGTTACACATAATCAATCTTTACAAATCCTTGCTGATGCTTTCCAATCAGCCTAAAATTTTCCAAGGTGTTCAGTCACTCTTTGCTTAATTATAGTCCCTAGAAATTTAACACAAACAGATGTTAAACCAATGAGTTTATTTTCCCTTCCTACCTTTCTTAATAAGTGGAATGACCTGCCATTTACTGTTCCCAAATTCAGGAAGTTCAGTATTTTAATAGTCCAACTGTAGTATTCTCACCAACTTCCTTTAAAACCCCAAGTGGAAACCGCTTAGTCTCAGGGGTCTATCACTCTTTAGTACCATTATTTTCTTCATTACTAGCGTTCTGAGCACAAATCCATCAAATCCTCCAAATTACCCACACAAATCCTTTGACCTAGAAGCTTCCCTCCCAGAAATCTTCCTTCATGGCAGTTAAGCCATCAGTGAATCACAGAATATCCTCATTACACATGGAGGCCATTTGGCCCGTCATGTAAATGTCAGCTCTTTGCAAGGCCAACTCAGCTGGTTCCACTTCCCCGTCTTTTAAACAGTAACAACATCACTTAAGGTCATTACACTGAATAAATAGACCATTAATTATTACATTTTTAAATGATAAAGAAGCTTTTAGTTCACTTAAATATTATTTTAAATTTTAAACTTATTTTCCAGCAAGATGGCAGCAGAGTAAGACAACAAGGTGTAGAGCTGGATGAATACAGCAGGCCAAGCAGCATCAGAGGAGCAGGAAAGCTGACGTTTCGGGCCTAGACCCTTCTTTTCTGAAGA